>NW_023339774.1:15827234-15898106 GCF_004916995.1 Morone saxatilis | reverse complement strand
TAATCGCCTGGGCCAGCGCCTTGGACGAACGGTTGCCCTGAAATTTCCACCAATTGGCCATAAAACACTTAGTACTTACTCATATCTTCATACATGAACACGTTCCTCACAACTTCAGGGTGTAACATGCGTTCAATTTGCAATGAACTTCACACATTTGATTAACGCAGCCCGCCCTGAAGCATGTCTACATTGACGATATTCAGATAATACGTGAGCTAGCGCCAGCTATGGCCAACAGGAAATAAGCGGCATGCATAGGATTTGATCTGATTTACTCTTCAATCCTTATGTTGTGGTCGGCACGTTTTAACGGACGGCACGTGACGCGGCCGCAGCACGCCCGAGTTGCTGTGGACGTTGCGAGCCGCCAACGCTGCTTTTTTGCCAAGGTTTTTTTTTTAATTGTTTATATTTCATGCATAATTTCTTTTTTAATATGTTAACTGCAAAGGATGCCAATACATTAAAGTACCATGTTTAGGCAAAAATAATAATTTTTTGTTTATTCTTAACTTCAAATCAATCCCTAAAATTGCAACTTACCTCGGTGTTTTCACCCCCCTATATGCTAATCCAAAGCGATACAGACTTTTTACAGCGTTCCAGAAGCTGACATGCTTGAGCACATATCCGTCAGCATATCTCTAAGCATCCTGTCCATGAAAAACCTCACAAGAAGAAAACACACAGGCGTGGTTTGAACGCTGTTTGCTATTGCAGTTACCATTCAGATGTGCAATACTTGTTGAATTAGGTTTTTCAGCAGAGCCCGTGAAAACACTGCACAATGCACGGACCTTTTTTATGTATAAAGACGAGCTGCCTATAGAAGTGTATTACAAAACCTGCTGATGTGTGGAGGTATTACAAGCTGCTGGAATGAATTAAAACATCTTTGATCGAAACACAACCCGGGAAAGAAATATTTGTGACTTGCAGGAAGAAAAACCCTTAATTTTTTATTGCTGATGCAATCAATTCGTCAGTGTAACCCTCTAATGAAACTCTCTTTTATATGAGCCAAACAATGAACAGTTACTGGGGGGGGGGGGGTTAAATATTTGAATAAGTAACACAATGTTGTGTACACACTTGGCTCCAAACGGCTTGCTACTCTGTGAGTCATCAGGTACAAATCACAGTAGAAGGTCTGTCTCTGGTCAGGACTACACCCATGCATATGGAATCTGTGGGGAAGCAGGGCCGATTCACTGAGTGAGTTTTCTGCTTTGACAGTCTTTGGTCATGAAAAATGCATTTGTTTATTCCAAGAAATACGAGGCAGATGACATGTGGGCTTTGAAAAACAAATTCTCTATTACTACTTGTGTCTTTATTTTCTTTTTTTTTTGACTCCGATAGAAAAATGCAGTTTTCAAGAAGCTGACTACCAATTAAAATGCAGCGATCCCTCTTTATTTAAAGAAACAGAATGTGCTTTAGACCAACTAATGAGGTCACTCAACAGTCAAACCATTTGAAACTAAACACAAAGGGAACATAAATCAAGAGAGAGAGAGAGAAAGATGGGAAGCAGGATTTGGGTGGACAACCGCGCTCTCAGTGTCAAAGTTAAATCCATGCTTCAGGCATGAACTGGCTACTGTTACAACCGCTTTAATTCACTGCCTCTGTGTCCACAGTCAGCAATTTGAAATTGCTGTGAACTGAAGCAGACACAAAATAACACACAGTGTTGCACATGGCAACCCCTGTCAGTGTGCCTAGTGTAATTGGTCCCTAATGGAAACATTTAAACGTGCAGTAATTGATTTTTTGGCCACTTGGGTGCAGCTCAACATTGTATTATTAATACTGTTTAATTTGATTTAGCAAACAGTTGCTTATTCAAACATTCAGCAGTCATGGAGCAACCCTCATTTGGAGTCATATTCTTGTAACCTGAGTGAGTTCAATATTCTGAGTGAGTTCAATATTCGCTCTCTTATTCGCTGTGTCTGTAATGACGGAAATATCTGACTCTTTAGCTGCTAAATGCTCATCTATGTTCACCAGCTGTTTGCTAACTTAATCTGTTTGCTGTTTAGTGCTGAGCAGGTAGCGTAGAGTACATTTTTAGAGCTTCATTGTTGAAAACAACTGCCTGCTGCAATAAATCACTATAATAATAAAGTGCTGTTAAAGCTACAGAAGGTAAATTCTAAAAATACATTTTTGGTCATATTTGCTGAAACTTTCACTATATCTTCACTGGAGCTGCACAGTTAATTTAAATATTATTAAACATTATCTAAATAGCATTTTAAAAAGCAGCAATTTCTTTGATAAAGGTAAAATGTGTGACAAACAGCATTATAATGAACTACTGTAGTGCTGCAGAGACGCCCTGGCATACAAATCTTGTTCACCAGATGTTAGAAAACTTGTTTGTTTGGTACAGCACCCAATAAATGTCACATTATCATCATTTAAATAGTTTTTTTCAGTCAAAATTAAACTTGTGATGCAAAAATGATCACTCTGTGAATAAAATAGTGAATTACATTGCAATAGCTTTCAAAATAATCATATATCGTGCAACGATATTAGGTTCCTCTGGCAAACTTTAGAAAAAGATATTTTTCTAAAAGTTACCAACCGTAGCTTTAATGCAAGTGGAGCTGCAGATTCAGATGATAATAATTCTCCGGAGGTTCACCCCTAAAAGCAACCTCTTTCACATTATCACATTGTTATTTGATACACTATTATTATAAAAATATAAATCATAGTAATTTAAAACACCCCTGTAAATTGTATCTAAATTGCCCACAGGTGTAAATCTAAAGGTAACTATGTCTGTCTAAGTGTGTCAGCCTCATATACTATAACCCCAACGCAGTGCATCCTGGAACTGGCTCATGCCCACACAATGTTTTAGAAGCTCAAAAGAATGAGCTGTTATTGAAAATGGATGAATGAATGGATAGTAATAATGATTGATTACATGCTTTTGACTGAACAGTCTCAACAGGTGCTGTTAAATCTTTCGAGCACAGTTAGACAAAATTAGACGTCATGTCTAAAATGTTCACACAGCCCTGACTCATCACAGTTGATAGTTTTGAGGCAGATGGTGTTGTGCTTGTGATTCCATCTGGTTCCTGTGTTGGCACTAACAACCATCACAATTACATGGTGTGCCACTGACAAACAGTCCGACCAGATGTTTCTGTGACGTCACAGTGAAGATTAACTTTTGCTTAAATGTAGATTTAAGTTTCAAAGGTCCATTTAATGTAGATGATTACACCTTTTTTGATTGTTGAAGGCAGGTGGGCGATACAGCAGAAATTAATATCACGATATTAAGAATAATTTTCAGCAAAATGTAAACAAAATCCCATAAAATTATAACATTAATGTTCTGAGCTATTTTGGAGTTATTATAACAACTCATATGTACAATTTACTTAGAATCATTAATTCAGAAAAGAGAATTTTGTAAAGCACAAAAACATTTAGAGCTAAAACTATTATTGAATTGATTGTCATTGATTGAGTCCATGTTCAAGCAGAAATGTGAAACCTGTGCTTGAACTTTGCTTCTGAAAAGTTCAAATTCAATTTCCAAATCATAGTAAACTGAATACCTTTGGATTGTTGGTCAGACAAAACAAAAGCTATTTGGAGACATCACCTTGGGCTCTCAGAAATGATTAAAGGTCCAGTATCTATCAGTATCTAGTATCTTTTTCACGACACTGGAGAGGATTAAAAAATAAAACAAATGAGTAAATATATGAATAAGAAAGAAACAGCACAGGCAACAATTATGATCCTTGTGACATTTAAACAACTCAGCTGAACTGAGGCTGGAACTGAGGCATGCCCAGGATTAGCAGGGGAATACAAACAGAACTGTAAAGCAGTGGTTCCTTTTTTTTCAGAACCCGACAGTCATGTCTGATGAACATCAAAGTGCCACCAATCATGTTCCAGATGTGTTCATTGGAATTGATTTGAATCTGGATGTTATTTATATAATTACTTTATAAAACTGACTATATAAAAGGATATTATTAGATTTGTTGCTTGGTTTCAACTATTTATCCATCTGTAGCTAACCTTTTCATATAATAATAAAATAAACTAATTTCTGGATTCTTTTTCTCACTGGCAACTGCAGAAATACCCCCAGGGGTACATCTTCCCCCTTGTTAGGAATCACTGCTGTAGAGCACATAAAACCTAGTTAAACCACTAAAAGAACAGTACTTACATACTGTGTTTTGACTCCTAAAACAGACCCTTTACATGTACTGTACATAGCCAAACACACACAGTATTTAACTGGGCACATACACAGTGAGGCGGCATCAACCCATATGAATAATTCATCTCTGGTGATTTAATTATGCTCATGCCCCACCACAGACTTACTTGTGACATGCTTTAACATAGACACAGCATGAAAAAATAAAACCTGCAGCAAAATATTGTGAGAGAAACACATTATTCTCCTGAGCTTTCTCCAAGGAGAAAGAGTCTGTGCAGTGATGAACAGCAGAATACACACGGGACAAAACTGAAAAGAATACCAGCTTACTGACTATAGTTGAGACAAAATAGAAGAAGAATTATAATAAGTTGTATGGATCTATAGGAACTGGCTGAGTGAACAGACCAAAAACAGAAATAACAGTAACAATTTAGCTTTCGTCTGAACACTAAAGTAAACAGCAGCCACACTCAACATTGAATTAGTCTAATAAAAGTTTTATTTAATCAAGCATGGAAGCCCTGCCAAATTGAATTGTTGGCACAGTTGGCTTTAAAAATAAAGAACTAAACAGGAGAAAATAAGCAGCCAGCACAGCATGCTCTCCCCACACTCACATTAAAGGCCGAGTATACCAATTTACACCGAAAGGTCAGTACTACATAGATAGGTAAAACAGCACACCCGTGTACACAGAGAAATGCACAATCCATGACAGGATCTACATTTTTTCAACCGGTGCTGAATGTAAGCAAAGTCAGCTAAAATACTTTTGAAACCAGGCGCTGGTACAGCACGCACACTTTTTTATTTTTCGGACTGTTTGGAAGTCCAATTTTTCACTTGCTTCAGCACATGATAGCATATATGAGGGAATTTAACAAGCTCAGGTTGTATTATAGGAATTGTAGGATCAAGTATTTTTGAAGCTCAACTGCCCTCTGCTGCTGCTTCGACTCTGACCATTCGTGACCTGTCTCCCGTCCATCTTTCTGTAATTCCAGAAGACTTTGGGAGAAGAGCTATAAAGTGTATCACAGTGAGTTGGTTAAAACCTGATCCTCCATCATACAACATTTGGATTCAAAAAGTATGGGAACTTTACAGGATGAACAAGACCATAAGCCTCAGTGGAAAGATGTCAAGACAGCTGTAAATTGGATAAAGAAAAAAAAACTGACATGTTCAAAGTTTATTTTAAAAGTCCATCAACTTTATGGAAGTTGGATTAAGCCACTGAAGCATTCCTTTTAATTTTATACTTCACTTCAATGAGTTAAGACTTCAACTTCTATAAACTAATAAATGTTGTTTCATAAATACTACATTCACAATAAAATACATTTCAGTGTGTTATATGCATCCAGTTGCTTTAAATGTATACTTTTTATTTAGATTTATGGAGTAGCTATATTCAAAAAGTTCACCTTCTTAAGGAGTTCATTAGAGCAGCTCTGCTTTGTAACCAGCGGTGGATGTCAGGCACAGCAGGATTCAGAGACTTTGATGTGCTTTTCAAATAGCTTTGCTAAAGGCTGTCCGGCTGATCGCTTACCCCAATAAAAGCTGATCCTGACTCACAGAGTGGTGCACCATCGTCTGGAAAACATACTGCAGTATGTAACACGGAGTACCATTGTGGGATTTTTATAATTGACCACAAACATTGAGACAGAGAAGAAAATTTGCTTTGCTATGATAACTTCCCTTGTAAAGTCTTTAACCTGTATGACCTGTTTTTTTAGATTTCTTATCTAGTAGCAAATAGGCCCACATTAATGAAGCCCCTCAAATATATATTTGCATATATTTGCCGGACAGCTGTTGACAGTGCCCTAACCAAAGTGAAAACATGTACTTATGCATATTTATGTGAATGTCTGTGCTTGAATCAGAACATCACGTTCAGCAGAGCAGGTGTTGTGACAGTATGCTTACCATGCTAGCATCAATGACCTGTCCTTTCCCTGACTTTGTCCTCTCCAGCAGTGCCAGGACTATCCCCAGAGCACAGGTGAGACCGCCGCCTGCAAAGTCCGCTAACAGGTTCAATGGAGCATAGGGCTTTTCACCACTGCGCCCCAGCCGGGATAAAAGCCCTGTGGCACAAAATGTAATGACAGCTTCACTAGTGGAGACAGAGTAACAACAGAGTCTTTCAGTCAGAGAGAAAGAAAATCAATGAGTTCAGTAACTGAATGAATAAGGGTGTGATGCAGCCTGATAAAACACCAAAAACCGACGTTAACAGCCCCTGCAAACATGAATGTTCAGCTCTGACGGCACATAATAACAAACCTGACAAAGTAATTGCTTACTCCACTTTTGTTAAACTAGCATGTAACTTGTGCCTTTTTGCTGCTCTGTACTCAGCTATTACAAAAGACCTTGAAGAAGGAGTGTACAGACTAGTAACAGCAACTTTCTCAAAATGTATGCTTCAACCTTTTATTTTCCTCCGCTTTGTGGGGGTGTCAACTAAAAATGCAAACCTACTGTGGCAGATATCTCCACAAATGTTCTCATTCTTCTTTTGTCTGTATGTGCTCTACAAATGATACAATCCACCCCTAAAAAACATGTTTATCATCAGTTATTGACAGCAGCCTGATATGACTATTATATACGCTTAGTTTAATACATTTATAAGATTTAAATCGAAACCAAGGTCACTTTTTACATCAAGTCTTTATAATTAGAGGTCCATGCTGGATCCCATCCTGTTGCCTCACACCTCAATGGGCATACCTGTATCAAGCTAAGTAACATTAGATGGAGCTGTTGGTTTTCTGGAAATGGCTTAAAAAGTGTTACAATAAGAAGAGGGTTAGGCTTTCTGAAGCTAAATGAGAGAGATGGGAATGCGTAGCTTTGGGGGGCTGAAAATCGTTTCAATTAATTTTCATAGAGTGCAGCTACCTCATATGCCCAATTATCTGTGTCACCCCCAGTCGTATCTATAGGTTTGTACATATCAGACCTTGTTTAATGATATCACAGTTACATTGCCACTGTTTTATCATATATCCTTCCTGGTGACACTTTGCTATCGTCGCATTAGTAGGGCTAAGCTTTATATCTTACCACCGTCAGTTTTGTAAGTATATTTTGGGTCTTACAGCAAGCCTGAATCCCACCCCGACATGTAGCATTGTTTGGCCTCAAGTCTTCATTGCTGTTGTCTCAAGTGAGGTTGCATTTTTGCATCAACAGCCTCATTACTTTAATTTCTTTTTTAAAGCCGGGTCCTCCTTGTGTGCTGCAAAGTACAGATTGTGCAGACTAATGAGCAGCCTGTGTGGGTTAGCATTTGAAAGGCATGCTTGTAGGAGCATTAAAGTAAAATAAATTAAAAACATTAAATGATTTCATTCACCTAATTGACAGAGTGGAGGAAAAACCTTTAATCTTGTAATTTCTTACATTACAGTATTTACAACTTACACACACTGTAATTCGGTTTGTAGAACAAGTTACATAACTGAAACTAAATGAGAGTGTTGGGAAATAGTAGTAGTCAATTTATGTTCATACTTGCCTCATATCTCAAATTACCATATGGTTGGGAATGCTTGCACCTCCAGTGGTGTATATAGGCTGCTACATATATAATACATATCAGACCTTCTTTTGTGTGCTGGCAGCTATGTCTAAGTAAATTATTTCACTGTTATTATACAGGATTGGTATTGATTTGTTCCACTGTATGGGAATAGTTGGCTATAGACATGTTGTATAGGAAAGTTTCCAAGGTCATACTGCCACTGTTATGCCCACTTGATAGACAATGTGCAGGAGATTGAAATCATAAAAAAAAAAAAAGACTGACTGCACACACACAGCTGACAGCACTGTACGTACTCGAAAAAAACTGATTAAAAGGTACAAAGAGCAGAAGCCATTCCATCAGTGTGCAACATCAGCAGTCTGTATACATTAACATTTGTGTGTGTTATCATTACCTGACATGGCTAAGTAGTTGATGTCGTGCCCAGCTGCGGTAGCATAAGATCCACTCTGTCCGTATCCCGTCAAGCGAGCGTAGATCAGGCGAGGATTTTCCTTTAACAGCTCGTGTGGACCGAGGCCCAGCTTCTCCATCACACCTGGGCGATGAGAAGAAAGTCAATCTATAATACGATCTATAATTATATTCATCAAAAACATTGATCACGTTGCTTTATCAGCATCTGCTTATGTTGCCTCTCATTCAGTCTGAATCTTGTGGCGCTTTTTCAGCATTTTCGATCCTGAAATTGTTTTCTGTAAGAACCTCCAGAGATCACATCACAACAGTTATTGACATTGTTATCAAGTGATCTTTTGGGATTCAAATGTGGTTGTTGTTGTACATAAATCAGAGAGTACAGGACTGTCGCATCCAAACACAAACACATTTGTTTACATGGACTTATTATTTTAACATAAACACATTAAAAAAATGCCTGGTAATCTAATAGGAAAACTAAATTAAGCACCAATTCTTACCAGTGGTGGAGAGTAACAAAGCACATTTACCATTTTATACTTTCTATACTTTCTAATTCTATACCACTACATTTATTTAATAGTATAGTATAGTAACTAGTTACTTTACAAATTAAGGTTTTTCTATACAAAACACTTAAGGAGCTTATAAAATACAATACCTTGTTCTGCCTCGACATTTTTGTCTTGGGACCCTATCACAAAAAAGTCTAATTGGGGTCATATTACATCAGAAATCTATGAGCAGAAGGATTTCTAAGGCTGCAACAAATTATTATTTTGTTATTGATTAATCTTAAAATCATTTTTTTTCAATCTAGAAAATGTCAGAAAACATTGCAAAATGTCATTTCTTCTGACTACTAGGTGATGATATCTCTTTTTGTCCAACAGCTCAGACCCAAAGATGTTCAATTTATAATGATATCAAATAAAACAAAACAGGAAAAGCTGGCACCAGAGAATGTTTGGCATTTTTTGCTTTAGGTAAAATAATATAAATGAATCAATGAAGATGCAGGTCTAGTGATTTCTTCTCAAAATGTGTCAGCTGGTTTCATTTATATAACTGAATGAGAGTTAAAGAGGCAAAGGTATCTAATATTTCATAAAACTGCAAAAATTTTATCAGAACTCTGTTTTTTTTTATTCATTCCTGCCCTATTAATCATCTCACAACACCCCTGACATTTATCTTGTGAACCTTTGGAGGAGTTCCAACCCCAATCTCCACCAGCTACAGCAGTAAAATACTGTTAACACATTGATGAATCTCATAATCACATTTTATAATGTATCACTCACAAGGCCCATTTTTTTCTGCAGAATGAGTTCTTATACTTTTAATACTTATTGTATTGAAGGCAGGACTTTTACTGAAGTAAAGAACCTAAATACTTTTTTCCACCACTGATTCTAACTATAATGGCTGGCTGTTGGTGGTCTGACCTTTACGGTAGGGCTCGAGGACCACATCGGACTGGACACAGAGCTTCCTGAGAAGGGCTACACCCTCTGATGTCTTCAGGTTGATTGCCACAGATTGTTTCCCCCGGGCTTGTGTGTCCAAAGACATGGCAACTTTGGTGCGGTCCACACGGATCACCTTGGCTCCAAAGTCTGCCAGGATCATGCCACAGAACGGTGCTGGAGCCAGGCCCGCCAGCTCGATCACTCTCACTCCAGCCAGTGCCATGATGACAGAACTATAAAAAGGTATAACATCAGAAAGACATCTCAGTAAAATGACATTCAATGCAGCACCAATAGCAGAGGAGGTGAGGAGGGCTATTACTGTTACTTTTATAAATCAATCACTTACCGATGTTGTGCAACACCCTAAACTGGAAAAACTTAATGAGATACTACTGATAAATTCCATAAGACCTGGCAACCCTGTATACATCATATATATCATATCAAGATCGACTTGTAATTCAGAGTTGACAGCTCTGAGTAACCCAATGTGCTTTTAAAGCTAAAGGGACGCAATGTTAAAAGGTTAAAATGAGACTTTTCATTTCACCTGGACTTTTAATGAACTAATTAAAAAAAATAATGGACAAATGAATCAATAATGAAAATAATCTATAGTTGAAGCCCTACAGTAAACTGGTTTGTATTAGAACAGTTAATCATTCTGGCTTTTATTTTGAAGGGTAGAAACACTAAAGACAGTAGTTTTATTTTTTTAATTTCTGAGTAACAAATGCCAACAAAGTAAACACATAGACCCCCTGAGAGGTGTAATAGCTTGCAACAGTAGGGACTTTGAGTCAGTATACTTGTACTTTGCTTAAACATTTAGATTTTATACAACTTTATACTTCTACTCCACAACAATCGAACTGCAGATTCAGATTAATAATACAAAATATAATCAACAACTACAATATTGTGTTTTATTCACTGGTTAAGATACTGAGGATAATTCACAAGATATATAGTAATTAAATGTGGCTCCAGCTTTACCAGCTGCAACATTAAAGTGATGTATGTACACATATTATTTTAACATAATGATACAATGTACTTTATTCTGAAATAGGCCATGGTGCACAGTGAGTACTTTTAATACTTGAAATATATGTTAATGCGAATGCTTTTGCTGAATTCAGTGTGGTACTACTTTTACTTGAGTAAGATATCTTAGTACTTGTTCCACCACTGCATTTAGACTTTAGACTCTAAAATAAAGTAGCTAAGGTGTACTTTGTCTCGGTTTCAAAGTCCAAAGTACATAGAGGAGAAGTGATACCAGCCTGTTTACAGAGTCTGTAAAGTAAAACACCAGAAAAATGGTTTATAAAATACAAAATGTAGTACTTTGTGTCAAGTCTTCTGGTAGTGAATGGACGTGAGGCATTGCATCAAGTGTTACTGACATTAATAACAATGGATCAATGACAAGCCAACATAGTGGGCTAATATCAGTGTATGTAAACACGATGGGCGTCAAAACAACACTCCTGAAGAAGCTGCAGTGTCTTGTTATGCTGCACCAGTACACAATAGTTTATTTAAAGTTAACTTCTAACCTCCAGGTCAAGCCTACCTTTGCTTTCAGGTCGAGGACGGGACAGCTCAGTCGCTACAGGGGCTCTGTGTGTGGAGGTTGGACAGCCGTAAGATGTTAACGAAGCCCGACGGCGGATCACATGTTACAACAGCAACAACCAACAACAAAACCATTAATATAAAGTAAAGAAAAACACATACCGGTAATACGGCTAATACTGGTTAAGCAACAGCTTCTGGGTGTTACTTTTTTTGTTAGTGTACCCCCTGTTTTGATATCGAGTGCTGACTCCGCCTAGCCGGTGTACGCTGGTAGTAAATGTAAGCAAACGCTGTTTACAAGCTTCTTCCTGGTGACCTCAGCGCGACCGGCGCAAGATTTCTGGGAAATTGAGTTTTATTTTAGTTTATTTATTTATTTTTAGTCCCTGGGAGATAAGTAACACTTTAAGCAAGACATTTTTTATTGGTTGTATAAGCATAAAGTACAAGGCAGCGTAATTCATAAGATGAGATAAGACGTTCCTTTATTTATCCCCCATAGGAGAAATTCAAATTTGGCACAGCAGTATGGGGGAATATAGTGCAAAGAGAATAAAAAGGGTAAAAATACTATATTGTTCTGTTTTTATTATTATTTTGTGCCATACAGGGACACTTAGTGAATGGACTGTACCTTCTCGTCTTCTGACCACTCTAAGCGCTTTTATAATAATATTATGCCCCACTCACCCATTCACACACATTCATACAGCGATGGCAAAGGTTGTCACAACCAGAAACTAACATTCATACACATTTATCCACCCAGTGCACAGCATTGGGAGTAATTTGGGGTTCAGTATCTTAGCTCAAGGACCCAAACCACCAACCTTCTGACTAGCGGATGAATCGCTCCTGAGCCACAGACGCCCAAATGTATACCACCATATTTATGTATTCATGTTATATCCTACTTTACATTCCTGAGCCTCAGCCAGTCACAATCCTTCACATTCAATAATTAAATCCCTACGACACTTCAGCTCCTCCAGTTGTTGCCCCTTCACCTAATTGGAACGCCACCTCCTCCTTTTAGGGGAATACCATGACTTAATATTTGGAGGTCATGATCCTCATCTGTGACCTTCAACCAACACGATGTTTCCAGACTGGACATTCTCAACATCTTATCTGAACCTTGATATTCCATCCACCAATATCACAAACAGGATGCAGCCCGGACAAAGTGCTCAAACAGCTCCCACCAATCTTCAGGGAACAAAAGCTACTGCTGTGATAAACTCATGTTATTCAAGCAGCTAAAACTGAAACTTAACCAATCATATCAAATTCTCCCAGGCAATTACCTTCTGCAAGACTGTACTGAGTGAACTTCAAGGAAAGGAATAACCTGTTGCTTTTGGAGCAGCTGTGTCAGGGTGACAAAACAGTTCAAAGTGTTGATTGAAGTAGGGGTCCAAAAATAGTTTTTGGTCTTTTACAATGTGGTGAAGAAAGTGTAATAATCTTCTAGAGGTTAGTGGTTAATTACATAGTTTATTTGTGTGAGCTAATATGTAATGTTTTAGGGTTTTTTTTTATCAGAATTTTTTTTGGGCTTTCATTGCGTTCAATCAACAGCGACAGCCAAAGAGTAACAGGGAAGGTGGTAGAGAGACAGGGGACGGCACGCAGCAAAGGGCCACATGGCTGCTATAGCAAGATCACAATATTGAGCCACTTTAGAGATTTTATTTCATGATGGGAAAGGAAATGTGAAAAATTAGGCGCAATAAATACAGTTTTTGTTTACTCTGAACATCAAGACACACGCTAATACAATATGTATAATGGTTGTGGTTTCTGTACAGTCTTAAACATCATCAGCGTTTTCATCAATGTTGACCACTGTTTTCATCTCACTTTTAGCATGCTAACATTTATGGGACTGTTATTAGTCTTACAGCTATTTAGCAATAAACCAAAGTACTGAGGAAATTTATATGTTGAACCTGATGATATATATAAAGTTAAAGGACCATAAAAAATCACAAAAACCACGTGTATCTGCACCAAATTGCATGCTAATCCATCCATGAAATGTTGACACATTTCACTCTGGTGTACAAATTTCAACCTGACGGTGGCGCTAGAGGGCACTTCAGGGGATTACTAAAGTTAGCAAAACATCTTCCTCTGGGGAACATGAACGTCTGAACAGCATCCATCCAAAAGCTGCTGAGATACTCTGGACCAAACTAGTGAACCAGTCAAAACATTTGTCAGAGGTCAAGGTTAGACCTGCCAAATTCACTACATTGAAAACTCAACAATCATGTGAATTGCAGCAATGTGGAATTATGTCATAAGACCTGCAGTTATTCTAAAAAAAACTCTCATACAAATGAGAAACCACATGGCAAGTTTTTTTGCGGATTCATGCACCCCCCTATCCCACAGCCACCTTGATATTAAACATTTAATCTATCAAAGGGGCAAAATCTGTATTAGCTAAAGAGCTTGGCAGGTGCAGTGGCTTTCTTTCTCTGGAAGCCTCCTCCAGCTATGACCTCCTCTCAGCAGATATTAGTCAGATAGCCCGGACACACTGAAGCCAATTTATATGATCAGAAATAGTCTGTGCTTAAGCTTCAAGTGGCCTGGGACCAAATCCTGTCACCACTTTCTTTCTCTTCTGTGTCACACTCAGTATTAAATGTTTAAATTCCATCTGAAGTTTCCAAGACATCCACTGCCACGGTATGAACGAGGAAATGATCATAGAAAGTGGATAAAAGCATCAAATATTAGATAAAAGCCCTGTGAAACAGCAGTTGAACTCATCAGAATAACAAACGTTATTGTTACAGGTAAATTTGCATTTATGAATGTGAAATTTAGCTGCCAGAAACATCAAATGGGTTGAGAAGAAAGTGCTTTTTTTGTTTATTGACCTGTTAAAAAATTAAACAGCACACTTCCTACATATCTGATGTTGACATGGAAACATCCAAAATCAACACATTTCTCCTGTTTATGTATAAGCAGTGCACTGTTAATAAAATATACAATCAATCAGAATCTGTCTTATTTTGAGAAAACAACTCATTCCTTAAGCTCACAATACTTCCCCTTTAATGTGGGAAATGTCAGACACAGCTGTTCCATCAGGAAGCAATAAAAGATTATGTTAAAGAATCCCACTGATAAGGAGTATGGATAGCTTTAATTATTTCATCTCATTTCCTTTTGGTGCATCAGCAGATCCAAGAGAAGTGAGCTTTACAGGATGAGGGAAATGGCCTTTTAAAAATGTTGTTTCTGCTGAAGAAATAACAGACCATTACCTCTCACAAGCCCCTGGGTGTTACAGAAAATTACATTTCTTTCTTTTTGAAGAAACTCCCTGTAGAGCAATTAAGCACTATCTTCAATATGCCTGCTCACCAGTGTATTCTTTCAAAGCATTTATTCAAGGAAAAAGATTTATTTACATACCACTGGATCCTAATGTTCCAGATTGATTAATGTTCTGTGAAATAATGCAGTGTTTATATATTTATGACTCAGCGAGAAGCACTCCAATGAAAGTTTAATTTGGCCAATAATGCAATTGCACAGTATGATACAATAAGCACACAGGAGAGCTATGTGTCCAATTTAATATCTCTTTTGCATTAATCTAGCCACTGTCATCTCTCATCTACTCTAATGTTTTCATGGTGGAGTCACAGGCTCCATTAACCAAGAAAAATAACTATTTTGACTGTTCTGATATTAGAGGAAAGGTGAAGGTTTTACCAAACTTATTAGGATTCATTCTGAGGGCAAAATGATTGTCGGAACAAAACTGAATGGCAATTCATCTAGTATTTGTTGAGATATTTCAGTCTGGACCAAAGCTGTTTGGGTAAAATTATTATTATTTCCCATTAATCCTTTAATTGTATTATCCCTGACTTAACAAACTGTCGGTATGTTCCCTCAAATTCATTTTATATGGCTCTCTTTTGTAGTGTAATCAGTAGATTTATTATTTGCACAGTATCAACCACTTCATACTTTACAACTGCAATTCTGAGCTGTATTGTTGAAAATCAAAGTGCAAAATATTATTTTGACCTTAATTATGTCACAGGTTGCGCAACCTTGTTTTTATTGGTTGTCTGGTTTATATTGATCAGACTGAGCTTGTATTTATTGGCATCAGGACTCATGGTCAGTTAAAAGAAAAACCTCCCTGAGATTGACAATAACTACAATGAAATGTCAACTTTTATGCAACCCAGATGGAAGCCAGTGGAGATGGAAACCAGCTTTATGCAAGATTTATGGATCATTTTATAAATGCCAACTGGAGGTGTGCCTACCAAAATATTTTCCCCACATTTAGAAAAAAAAAAGAGACGAGAAAGGAGGAATGATTTTTGAAAGGGAAATAACTTGAGCGACTACGCAACAGATGATTGCAGCTTGTAGCTAAATTCTCTCACAAATCATCGTATTTACACCATACAAAACCTCTAATCAAAGTATTGCCATCTGTGAAATCTAAGCTTCAAATGAACAAAACAAGACCAAATTTCGATAACTGTATCTTCCTGTTTGATTTCCCTGCAGATGCCACTGGAACTAGTTAGTAAATCTATAGACCTAGTTTACATCATGTTGTTAACCAGAGAGATCACAATGAACTGTGCAGTTTCCTGTGTTGCTTGTGCTCTTCTTTAAGCCGTCAAGCTCTTTAACAAGAGTCTAAACAAGCTTAAATAGAGAGAAATAGGGAATAGATCATTTGAGGTTGATGTTTTATTGTACATTTATGCTGCTACTGGGGAGGGAAATAATCACATTACCAACAAATCAGTCCTTGTGCGATTATCAAACCTTGTTACAAAACAATTCCCCCCTCTGCATTTACAATTGAACCACTTGTAGATGCTATCAATAAACCCCTGCACAGATAGTCTGTACTAATCTCCAAGCAAACATAAGAGAGGTATTTGTTTTCTTTCCAAGTTTATGAAAACCTTTTAAACTGGACCTTTGGAGAAATCCTTAAAGTGCTCAGAGATATCATCATTTGAGACAACTGGACTAACTCCGTCTGCTGATTACGATCATGCGATATGACGGAAAGCCACAAAGAAAGGCTACAGAACAGCTACAAAATGGACCTTGAAGTGAAAGTTTACCTTATTTTTTTGGCAGGCCCAGCCATTGAGGTTAAGCAAGTAGTCAAAACGAGTATCCGATACGGATAATGTACTTTTTAGTATGAATATTATTAAAATGTGTCAATATACTCTATATTTATACTTTATTTATATTTATTTTTACTTTTGTGATCAAAAACTTCTCTCTGAAGCTCAATTACGAGGCTATTCTGTAAATAATTGTCTAATAAATATAGCAAATTCTTCTTGTTGGCCACGTCCACTTTTGGTTTCAGCACCACTACATCAGATAAGCCCCACTCATTCTTAGTATGGTTGACATTACAGATAATGTAGTTAGCTGAAGGCATATAGATACGAATACAGATAATGGTGTACCCGCTCATCCCTTATCTGCATCACTGCTGAAATGCTAGTTAGCTTAGCATGTTGCTTAATTAGGGGTTGGGTTATGATCATTGTGTATGGACCAATTACCCGACTTCTCACTTAATTAAATGGCTCAGTTAACGGTTTCCTAATGATTTTATGGTATCAAG
This sequence comes from Morone saxatilis, assembly GCF_004916995.1. NCBI lineage: Eukaryota > Metazoa > Chordata > Actinopteri > Moronidae > Morone > Morone saxatilis. Next base: position 15,881,178 of record NW_023339774.1, on the reverse strand, counting down.
TCTTCTTCAATACATTATGATGTTCATTTAGTAAATTATGGTCCAATTTAGAGTAAAATAAATGATAAAGCATGCTATGCTTTTGGGCCGTGTCTACTTTGTACCTGCAGATGAGTAAAAACTCTGCAGCCAATGAGAGCTGCTCAATTCGCAGTACATCACCTCAGCTGGCTCCAACAAACTGTCATGGCAATGAACATAACCCCAAACTCAAGGCTTTAAAATGGTACTGGGTGACGTCACAATAGGTTCACAATAACTGGTGTTGTCTAAAATGGCTGTATTGAACTCTTAGTGAGCTGATATTGAGCTGCTGGGCCCCTGTTAACCCCATGTGTACATCTTATAAGCTAGAATACCTGGTGCCTGATGTGCTGTGTGGAGATTTGATTAAACATTAATTTAGAAATGTGCAACAGATAAGCAAAAAACTGAAATAATGAAGGTTAAAACTTCAAGACAGGGTTTCCAGGGTAATAAAGAAGGACCCAATGTCGATCAGTATTATCCTTCAGGAGCTTTCCGGGGCCCTAAAGTTCTGTGGGCCCTGGGCAATTGCAGGGTTGGTTGATAATACAGCCTTAGAAGCAAGTTCTCCTCTGAGCTTCAGGGACAGTTCTGGCTCCCGATGGTTGAAAAATCAATATAGCTTCCTCTTCTAAGACAACTAACAATATTGTATTGTGGAATGTGGCTGCAGAGTTCCCAATGATTTTTCCTCCCAATGATTTTACATCCCAATCTTTATACTGTTTTATGAAGTTACAGCAAGGTACATTTTAACAAGGTGGGGGCAGAGCAGAAAAAAAGGCACAGAGAAATAGTTATAGAATATGGATATTTACCGTTGTGACTGACACCTTCTTCTGTTACCTCACAGGTCCATACTGCAGCAAAATAACCAGATGCAGCAACAACATGGTCATGTACAGGAAAGAGTAATGGCCAGTGGGGGAACTCAAACATTGGACCAGACCAGTTGTGTAACTTCCTCATTCGCTCAGTAAGTCATGGAGTTTTACTTCTTTAGGTCTGGGCCTGCCAAAAAAAGGAAGGAAAATCTCTCACTTTAAGGTCCATTTTGTAGCTGTTCTGTTGCCTTTCTGTCTACCTTTCCGTCAAATCTCATGATTTTAATCAGCAGATGGAGTTAGTCTTTTGCAGGAATTCTGTTGTGTAGTGCAACTGAATCTTATCAGCATGTATGTCACCATTCAGGTTAAGCGAGTAGTCGGCTGAAACGAGTATCCAGTATAGATAATGTACTTTTTGTATGAGTATTATTAAAATGTGTCAATATGCTCCATATACATATACTTTTATTTAAAAAAAAAACTTGTTCTATACTTGTCTTACTCTTGCTGAAAAGTTATATAACGGTTAAGTGTTTTCCTGAAAATATCAATGACATTTAATTTACATTTAGTTTTTTTTTCATGACATTGCAGTGCATGACTCACAAATGACAAATCCCATCTAACTCCCTTCAGGGCTTTCTTTCTTTGGGCCACATGGCTGAATAACATCAAAACTCATTATTTTAATCATTCAGCACAGTTGTTGTGTCTTGAGTATTGACTCAATCATAATAATTGAATTGGTTTTAAAGTCAAATTACGTTACGGCGTAGCTGCCTTGAAACCAATAACAATTAAGGTGTCGAGACACATTAGGCAATAATTAATTGATGACTTTTATAGTGGAAAACATAAATGTTAATTGGGCAAAAAAAATAAAAACAGCTGATGCGGAAATGTCATCAATTTGAAAATCTGCTGTCATATTGAGAGAGATAAAAGTCCATTTGCCACAGTTGGGTGCACTCAATAACAAGATTGTGTCACTGTTGGAGCTGTCAGATAAAAGCAGCCCTTTGGATTTGAAAAACTGAAAGGCAGACACTCTGGTTCGGCTCATGTACTTTTCAGGAATATGCATCTAATTAAACACACAAACACATTCAGAGGGAGTGAGAAATAGTGGCTAATAGCTACAGTAGTTTGTTTCTCCAGCACCCCTGACAACAGCTCGGACACATTTTCTTCAAGGCAAGCAGCACAAATTAAAAGGGCAGAGTCCTTTCAGTTAATGACTTTGGTAATAGGCTTGCAAAAAACAATGTAACAAAGTCAGAGCGAATGTGGCCACAAATACCACCTCGTCAGTCACAAAGTCAGAGGCTGGCGGTTAGCTGATGGGATAAGAGGAGGAAGAGTTAAGTGATACTGTAGAGTCCTGCTGCCCTCTGTTGGCTATGCATCCATATCAAACAGTGTTTTACAACTAAGTTGGAACAACTTTCTACTTTTTGTGAAGCACAGATCATTGTTTAAAGTCACGCAACTATCACTGTGCTGTGTGTAGTGACCACTGTGTGTGTCCCTTTGTGTGTGGTCCTGTAGAAAATTATCTCTAGAACACCTCCAGGTGTCAAGGCAAACTTCAAAGCTTACTGTGAAATGTGTCTGTGATGTGACATTGATTAGATTTTTAATGCTTGGATTGAACTGTGATGAAATGTTCCTTCTGGCAGAAGGGGAATGTGGGGATGTCCTCGGTAGCATTTATAAGGTCGCTTACCTTGAGAATAAGGAAAGATGTTACGGCAAAGTGTATACTTTAGCGTTATTAAGTGTATTAGGTTTCATTTCTTTTTTATTATGAAGCAGTCGCAAAAGAAAAGATAAAACCTGAGGCCTAAAGATATTTATATTTGTATTTATTTTTATCTTAAGTACATAATTTGACATTTTTGACATTTGTCAGTACGATTGTGTGTACGATTTAGTGACATCTAACGGTGTAGTTGCTGATCACAACTCCGTCACTTCACACTATTCTCCCTATCTATAGCCCCTCCGGCAACTGTAGAAATATGGCGGTTCAACATGGCAGACGACCCGCAGCGTATGTACTTATAAACATCTCATTATAAAGTAACAAAAAACATAACTATTCTTATATTCAGGTGATTATACAGTCATGAAAACACACCTATGGATATTATATTTAATTTCTGCCAAAAGATCCTCCTGAATTTTACACACTGGACCTTTACAACTATGTGTTAGTTTATGTTTGTGGTGAAAAATTTCAGTAGCAATAACGTCATGCATTGCTTGGTGTTTATATCCTCGAAATGAATACGTTTGTTTTTTTAATTCGACTGCATAATCAGAACTGATGAAAAAATGTGATGGAATATAGAAACAGGGATAACCAGGCATGCTTTTGAATAATATCTGGACGGTGTTCATATATTATGTAGTTAAAGATTGAAGCTGGAGAGAGGACTTCTATGACGTAATGATTTTTATTTTTATTTTAACAGATGTCACATTGTGGTCTTAACTCAATCTTGATCAAATATAGTTACCGCATTTTGGCTTTGATTTTTTTTTTGTCCTTTGTTTTCCAGGAACTCAATGAATTATGTTTTTCCTGTTTAGGAAGTCAAGTGGCTGATTACTAGTCAGATAAACATGTAAAGAACTAATTCCCGCCCCTCTACACACATGCTCAAACAGTTAATGTCGTCACTGTCTATAAATAATTTGTAGTGGGGTTTTTTTTGTCAAACATTGAAACAGGCCTTGATGTACAAGCACTTCCACTAACTTATTTAATGTTGACACCTATCAAACATATACTGTTAGTTTAACAGTGAATGTCTGGGATCTGTAAGTCTGAGTGTGGCAGAGGACAGCAGCTGCTTCAGGTAAGGATGTTAATTCATTGTGTAAACACACAACTGCAATTACTGCTGCACTGATGACGCCTGACAACATGGACTTTGGACCAAGGTATGAAAAAGGAAGACAATCACACTTGTATCCTGTTGGCCTGCACTTCTTAAGGCTGTTTTGCTTCTGTAAGTTAAAAATTTAGATACTTGAAATACCTTGATATACAATTTGAATGTATACTGACTTGTACTTTGATTGAGAAATACCTTAAAATATTTTGTTTAAAGCAGATTTGATTAAGGTTTGTTCAGTTGTCTTTCAAAGAACATTTTATAGACTGCCGCATTAGGTGTTACACATTCAAATGTTATATTGGTCTGTCAAACATTTACATAAGGTTCCAGTATCCAGCTCTGTAAAAACTGGTTTATATGATACTTCCCTCTTCTTCATAAAAATTCCTGTTTTAATCCTCTGAAATGTGATTGTTTTACATAACTGTACAGTACCACAAGGTTTTTGCAAGTTCAACAATGACATACAGCCACCTAACAAAGTGGTCAGGTCAGATCCAATGTCCAAACATAAAAAAAACCTGAAGACAGAAGAGTCATTGACACAACTTAGTGTAAGGATTTAACTTCCTGTACAAATATATTCAAAGCAGAAACAACACCACCACATTTTTTTATTTTAATAATTTTTTTGTATGAATACATCTCTGCACTTCAAAATACAATGCCAGGATGTATTAGAGCAAGATACTTCAAGGACAAGATCTTTTCACGGCTCCCAAAGGATTGACTGTAACTTTGGTGACCCCTGCTGAACTGTGTTTAACATTGTAGTCCACAACAACGTATCCTACAAAGTGCAAACATATTTAAATGCAGTTTTCTGAAGATATGTTATGTATTTTATGCCCACATTACACCAAGTAGGAAGAAAACTCACCTGCAGCCACTGATAACTGTAATATTCACCTGTTACACCTGTCAGCTGCATCATGTTAAGATAAACAACTATCTTGCCTCATGTTATTTGCTATATGTTAGCATTTTTGCAACTAACACTGACACATACTGCTGTCAATCAGTGACAGTCGTGGAAATAATCTAATATTTGTTTAAGGTGTATTGTTAATGTGCTGCAGCGGGTCTATATTTGCATCTCTCCCACTGTCTACTGATGTCAACTCTGAGTTACTTCCTCACCAAATACTGCATTTCACTATTCAAACAGTATCGTTATTCTTCTCAGTTGTTGCTGAAGCTGTTTGGAAGAAAAAGTGTTACTTATGGTTTCATGTTTACATCACATTAATTTAAACTTTAGACAGACACACGTTTAAAATACAAAAAAATGAGTTATATGTGAGCATTTTCTTTTACTTTTAAAACATTTAACATGAGTGGGTACACTGACATATTGGATACTGTTAGTGCTTCTCAAAGGGTTGTTGATACATACTTTTTACTGTTATCATGTGTTTTGGCGTTGGTGATATTGGTGGCCTTGGCAAGCTCGGGATGTAGAAAGATACTGTCTCGAGTGGATAATGTCAGCTAATTCATCCAGACTCTAACTAACTAATAACTGTTGTAATATATGTAACATTATCACAATGTTGCAATTTTTTTTGTAAAACAGTGGCAATAGAAATTGGGCTGTTGTTAGCAAACCAACCAACTGCCGTATTACCTCTCACATTAAGAGCACACATTTGACACTACACACATAAATTTATAATAACAGATAACAGTTACTGTCTTCGAGGTAGAAGCAGGAGTATGAGAGGTTAGATTAAGCTAAAACCACTATTCATACTCCTTTCAGCTGCTTTTTCATACAAATTAAAGCCAGCAATGCAGTTTAGAGTCGTCTTTTCAACATCCTGCGTTCATACAGAAACTATTTGTTTCCTGAAATCATTGAGAAATCCGGGTTTTTATAAATGATGTCTGTTTTTTCATCATCAAGTCACCGCACAATTTATAGACTACAGTCACTGAAAACATAATTTATTGGAAATTGGTAATTGAGCTGTTGTTTGTTATTAACAAAACGTCAAACAATCATAATTAATTTTGGTGTTGTAGTTGTAGTTATTATTAGTAATACTTCACATCAACAGCTTTGATGTGCTCAAGTTATTGTTTTGTACAAACAGAAAACAATTGACCATACATAAATAAAGAACAAATCCTGGAAAATTTTAATAGGATTACAGATAGCTTGTAACAATGGTGCCATCTGTTTGGGGCGTTCCAATATAGTCTATCCAAGTTGGGACAAAGGTCATCTGGAGAACGTATCATTCAGCCACTAAATATGCTGTAATAAGGAACCAAACATTCAAACATAATTGCCGATGTAAAAACAAGAGTAACATATGAATGAATTTCATTATTTATATGTTTCCCAAATTTGAAGAAAAACAGATGAATCTCTTAAAGGCTCACAAAGTAGATACCAGTGTCTTTATCAACCTGTTAAACAACTGTCCCCTTTTGTTCCCGGTGGGTGTGGTGTTCTGTCAGTCTCTCCGATGTTTCCTTTGTTGTATCCTCAAACTGTGTGGGAAAACATAGGGAAGTGAGATAAACATACATGCCGGGGGCCAATGACATGATGCATCCTGTACAGTGGGCTATCACAGCCTCAAAGTTGAACAGAGGTGATGTATGGGACAGCACTGACAAAATGTGATTGGAATTTATGACCTGATCAACTATTACTTGGTAAAACACCACAGCCGCTCTCTCAGAATGATAAACATCTTTTTAGAATTTTAAGAATAATGAGAAAAATGGTTGAAACCAGAACAACCACAGCTTAGTAAATGGATAAATACAATTAATGACATTTCTAAAATGGAGGTCATAAACTATAATATCAGGAATCTTGTTATTCTGTTTGAAATGAGATGGAAGTGGCCAGCCTTCACTCCCCACGTACATCAGTGAGCCCATGACCCTGTCTCCCAGTTCACGCTTTCCTTCCTTGGCGACCACTTTGATTACATTACTGTCCACATGCAGACCGGGAACACCCCCCCCCAACAGAAGCTGCAGTTGTGAGGATGCTCTTGACCCAGTCGTTCTAGCCATCACAATTTGGCCGCTTATCAAAGTCGCTAAAATCCTCACGCTTGCCCATTTTATCTGCTTCAAAATCAACTTTGAGGACAAATGTTCCACTTGCTGCCCTAATATGAGTCCACCACGCGTCATGACAAGGTGGCGATGGATAACAAATAATATGTATATTCACTTCACCATCATCAGTGCTCATAATGTTATGGCTGATCGGTGTATATACTTTAAGATATTCCCTTTTTTAACTTATCAACTCATTTACTAACTCTTTGCATTGCATTACTATTATTATTATTATTATTATTATTATTATTATTATTATTATTATCATTATTATTATTATTTACTGTTAGTGATATTGTTTTATTATGATTATTATTATATTTTGAGAGGATGGGATTGTGAGGTAGGAATGAACTTATAGTAGTAATTAACATACACAAATGTTGGTTGTATTACATGCTTTGTTTTACTTGTTTGAAAAGTAACTACTGTAAGGGGTTACTCATCAATAAATAAAGGTAAAGTATTTAAATAAAGTATGAGGCATAAGTGTTGTGGTGAGACTACGGCTTCTTCAGTACAACAAAATACCTAGACATTTTGTGTTAAATTCAAATATCCTTGTGATGTTCATTGTTATTATGCTGCCCATATAATGCTGCTATTCACTTAAACATTCTGCTTACAGCTTCCTGATTGGTTGCACTATTTATATCATTCAGCTTGCCAGATTCATAGACAATACCTCGGAAATTACACTTAAGCAGTGTGCAGATAAGCAGCCAAACAAAGTTTAAATAAACTTTACACAACCGGATGGATTTGTCCCTAAATCACTGACAGAGTGAGACCATTCCTTTTCAAAGGCAGATAAAGACTGATTTAACATGTTTTGACTGTCCAACTGCAGATGCTTTCCCACAGTCCAAACACAAGAACAAGTGCTCATGAAGATGTGTGAAAGGGAGCAAATGCCTTCAAAATAATAGAGACAAATACCTACAGGTGAAAGCATCATACCTCAAAAAACAATACTCGTGTTTTCTTCTTAACTTTTTTAAAATTACTTTCAAATCAGGGCACTTTAGTACATACTGGTAGTTCAGATGTTGTAAAGCCATGAACAGATTGCCATCTTGATTTTTTGTAATGGTATCAACAAGGGTTGAGTAGTAATCGCAGTAGTATTATCAGTAACAGTAGCGGTATTATCATGGCACTATGGTCTGTCCAAAGCTTGAAATAATGCATGCATACAGTGCATACAGTGGCATGATTCACTTTTCATCTTTTACCATATGGGAGTACCACATGTGACAAAAGAAAGCTTTGTGTTGTAGTCACAGCAGTGGCATTGCTCTGGGGATAGCATGGTTGGTCTGTTGGTTAGTCCACCACTTGGATTCATAATGAAATATTTCAACATCTACTCAATATATTGGCCATTACATTTTAGAGGATGACTGTGAAGAATTTCTTGAGAGAGAGAAGAAAGCAGCTTGGCTGCTCATGTGCTCATATTTTGGGACACAAACAAATTAGAGCCATGCAGTGGTTTTTCAGACAGTTTACAGCAGTGATCTCAAACTGCCGGCCCAGGGGGCATTTGCGGCCCTCCAACCCCCTCCCTCCGGCCAGCCCACATGATTTTTTACAATATATTTTGTCACGTTGTTTCATATCAGTATAAAGTACCTCTTCATGTACATTTAAAATAAAAACACAATTCTTTCTTCTGTCTTTTCGGGCCTTTATTTGTTGTTTGGCTGCAAACAACAAAAATGAAAATGATGACATAATATGTATAGAAACTGCTGTTTGCATTTTTTATTACTGCGCTTTCTTGTTGTGCTTGAATGTTGAAGTGGCCCTCCTATGAGATGATAATACCAACAGTGGCGCCAAGCCAATTTGGGTTTGACACTCCTGGTTTACAGTATTATCATCGACAGGACACACATGGACTATTGGACTATAGGTTTTATACATTAATCATCATGCAATGAACCCGTCAGACGGATAATGGTAACAGGTACAAGGCACCATCAAAGAATAAGCAACTAACTGAAGTCTGGCACACAAATTCATGTTTCCTCTGGATTAATTGAAATAACTAAGCCAATTCATCCAGATTCATTGCTTGATCTGGCTGGTAAATTGTCCGGCTTGCCGTTTGCAGATAATCTCTGTGCTGCAGCTGGCTGTCTAACCTAAGCTTGCTTTCACTTTAATGTGAGTGGATATGTTGTTTGGCCAGTTTGCAAAATTGCTCAATTGCTTTAGCCAACATAAATGACAATACAAAGTAGAGGTATAGGTGATAACTAACATAACCAAACAAGTGCCTGCAGTGAAGGGGACAGATTAACAGCCAGAGCTTTGTTGAGGCATGGGACTGGGAACACCTGGTGGGGGTAATTCCCTCCAGGTATCTGAATACCAGGCTGACAAAAGACAGACAGGACAGGGAAGGGCTTGACTTTCATCTGCAATTATTTCTATGTCCTCAGGTAGGAAAAAAAGAGGGTCTGAACCAAAGTACAGAATACTTATTTAACTCTGTAGAAGAACTGTAGAAGAACAAAGAAAGAAGTCAGAATAATATATGAGGGCTTTTTTTCAGATTTTTAAATAGAAGGAAAAGAGGTATAGTCTCCTCCTATTTGAAAATGTATTTTATACAAATCTTGTGTGTCTGTTTTATAAATATTTCTCACTAAAGGAAAGGGGTGAACCAGTAGAAACCTTCTGATAACTAAAATAAAAAGCATGCAAGAATTAGTTGCATGCTTACTATCAGCAACACAGCTGTAATGAATGGAGACATGCTGCAGATTGTAGGCTACTACTAAATTTTATGCAGCATTTCCTGGTAACATGTTATCTGTATGCAGGAGTATTGTAACTAGCAGCACCAAATGTGTACATAAGCAAAGCCTGTGTTATAAACATCTTCTCCCTAAACCCTCTCCCATGAGTGAACTGCTCTTACCTTGGCGGTGCACCCTGCTGCTTAACTGTCAACCGCTGTGATAACCAGGCGAAAATTCAATGTGTAGAGTGAGATAAAAAAATAACCGATATTAAGTCAGAGAGTAAACAAAAAACAACGTGAGCAGAAATATGTGGGCACTGCCTTATGTAGCACTGAAGTGACGTTCTTCAGTTTTTGCATTAATTAGAGTGATCATTAAAAAGTTCAGTCTGTCTTTCAGCTCTCCTGTGGTGGTACTCTCTTAAGTCGGATGATGCCATCAGGACCTTGTTTTTCAAGAATGTTAATGTAAAAAACAGACCCGGTTAAAGGGGGGGTAGTGCAAACAGTATTTCATGGTTATGATGGGAAAATGTCATGTCAAGATCTTTTAAAAACACCTATGTGGGCATGTGTGTGTGTGTCTGTTGGCTACTGTGTGAGATAACAATCATTCATTTTGACAACTTCAGGCCAAAAAACATCAGCTTGCACTGACTATTTTACCTTTCTAGTGGTGGGCCCCTAATTCCCAGTTTCTCAACTTTTTAACTAAAAAATACCTTCAGAATATTATTTCAAGCATAAAAAGAACTCACTTTTCCAATGCAAATCCAAACTTCTTTACTAAAAGTAAGGCATATGCATCCATAAGCAGACACTTCCCTGAAAAACATCAAGGTTTTTCAAAGGTCAGTAGGCCAAAAGCTACCATGGAGGGGTCAATTTCCATACTTCTGGGGCCATGATCTTCCTTTTGTTTTGGTACTGAAACCATGTGGTCAAAGAACCTGACTGACCCAGGAGGCTAAACGGGGGCAGAGGAGTTCAGAAATATTAGAAGATGCCTTCAACCTTAGGCATATTCTGAAGCCCATATCGGAATAAATGGTGGATGTTAACATTACTTAACAGTGAAATTGTTCACCGTTGAACCAAATTTGAACAGGTTAACAACTAAGTGGATTGTGTGACATGAAGTCAAAACTTTTTGTTTGAATAATGACTTTACATTTCCGCATCTATGCCTCAGCACAAACATCTGACAAACAGATGGCACACTATGCCTAATCAATACTCTGTAATCTTTTGCAGATTGTCAAATTTGGCTTGATAGGCTCTTTGAACCCAGAGATGTAGTGCTGCATTGCATCAATTTTCACACATTCTGTTGTACTTGATAGTTATTGTGAGGCAAATTTAAAATAAAGTGTTCTTTAGCATCATTCAGGTTCACGTTCGTAATTACCTTTTACCCTGTATGGCCAGAGAACATATTGTCTCACTCTAATCAGACACCTTAAATCAAACAAAGGCCTATTTAAATAACCACTGTCCAATAACTTTCATAATAAAAGATTTCTGTGCTTAAGCTCTATATGAATTCACCGATCAGTCATAACATTATGACCACTGACACACTTAATAACACTTATCTGGTTATCATGGCACCTGTCAGTGTGGGATATATTAGGCCAGCAAGTGAACCATTTGTTGTCCTCAAAGTTGATTGTTAGAAGCAGATAAAATGGGCAGCGTGAGGATTTGTGTGATTTTGGGCCAAACTTGTGATGGCTAAGACGACTGTGTCAGAGCATCCCAAACCTGCAGCTCTTGTGTGTTCCCAGTCTGCAGTGGACAGTACTTATCAAAAGTGATCCAAGGAAGGAAAAGCAGTGAACTGGAGACAGGGTCATGGGTGGCCATGGTTCACTGATGGACGTGGGGAGTGAAGGCTGGCCCGTGTGGTCCGATCCAACAGACAAGAGCTCAAACTGCTGAACAAGTTAATGCTGGTTCTAAGAGAAAGGTGTCAGAACACACAGTGAATCGCAGTTTGTTGCGTATGGAGCTGCATAACATGACCACCCACATGCACAGGTGGTCATAATTTTATGGCTGATTGGTGTATATCCTATTACTTATGTCACTGTTTCCTCACCCAATGGCAATTCAAAGGAGAAACATCCTATTGAAACTGAGGTCACTACTGATTGCATTTTCCTGTTATGTTTAACATATAGATGTTTATAGTGCTTTGGGGCTACCGTAGCCCATTCAGCGCAAACTACAGGGGGACAGCATTAGACAATGGATATATTTCCTATAACCTATTCATAGAATTAGGACAGCAGATGAAAAGGGGTCTTGATTTTGTTCTTCAATAGGGTTTTTCTTTGAAGATACCGTATATTTAGTTTTTGTTTGTATTGCACCAGCTGCATTATAAGCATTCTAAAAGCTACTGTGGCTATAAAACAAAACACTCTCTGGGCTTACACAGGGAAGTGGTAGACTCATAGTAACACAGGCATGTGACCTTCAACAGTCTGTAGAAAACGAATAAGTACTCTTCAAGGTTAGTTAAACTTAGTTGTTCCTTTCAAACTGCTCAGAAAAAAAAAATACAATTGGCAGGCCCTCGGGTGTGTTGCAGTAAAAATGTGGTACAGGGCAGCGAGAGAGTTCGTCTGCAAATGTTCAGATAAGATCAATAGAGGCCACATCAAACATTGCCTCTGTGTAGGGTTCACCTTCACTGCAACAGTGGTCTCAGTTTGTGCACTATATGCCAAGAAAGCCAGAAGGCCCTAACTATGTTTCCTACAAATACAGATTCTGATAATAATGGGTTAGGATACGTTCATATTTTTGTCAAGTCAGTCTTAATACAATACTCACATGCCCATGTGTACGTTGAAACAGATTTGGTCACTGTAATCATCGCTCTTGTCCATACAGGCCTTGAAGATATCTCTTTCCCCAAGTGATTCCAGTGTAAAAGACGATGGGCAGTGTGTCAGGGTTGAATGCATCATGTCTCATATGCTGTGCTCTTTCACCGGGTCACCTCCGAGCTGTATCCTCTCACCTCTATACACTCTGCTGCTTATGGTTGACAGTTTTGTCCAGTGACCTGATAAGCAAGCCACACTAAATATCTGTGTCAATAGAGGAAGTCTGTTATATTCAGGGACAGCAGTTTCTAAATGACTTCTGTGAACTCTGGATATAAAAGAAGAGGAAGAAGAAGAGGCCAGTCATGTCAGTGTCACACAAGCACTGGATTCTCTGCATCATTCTTAGCTATCATGCCATTAAGTTGTTAAATCCCAGTAATGTGTCAGCTGACAATGAATTAGTGTTAGGTAATTAATATATATATCGGGAAAATTGCGTCATCACAGAGTCACAAGTTATGAGGCAGAATGGGGATGATAGGGCTACCACAGAAAAAAAGGAAATGCAGCTACAGCACCAGACTGAGAAATTACTTAGAACTGGTTGAAGCCGGTGGAAAGTGACCATAAGAACAGTTAAACTTTAGCTTCCTTTTATTCTTACTGTATTTGCATTCAAATAAAATACAATACATCACGTTAAGGCCTGACCTGTAACCTGAATCAACCAGAGGACTAACAGATGTTACGAGCTAAGGGGCCCTGTTTATTTTATTATTCAAGTTAGATCAACTTTTTATTTTATTTTAGACTACCTCACAGTATTGGTGACATGTCCCACTTTGTCCTACACAAACATACTTTACATACTCTACACATTTGGTTTGTTGGGATTTGGTTGCCCTAATTTACAAAACCATGACGACAAAGATGAACAAAAATAAACTATTATGAACTTACATGCGAGTGGTAACAAGTAATATTATATTGTCAAATGGTCTGTATATCTGTATATAAGTACAGCAAGTAAAGTAGCCAAATTCAAAATTGTACTCAAGTACAATGTAGCCTAAATGTACTTAGTTACATTCCACTACTGATTACATTAATTTATTGAAACTAGGTGAAAGTGCAATTAAAATATTTACTACGGGGGGTAAATAGTAACTAATAATAACATGCTAACTGATTTATACATGGTTCGATATCTGGGTTAGGTAAATATTGTACTTTTTATTTGTCATTAGACATTACAGGTTCTGATTATAATATTAACAAATACATCAGCTAATAAATCACAATGTTTTATTACAGATTTGGTTACACAGCAGTATGCGATGTAGTCAAATGAGCTCCAGCTTTTCCAGCTGCAGTATGAAAATTGCACATTAAAGCATTTATGTTTATTATCCTAAAATCGGTCATTGTGGATCAGTACTTTTACTTTGGGTACTTTCTGGTAAGTATATTTTGATGTTAATACTTGTGTGCTTGTACTTTTTCTATTTCTACATGTTGTAAAATGTCAGAGAACTTCCTTCACCATTGCTTATTTTCATGAGGCATTGTTGGAGGTTGGAGTTTTCAGAAAGTGCAGAAAGCACCTGTCACACCTCTTCATCTGTCTATCCACTGTCAACTTCTTCCTCAGATTCAATTCAATTTCAGTTCATTATGCTTTAGTAGAGTGTGACAAGGGCAACGTTGCCCAAGCATTAATATGTTCAATTCAATAAAAAATGCATTCATAAAATCAAAGAAAACGGCTCAGGAAATATTAAACACTTGCTCTGTGTGTTGAAGACAACATCAAGTCTTTGTGGTTTGGTGGTGAGGAGCTTTTGAAGCCGGAAGTGTAGTGTAAAGCAACCGACTTGTTGCTTATACTGCATTTGTTGATGTAGTATAGATACGGCGCTGTGTTTATAAAACAAACGCCTACAATTACCAGACATTAACCGTGAAAGCATAGTAAACAACTGTTGACTGTGTGATCACCACGGTAGCGTAAACAAAGGCAGATAATTACACCACACTTACGCCTCTCAGCCTAAAAGCTGCAACAGAGCTGTAAACTTTTATTAAAAAATTATTTAACCGGGTGTCCTTGAAGCGCGCACCAAAGGCGCAGGCGCATGCGCGTGTACGGCCACAGTCCCACCCCACGGGGGGGCACAAACTCGTGAACCAATCAGCGTCCTCCTCGCTCGGAGGGAGGGCGCGGGACTTCACGGCTGTCTACAAATACTTCGTGGCATATGTTTTTTTTTGTTGTCTTGTATACGCTTTTAGGCTGCTGCCACCTCAGACCGATTTAACCCCGGCTACACTTTTATGGTTAACCACTTCAGACACACACAAAAAAACTTTACGCTTCGGTAACTTCTGGAAACCGGCGAGCTGACAGACACAACCGTTACTCCAGCCCAGAAGAAACTTCTCAACAACAACAACAACAACAACAAAAAGGGAGAGAAGCAGCGTGGCAAGAAGAAGTGTGGAGCTCCTTGATATCACAGCCTGAGCAGACACATCTCTCTCTCTCTCTGCTGCTCTCAACGGACGGACGCTACAGTTTTCATTCATCCAGAAAAGGAGCCCACCGCGCAGCCCCATCTCTCTCTCTCTCTCTGTGTGTGTGTGTGTGTGTTTGGCTACCACCTGCAGACATGACAAGAAGATCCTGCACGATATATGCGGTCGGGATCATCTGTGCCACCCTGCTGGTCGTTGGGTTTGGCTTGGTTGTGGGTCAAGTTTTCCGCACGTTAATGCACAACCGCCTCAAGAAGGTAAAAAAAAAAAAAACTAAACACCAAACTTTTATAAAGCAATTTGAATGAGAAAACATTGTTCTAATGATGGGATTACACTGTGTGCTGTCCCTATCTTTAGTGCAGACCGTTACACTCATTACATTACAGGTCAGTGAGATCACACCAGGGGGCTTTGACTCAAATGCTCACTGCATTGTGATTCAAATGTGCCAAAGAAAATGAACAATAACACACTTAGCAGTCCAGACTTTGTCGTCTTCTCTGCTGCTGTTTGTTTATTAGCATTAACTTTATGGTTTGTGGTTAATTGACATTAATGGGTTGTGTGTCGAAGGAGTGGCTCAAACTCTTGGAGATGGAGGAGGATATTGAGAGCTCAGCGACCTTTATTGTGCAGTCAGTGCTTTCTTTTCCCCCCACAATTAGATTAGTCAGCCACTTTTTGTTTCAGTCACAGGTCCATTTCCATTTCCATGCATTCAGTCAGATGGTAGATCCAAAGAAATCCCTAATGGCCCAGTGATTTGTGTCTCTGCCTGCAGTAATTGCCATTATGACAGGAGTTGGCTCCGAGGCAAATTCCACAGCTAAGAACAAGGGAGTGCCTGGTCAGTATCGCTTGTTCTTGGTATTGGTCAGCACACATCACAAGAAAAAAGCTTGAAGTCCACTGCTGAGAGGAAATCAGTGCATAACGAGAAAAAGTTAAACTTTCTGAATCAATGGGAACTTTTGTCCACGCCACTGAACTACCTGTCAGCAAAGATGTAGTTTGTAATTGAGTGGAGCTGGTCACACGTTACGCGCTGATGTGGTTTGATTTACAAAGCCTCACTCAGAGAGATTACTGAAATTCATGTATTAATACGGGTAATTAGAGTTAAGCAGCATGATCTGAACTCTGAAGAACAGCCTCCAAAATAAATATGTGAGAGGTAAAGAGGTCATCTTCTGTTCATGACGTTAATGACATCATTTCCTTTGAGGGAAAAAATATTGAATATAAAGTTTCAACTTCTTATTATTTTCATTCTACATTAATTATTTGGTCTATAAAATGTCAGAAATTGTGAAAAATGTCTCTAAAACACTTGAAACACAATATTTTTTTTGCTTTAAAATTGGCTCAAACAATGAATCGATTATTTCAGTAGCCGTTATCGGCTTATCGATTAATCGACTAATCGTTTCATGTTTAATTAAAAATTGATAAGTCACACTGTAAATGAATCTGCAGATTTATTTTCTGTATGTAAATTAATTATTTGGTGCAAACACTTTAGGAAATAGGACTATCCCTGACTAAAGATTTTCCTAGTTCTTTAGTAGTCGTTCAATATTGTATTAGTAAGGGGAAACAGCAGTAATTACCAGCAGGGAGACTGAACGTTTAGTTCATAGTGAGAAAATGTTTCCTTTATTTGACTCACAATCAAAAACCCAACTTTGCACCCGGGAAACTTCCACTATGTTGAGTGACATGCAGTGTCTTTGGTGAACAGTGAATGTATTTCTAAATTTGCTTGTTATTTATTTAATTTTTGCGTTTGTCAAAGTCGTGATCATGTTTTCTTCTTTACTTGCTTGTGTTTCCTGAAGTCTTGAGGAAAAGCAGTGGCTGATGATGAAAGGTTTCTATAAATTGTTTACAGATGAGCTGAGATTAATGTAAAAGAAGCGTGTTAACAAGTGAAGTTTTCTCAGTTGTGGCCCTCAACTTGGCAAATGCATCTTGTTGTTTGATCTATAATGGGAGTGCCGATAGCAGCTGCTCACGGCTGGTTAGCTCAGTTAGTTCTGACCACTGGTAGCTGTATTCTGGTACACTGAGCTGTAACCAGTGTGTCACTCTAGCTGGCGATCCCTAAATGATTCCTCTGCCGCATTTCATTTTTCAAATTAGCCAGGAAGGAGGGAGCTAGCAGATTTTAGGGGTTTAGTTACATTTTATTGGACCAGTGTGAAGGATTTAGCGCCACAGCTGACGTCTGTATTTGACGACCTGGGAATGAGAACGGGCTGTTCTATGCAGGAGAAACTATGGTGGCCGTGAAAATAGCAGAAAAGTACGAAAGACCCTCTCTAGAGCCGGTGTTTAGTTTAGTACGTTCTGGGCTACCGTAGAAACGTGGCGGTTCAACATGGCGAACTCCATGGTAGTCTCATTCTAAGGTAACATAACCACAAGAATTCCTATATTCAGGTGATTATACATTAATGAAAACATAGTTATCTGTATTATATTCCATTTCTCCTAAACGTTACACACTGGACCTTTAAGTAAACATCGATATTCATTCAGCAAATACAGACATCTGTAGTAGTTCTGTTCGGGTTGCATCAGTAAACATGTTTGAGAAGTTTTTGGGTTTTTTTTTTTTTTACATTTACACTAATGAACTTCATACCTTTGATCAAAAAGTCCTGAGATTTCCTGGATTTCAAATATTTCAGACTGTGTTAGTAAGTCAAGTTCAAAGCTTTCCCAGAAGGTTCACTTTACTTTGATAACAGAGTAAGCATGAAACTACTGCTGGCCCTCGTTCAGTGTTATCATATGGCACACCTTCATCCTTATTTTCATATCCAACCTGCTTCTTCATAACAGGTATCAGATGGCTTTTACCAGAGAGGCTTAGTATTGACTTTAGAGGTTAGGACTCATATTCTCAAGGCGTTCTAGTGCTGGGAATTGGACCTAATGCAGAAAATTGTTCAATTGAAAGAAAATTACATTTTCTTTGACTTTTATAATTGTTTCTAAGGCAATTGGCAGCAGGAGATATCAGTATGTTAATCATATGCTGCAGATGCATGGCAGTGCTTGAAATCGAGACCATCGGGCAAAAGGCGAGAAATATATTCAAATATATTGTAATTGATTCCCTCAGAGTAATTGCAGTCCAAGGCTCTTCTGCCAGAAATGCCGGGGTCTCTCCCTCTCCTCAGGCAGTCATTAGGTGTGGCTGGAGGGGTATGTTTGACCTTCTTCTTTATCTCTGGATATCTGGATTAGTGTGTTGCTGTAGCTTATGTGTAAATACTTAGTTTGAGCTTGTAAATACTTAAATAGTTTGCTTGATCTTCTCACTTCCTTGTACATT
The DNA here is from genome assembly GCF_004916995.1 of Morone saxatilis. Taxonomy (NCBI): domain Eukaryota; kingdom Metazoa; phylum Chordata; class Actinopteri; family Moronidae; genus Morone; species Morone saxatilis. The sequence continues at coordinate 15,862,855 of NW_023339774.1, read as the reverse complement.
TTAAACTTTTTACTTGAGTACTACCACTGAGTTTGCAATTATTTGGCTAAATACTAAGAAAGTGTGTGCATACCTGCCGGAAACAGGTATTCATTTACACTGCATTTATTAAACAGTTAGAAATAAACAATAAACAGTAACTTAACAAATGACTAAAAGAATGGTGAAAACTGATTGTGGCCAAACACCTAGGATGATTTAAATGTTTTATTCAGATATAAGAGCAGGGAACAACTAGCAGAACTTCCAAGACCAAAGTGAGCCAATAAAGTGATGTGAGTTACCAAAACTAAGTTATTAAACTATATTTATTATGTAGAAAGAAAGAAAAGCACTTTAATTTGGGACAATGGTTGTTCTGGGGGAAGTCTGGGGAGCTGAATTCGGAACAGGGATGATGTTTGACCACGCCTGTTGACCACGTTGTTGGGAGTAACTGATAAAATAAATACAAAACGTTTACTGGCAGTTCAGTCTTGTTTAACAACCATATTTACGTACAAGCAGTTCAGATTCTGTGTATAACTCCAAACTATGTGTAAATGTGGTATGCTGTTATGTAGAGGTCATGGCTGCTGACATTTCTGAACTAGTTTGGTGCTGATGCTTTTCAGAGTAAATTTAGAGTGTGTGTATGAAGGTCTGTTAACTGAGTAATAACACATGCTGGCTGACCTTAGCTGACATTGCCTTCAAAAATGAAATTGCTTCATCTTTTGGTTTCTATTCAGCAGTCTTACTAATCTCTCACATTGTTTTATACATGCAGAGTCAGAGAAACATATTAAAAGCATTCATTAAGTAGTTTCTGCCTCTTAAGGGTAACAATTACATGAACAGGCAGACATATATGTATGTAAAAGAATCTTGTCAAAGGTTTTAATTGTAATACAAAGTCTCACTCAGTAAAATGTGCGTGTGGGGGGTGTTGAGGCACATGCTTATCCCTTACACACAGACACGGATAGTTATTTATTGGCCTGGCAGTGTGATTTATTTCAGCTGTATTTAGCCCTGCCCTTACCCCAGTTGCACCAGTGAAGGATCTCATTCCATAGAGACGCGCCCAGCAGTAGACTCTCTTTGTGTGTTAAGCCTCTTTCACACTGCAAGGTTTATTGGGAAAGTGGCTGGGTTGGCAGCCCCTCAGCTTCCATGTGAGTCAAGAGGGGTGAGTATGCAATGACCTGCTGATGGCTGAGGTGATGGTGAAAAATGACTTGTCCCTGATGAGGAATTTGGTAATTTTACATAGACTAGACATAGTGGTTAGCGGTGCCTTTCTGGTCGTCTGCTGAGTTTCAGCTTTGACAGAAACATTTTTAACAATACAGAGTTTTTATTCTCAATTTAACTAATTATTTTAAGCCAGGAAGGCCACCTCTAAAAGGGGAAGTGTTTGGCTTTATTCTGGAGCTTTTTGACACTAGAGGGAAAGGGGCCATTAGAATCAAATGGATTTATACCACTGGAAAAATGAATATCCTGTTCAGGGAAAGTTTTGACATGACGATGATTGAGACCAAACACCTAGGATGATTTGAGTTTGTTATTCAGATATAAGAGCAGAGAACAACTAGCAGAACTTCCATGGCAGACCAGAGTGAGTCAATGAAGTGATGTGAGTTACTGAAACAAAATTATTAAACTACATTTATTATGTAAAATCAAAAAAGAATTTCAATTTGGGACAATGGTAAGTCTGAGGCAGTGGAAAGTAGCGTTTTTCTGCTCCCCAAAAGTGAAGCCAAAACTCTTATCGCCCCCCGTTGGCTGACAGAAGTATCGTTACCCTGCTGCCTGCCTGTTAGCATATGGGACATGGACCAAACTAATAAAATCACGTCAAATAAATTTCTGTCATTTTAGTGCTCGTCATGCTGATGTATTGTGTGTTTGCTTTTAATCAGATATGTATTGCTATAAAAAGGGGGTTTCTCAGATTCAGTTGGGCAGATGTATGGGAAGGACTTTGATAACCCCAATCAATACTGTGCAGACTCTGGCGCCAGATGATGCCACCAGCGCAAGATAGCAACGGCTGTATCTGAGATATTTTCACTTTTGTACAGTGGGAAGAAGTGGAGATGCGTCGTATGCAGTCTATAGCCACTACAGCCAATGCCCGCAGTTGGCCCCCTGAGAGTTATGGTCAATATAAAACCGAATTGACCATAATGTGCCTTTCATGGGTTCTGTAACAGCAGCTTGTGCATCACGACTGGAGGATTTAATGAATAGCCTCTCGCTGTGGCCCGGTGTTATTCACGTATATGTTTTTGCCTGTCTCAACATCAAAGCGCTAGCAGTATGTGTATTTGTGTATTCACCTGCTACATGTGTTTTCAAATAGGGAGTGGTGTAAGAGTAGCTGTGGTAAGTAGTGAGATAAGAGGGTTCCTTTGTTCCTGTTTTCCACGCTGTATTTCATGTAGCACGCTGGGAGGGTTACCATATTGATTGTCTGAAGCATGAAAGGATGACATAGAAAGACCATGCTCTTCCTTCCTCAATCTAAGGTGACAGCTTTATTGTCCTTGGCTACTCAGCTAAACTTTTGTCTCTGAACCAGAAGAAGGGACCCCAAAGTAGGAGGTGGGCTGTACTCCCCCGAAATAATGGGACTCGTTGGTGTGTTCAACTCTTTTGGGCTCATTTTATACTGTAGTACTGCTTTTAACTTTAACACAAATCTGACACAATTAGGCCAAAGTGAGATTTCCCCATGATGTGTGTTGTCAAAAGAAATACTAATCCTCTCGCCCCCTTCCTTCTCCTCTCACCCCTTATGCTTTCCACTCCCTCAAAAGATTCCCGCAATGAATCAGGTCATCCTTGTCCAGAGGCAATGGCATCTGCTGTGACAACTTTCTAGCAAACTGTGTAATGAAACAGGGTAGTACACATTGTGTGCCTGCGCTGTATTTCCAAGGCCTCATAAGGTTCAGTACAGAGGAATGTGGCTCAGATCATTAAGGTCGCAGTCCTGTGCAACCAGTAGGCATCCAGCTCTCTGCATCACATGATATGTCAGCGCCTCTCCCTGAGTGCCTGTCGTCATTGGCAACCGCTGACAATGAAACCGTGGAAGGGTCTCCCCTAATACCATTCATGTGTGCAGCCAATGCTCTTGTCTGACGCTCAGACAGCAGCTCCCCTCCACGACCCCCCAAGGTTGTTTTTGTTCTCTGGCTTGTTTTTACAGATTGTGGAAGCTCCATGTTCAAAACATGTGTTTCGCCATTGCAAAACCTTTTTGCACCTGCACAGAAAATGCATCAACTAAAAGCTAACAAAATAAAAACACTTCTGTTTACAATAAACTCATATATGGAGCAGGAGTGTGTTTTATTTTTTGTGTGTATCATATTTGAACTGTTTCCGCATTAATTTGAAACTGAAATGTCGCCTTTCACAACCACATGTATTTGTCTGAATGAATTATCTTTGATCTAATTATTATGAATTATTATTTAAACTCATATATACTTAATGTCTCAACAGGAGCTCGTTTTGGTAGAGGGCAGCCGTGTGTTTGAGTCATGGAAAACCCCTCCCCCTCCTGTCTACATGGAGTATTTCTTCTTCAACGTGACCAATGTGGATGAGTTCCTTGGAGGGGCCAAGCCAGAGGTCAAGCAGGTTGGACCCTACACATACAGGTAGGGCACGCAGAAGGGTCTTAAACCTGCTTTCTATGTAAGAGCCAGCAGTAGGAGCTCCATTGGCCACAATAAAAAGCAATACCATGCAGTCTTATGGAGAAATGACCATACTCATCACTTGATTCCTTAGCTCAGTAAACAGTTTCCGAATGAGTTTATGGTCTCAATCGCTAGTTTCAAGTCTTCTTCTATACAGCATTATGTTCATTTAGTAAATTATGGTCCAATTTAGAGTAAAATAGACGCAGGGTATGCTTTAGAGCGTGGCTACCTTGTGATTGACGAGTCATTCTCAGTTCTCAGTCAGTTTTGCACCTTTTTTAATGTAGGAGTTGATTGTTATTTTTTTCACAAGGTTTCTTCCTGCAGTGCTGTTGAAATGTGGCCGCTATTTGCTCAGCACCTATGTAAACTGAACAAGGGACATCAGCTTCTGCCTGTCTGCTTCCTCTCTTTTGGTCTATGAAGCCACTCTTACTTTAAGCTTAAAAAGGTGGCAATGGTTAATTTTATTTTTCATTTATAAGCTTAAAGATCAGACAGCGATATATACACTATGTTGTTTCCTATGCTGTCCAGTATGTCATGTGAGTCCTGACAATAAACTTTATGTCGATTAGTCATTTGCAGTTGCTTCTAATGCACCCACTGAAACCCTTAAATAAATATCAAGGTTCACTGCTGCAGCACCAAAAATGTTACAACAGCCCCAGTGCGCGTCAGGATAATCTACCCCTAACCTCTAAATGTTTGGATTACCTAATCTCAAACGGATGTTGCGTTAAAAAAAGAATTTCACTCAACACTCATTCATTTTTAATTATTTGTATTGGTATGAATGAAATTGATATGGGTTGTTTAGAAGTTGTTATATTTGTTAAAAAAAAGTATTTACAGAATTGTACTTTTGATACCAAGAGAAGAGATATTGACACATTTTACCCATAAAAAAGGACATTATCTGTCCTGGATACTTATTTCAGCCAAGTACTTGCTTACTACTAAAAAAGAAAGAAAATCTTACATTTTATTGTGTTTTCCCAGGGAGTACAGGTATAAGGACAATGTGAGCATGGTTGAAAATGGCACCAAGGTGTCTGCATACACTATCAAAAGCTTTGTGTTCCTGAGAGAGAAGTCTGTGGGTGACCCAACTGAGGATATGATCACCACTGTAAACATCCCTGCTTGGGTGAGTCATCAACTAAAGGTCTTAGACAAGTAGAGGAAAGTGTAAATCCAAGTGGGTGAAAGTAGAGTGTGTATTCAGTAACTTCTTTCTACATTTTGTTTCTGGTTTCCTCAATCCAACCTCTATCAATCCCACCCTCTACCTCACCTCTCATTCTTTTCCATCTCTCAGGCTGTAATGACAAAGTTGAAAGGGAGTTTCTTCAAGTCCAGCTTGGTGTCGATGTGGATGAACGCTATCGGGTCCGGTATCTTCACTACTCGTACTGTTCAGGAATTGCTGTGGGGCTACGAAGACCCCTTGCTGGTCCGTGTCTCCGCCTCCAATCCTGAAGTGGAGAAGGTCTTTGGCCTCATGTACAAGGCATGTACAGCTCTACAAATAATAAAAGCTGATGAACCTCAGCTGGATGTTGTTATTGGAAGATATTTTAATTGGGTTTTGAGATATTTTGTGTGTTTTTTAACACATTTTAATGACTTCAATCTTTGGATCTATTTAGAAAAATGGAAGTCATAGCGGGGAATTCGTCTACCACACTGGGGAGCAGAACTACATGGATTATGGCCGCGTCGCAACATGGAAAGGAGAAAGGTGGCACTGTTGCACAAACACACACTCCCCCTCTGTCTTCATCCACTGTAATGAGACTTCATTGGGTAATCATTGGATTTAAAATGTTCTCAAATCTACTGCTTTCTGCCAATAATTAGGGAGTACTGGCTGGCTATCTCTGGTTGTGTGTCTTTTGGTCTGGGCTGCTGGCCCACAGTAGCGGGTACTGGGCAGGACATCCTGATATTCGGAATGCCTTAATAATGGCTTGTTATTGACCTTTCTTATCACATTTTATTCTCTTATTTTCCCTTTAGTCTCTAGATACACTTCTTATTCCTGGCAAAGCATTTTTTTCAACAATGACAGATAAAAACATGTTTGATCATCAAAACATTTCATTCTTATTTACTGTTATCAAGATGGAGATCATTATGTTGTTGACATTGAATGTACAAAACAGCACACGCAGCCAAAAATCAACAAAACATTGTTATTGTGACTTACTATGAGTATTTTTGTGTTTTTTTGTGTTTGTGTTTTCTTTTTAATTTTTTGGGCAAAAGGGTAATAATTAACTCCTTAATATCTGTTCAGGACAGAGTTAAGAGGCAGAGCAAACACTGGGAATGGTTGGAAGACCAATTCTATGGTTGATTAAATGTCTTCCTTGTGTGCCTTTGGTCACCTAGAAACTAGCATAGCTGTAACACAATCTGACATATCAGGGATTTCCAATGTTTTCATCACTAGTAAAACTGATATTAAAAAGTAAAACCTGGAGTGGGACTATTATATGAACATGCATACATTTCAGTTCTCAAATGAATCCCCTCTTTATAAACATTAAGCTTTTTTTATTGCATAATTGTTGGGCATCATCTCTGGATACAATTTTAAAAAGACATTAAAAGCTCATGTTTGTGACGATATGTTGTTTTGCAGCAAGCTGAACTTCTGGACGTCCGACCAAAGCAACAACATCAATGGATCCGATGGAAGTGCTTTTCATTCTCTGCTGAGCAAGGATGAACGCATTTATATCTTCACTCCAGACCTCTGCAGGTACACTTGCACCACAGCACCTCCCTGCAGCTAATGCTCCCATTTGGCATCACTTTTAGATATGTAAATAACCGCACTCAATAATTGCTATTACATTTTCTTACAAGTGAGTTATTATTCTATTTGTTCCAAATCCACAATACGAGACGGGATCATCACATAATCAGGATGATTTTGTGGTCCTCTCTCTTGAAAGTGGAAAAGGATAAAGGAAATATTGGATCCAAGGTGTCAAGAACAATCAGAGTTCACCTGCTGATATAGGAGCTGTCTGCTCCTGCTGTCGCTTTGTATCTCACTCCTTACTTTCACTCTCTGCCCACTTCTTGCATTTTGCACCGTGGCTGCAGGAGGCTGAGCTGTCCCCCTTATCTGTCTGTGTGCTGTCGTTCTCCCTCTCTATCTATGTGCTGTCCTCATCTGACTGGTGCGAAAAAATCTAAAAACTTTATTGACGGATGAAAGTTTCGGAGTCTGCGTCTAAACATGAGTGACACAACATGAGGTTGTGGTTATTTTTAGATTTCTCCCACTGTTACCCATATATTCCATATATGATATTTTACTTTAGGATGTTGTGGTTATGATAGATTATGAAGCAATGTCTATTTCTGGTATATGACCTGGTCTGAAAATGTTGGACTCAACTCACGGCATGATGAGGGGCTTTTATGTCTGGTATGGAAATACGTTCACAGGCCTTGGATCCCATGGATTGTTATCATAACATCCTGATCACTTACAAGCAGCACCACAGGTGATGTCTGTTTTCTCACCAAGTCTTTACAACCTATACTGTGGAGGCTTTTTGAAACACTAACATGCCAGTTTCCAGGAAACACTCTATGGAAAGGCTTACCTAAAGAGGAATGCGCAGTAATGAAGATAGCAGGTGGGTGAGTGAGGAGGGGGAAGGACAACCGTGAGAGCGAAAATAAAAACATGAAATACAAAAACCCCTAAAGCATTGTTGATTTGTGTTGAGCACATATTCAGCAGTGGCAAAGAAAAGTTGTTAAGATTTCTGTTCTTGACCAGCTGGAACAAATCATTATTTCATTATGCTTTCCATGTGAAATTTGAAAAAAGTCAAGTAGTTCAAAGTAATGTTTGCCAGATAGTGTTCACTGCTAATGCTTATAAGGACATTCTGGTTGTTGGAGGATCCTCTGGAGGCGTTCCAAATCAGGACCTCATTGAAATCTTGAGCAATGTTAAAGAGAATTGCCTCCCAGAGTGACTAACTGATGAATAGCTCCTTGGAGTCTTATTTCGCAAATTCTAAGTCTAACACTGAAACTGTGTACTTCTTCTAGCTGATGATGAGAGCTTTAGAAAAAGTTTAGAAAATAACCCTGAGCTTAAAAAACACAAGCTGCTTCAGACATGTTCTCCTCTTTGGCGAGCGTGGAAAGAATCTGTTGGAGAGGCTTGGTTGTACCTTTGAGTCTGATTGGACGTAAGTCAAAAACCCTCTCCCAAAGGTTTACACTTTCACCTACTTACTCCTCACATGGGGGGTTCATCATGGCTGTCTGTGTTATTGTGACCAAAGGGAAGGCTCCCGTCCTGTTTCCTGCACTTTATGCCATAATTTAAAGAGGAAATGTTCCATTAAGTTTTATGTGTCACCCTTTCACACAGTTTGGCAGTTTGGCAGTTTGACAGGTTTGTTTTTCTTGCTAAGCCCCTGTAAGAGTAGCCTAACACGTGTGTAGAACATGTCTTTAGTTAAATGACTTCTGGGACTGATCTGTAGGATAAAAAAAGTGTGAGAATTCCCATCTGTGACCTGACGAGTAGTGACCCTTTGCTCCAGTAACTGACAGCTGAGCCAGAGAAATCTCAAGTTTTTGATGAATTGCAGACAGGTGTCATTGTTCAAATACCAACTTGCCTTTTGCCATACATTAATCTTTGCTCTAGCTATAATCCTTCATTTAAAAGACTGCAATTGCAATAAATTCTGACCAACAATTGTCCAAAAAGATTAAAAAAATAATACTAATACTAAATGAAATAAAATAAAAACAAACTATAAATACAAAGTATAGTAGAACAAAATTTAAGAATGACACAGAATAGATAAATTAATAAATAACTTGTTGCCATAGTGGTCTTAGTCGCCCCAAATCATGACAGCAACCAAGACTGCTGTTCCTCAGCTACACTATAAACTTCAGTGAAAGTTTCATGCAGATTTAAATCATGTACATTCCCCCAACACTCCTCTTTCAATTCTCTTTGAACATTTTGACAACTATAATACATAATCTCATCAGGTGTGGCAAATATTGGCTCCCACACAATGAAAGGATTCCCAAAGAACCTCATCTTAGCTTCATTTATCTGAAATTAATTCTCGCTGTTACAGTCTCTCGTGCCCAGCAGTACAAGGCTGAGGCTTCCAGCATCCTGTTATAGTGAAGAAACACATGAGGGTTTTTACTTAGCTTCTTTCACAAAGGCCAAGGGAAAGGTCTGTACAGTATTGTTACACGAATGGTGGGCCGTGTAGCAAAGAGCCGCATCCTCCCGGCCAGTTGGCAGACACTGTATAGACCCCTTTGTTCTAACTAAGAATCATCGGGATTCCCTAAGCAGAACAGAACTGCAGATATATAGAGCGAGTATAGAGGAGGAACTGCTCTCAATAATGTAATTCCCTTGGAAGCTGTAAAAACATTAAAACATAATTGTCCCAGAACAAAAGGAATGTCAACACCACCGGAACTAGCATTATTCCCTCAATGTGTTTGTAATGAAAGAAATACTCCCAACAGGATTTCAGCATAATGGCGTACCCCGCCAGCTTCTCTCTTCATAATCGTCATAATTCAACACTGAATTATGGGTTCGGCCTCGCAATCTGACTTCTTGTGCTTTTAGTGGCCATTTCATTGTTTACTCAGGGAGATCATACGAGGAGAGGTTGTGTTTGCTAGTGAACAGGTGTCTCAGGAGCCAACACCAGTAGAATGGGAATTTGTGTATTTGTATGTATTTATTCTGTGCAGCAAACCACTAATGTGAAATATAATTACTTTGACACCGAGCAGCACTCAGCTAATGAGTGTTTGTGTGTCTCCATCTGGAAATGGTTTTAATATTAATGCACTAGACATATGTAGACATATTATTACGGTAATTCTGTAAAGCTTCATGCTGCCTCCACCAATCCCTGTGGAGGATTCGATGCAATATTCCTTTTGTTTTCATATTTTATGCATATTCTTTTAACAGTTGCATTTTGAGTTTCAAGTAAATCGAATATTGACAATAAAGAGAAAAAGGATCATAAATAAGAAAACTGATTTTATTTAATGTTTTCCTGTAATGTGCTTGCTTTACTCTCCAGGTCGATCTACATGGAGTTTGAGAAAGATGTAGAGGTGAAAGGAATCCCAGCCTACCGCTTCACACCACCACGTTCTGTTTTGGCCAGCAAAGAGGAGAACCCGGCCAATGAGGGTTTCTGCGTCAGCCGACAAGAGTGTCTGGGAACTGGCCTTCTTAAAGTCAGTCCCTGTCGGAAAGGTAAATGTCAGCTTGTGCAGCGTATTTTTTCTCACCCACACTTCTGTTCTTTCACATGCCACTCTCAAAATGCTCACTTCTGCACCCACTACTCGTTGTACCTGCCATGAATTCAACATTTCATTATTCTCCAGTCTTCCGTTTCTTTAATTTGCTGTACTTCCTAAACAAAGCCTCTGTGCTTACACTCTGACCTAATGAACACGTCACTTATAATTTGAAAGCTACCTAAGATTGTTGTTTTTTGATCTGTTCTTTCTCCTTTCTACCAAGCCCATTTAAACACATTTTCTTACTATCAGTCAAATCCTCCTTTTGTTTTCCTTCCCACTATCACCAGCACTAATACCCTCTAAATGACCCATGTGACACAGCTCTCCAGCCCCCTCCACAACTCAGGCACCATCTGACCATGACTTGCCCAGTAGCTGGAGGGGCGTTAAGCCCTGTCACCTGATTCTGGCCTTGAATATGATCACACATTACCTTAGTGCCCAAATTGTTTCAGTTCTTAAAGATTATTATTCCCCTGTGAAAGAACAATACCAGTGTTTTAACATGTTTTACACATTTTGCAGAACAATATGAATAGTGCTGACAAAAATGGCGGCAGTCCACATAAATGTGAAGCATACTTGACTTGTAGTAAATGTATGCATGATAATAATAATGATCGAGGTCATGACACAAATTTAGTCCAGCCAATAACAGGCATTTTATTCTACTCAGCAGAAAAGGATTTAAAAGAGCGTGCAGAGGGTTAAGTTCAGGGTGAGGTGTTGAGGAATGAACACAACGATTAAAGTATACCGATACAAATATGTGTGTGTGTGTGTTTGCGCTACATTGACCTTGTGGGTTGTCACGGGAACAGCCTCTCAGGTGACTGTGGGTGTCCAATGTTTTTGTCAAACGTCTGTTGCCAAACACAAGAGCAGGAAAACTGTCACCTCTGCCCCACTTCATCAGCACCTCTTAACTGTGGCACCATCTGACCTTGTTGTTGCTGCTGAGACACAAGGGCCTCTCGCCAAGCTGAACTACTTTGTGTTTTTGTTGAACAACAGACTGATTTGACAGAATGACTCCATCCGACATTACATAGGTGGAAAGTGACCAAAAATCACTTAACATATTGCATTAACGCAATGTTCCCTGTTGACAATATGAGGAAGGAACAAGATTCTTTATCTGGACATCAGATATGACCCTTAATTTTTGGTGTGTGGGCTGGAGTCTTTTTGTGTACCAATTGTTTTCTCTTTTTTTTGGGGGGGAAGAATGACCCATAGTAACACGCAGTGTGTCCTGCGGCAGAGGTCATATTTTATCTCTTTGTCTCTTGAGGACTCTTCCCAAATGCTCTGTAGTTCGATATGTTCTGATTAGATTATACATCAAACAGCAGGAAATGTGATATTTGGATGAAAGTTTTCTTTGCTGCTACTTTGATTACCATCTCAACCTTTGGAATGATGAAAGGTCTACCATCATCTGTCAGTCTGTGTCTAGATATATTATGTTGAACAAGAAGGCTACATAGAAACTACATGCTTGTTCTTCAGTTTCCCTACAGGAAAGACTGACATTCTTGAATGAATTTAAATAATGTACCCCCTTTGAAAATATACTTCACATACTACATTTTTGGTAGAAAAAAAAAGATAAGAACATAAAGAGGTACAATACATCGCTGCAAGATCAGTGTCTGATTTATTTAACAACACAAATGATCAATTTCATAGAATCCATCACTAAATTCATGCCAAACCAATTTTTTGGCATCATTATGAAATAAAACAGCCGTCTAGTTGCACTGAACTGTGTTCCACTATAAATTTAGTGAGAAACATGTGCTCGTGCTTCACTGAAGATCTTTGTCATTGTCCGTGTCAGGCAGACAACTGCAGTAATTAAACTCTTTTCCAGGCACAGTCTGTTTCTTTGCTTTGTTTTCATCATAGACGTTGCTGCTCCCAGTGAACTAAAATCATCACGAACATGATTGTGTGTGTTGCTTTCTTTTTCTTCTTCTTCCGTGAGGTTCAGAATCAGAATCAGAAATACTTTAATAAGGTTTTGCAGCAGCTGACAGTTTACAGCAGTTAATTGCATTTAATTACATTTAAAATGTAATAAATATAAAATGTGGTTTATCAAACATGCATTTATAGTTTTAATTGAACTCGATACAACATTTTTAAAATTAACATTTTAAAAAGAAATCTGAACGACCCCCTGCAGTACTCTAAATTCCCTCTAGGATAGAAGTACCTAAGAAAGGTACAAGTAACTGAGAAACACTGCTTTAAGATATTGAGATCATATTAATATTGCCATTAATTATTGCCAGTGTCATTTGATGATATCTATATTGACATAAGAATACTGAATTAGCCAAATTAATTAGTTATACCCCGTTATGGAGGCGTATGGCATCTCAAGAGAAATTCATTAAATCATAATTAGAGATGAGGTAACATTGCCACAGAGAATGCAGCACACAGTTTGTCATAGTTGACATTTGCTCCACTTAATAAATCGGATTTGCTGTGACTCATTTATTTACAGTAGATATATACATCATGCTTTGCTCAGCTTAATGTTGTTACTTCACTTTTTGTTTCTCTCCTTCTGTCCTCTGTCCTCCTCACACAGGTGCCCCAGTGGTCGCCTCCTTTCCTCATTTTCATTTAGCAGACAGTAAATACGTGGATGCCATTGAGGGAATGACCCCTCAAAGGGAGCATCACCAAACGTACCTCGACCTTAACCCGGTAGGCCACCAGGACACCATCTGTCAGCCTCAAATGTACCTTTTTACTCTGCAGTTATGATGAGAAACATTAAAGCTGCGACTCATCATTTAAATCTACTATTAAAATATGTAGGAGCAACTCATTTAATCAAATTGTGTTGAAAGGAATACCATGCCACATTAGAAACTACTACTACACCACCTAGTGGCATATAAGTAGTAGTACAGAAGTGTAAAATCTACATTGGTTTTTATCAACATTGTACTCAGTAGAGTACAGTACAGTCAAGATAGTGTCATAGATTTCATTTTGTTTTTTGTTTGTTGATTTACGTTATTTTTTTGCATGCAGACCACTGGAGTGATTGTGCGTGCAAATAAGAGAGCACAGGTAAACATCTTGATCAGCAGGATCTCAGGATTCCCGTAAGTATCTGCATCCAAACACAAACCAAACACTATTATTACTATTATGCACCGGTGCATGTGTGTCTGTACTGCACATGATTGCTTCACGCTCTTTTCATTGTATCCATAACAGGAAAACTAGAGGACTGAACGAAACCATCTTTCCCGTCATGTTCCTCAATGAGGTAGGAAACTGTTAAAGATGTGCTGAAACAGACACTGACAGTCACCATAAGTTAGTGACATTATGAGTTAGTGAATCCTCATGATGTTATTATATTTTATGAACAAAATGTATGTTTTTCCTGTTTTTCTTGATGAATTTGAGGCAAAATCTATGCAAAGTTCTTTGCATAGTCATATCGGTGCAAAATCCATGTACGGAAATCCACTGTATTGGCTGCCATATGGATAATCTGTACTTTTTTTCTCTCTTAGTGACTAAAATGCAACTATCAACTAATTTAAAAAGGCAATATTCAAATATATTATTAATATATAGACTACAATATAATATGTTATATTGTATTTAATTCCCATACATACTGCTCAGTGTAATTGCAGTCCAAGGCTCTTTTGCCAAAAGGGCCGGGGTCTCTCCCTCTCCTCAGGCAGTCAGTAGGTGTAGCAGGTGGGGCACATTTGACCTTCTCTCTCACTCTTTATCTCCGGATCCCTGGATTAGTGTGTCGTCCTATGAGTCCGATAGCTTATGTGTACAAAGTTAGTTTGAGCTTGTAAATATTTAAATACTTTGATCTTCTCCCTTTGTAAATATTTCAATGTCCCTGTAGTGACTTTGAGAGTATTTGGCTGAATAATAATAATGTTCAAAGTATGGGCAGGTAAATTTCCATCGCTGTCAGAAATAAACAAGAAACAGTAACTGACCAGAGTGAGTCAACAAAGTGATTTGAGTTAATAAACTAAATATTTATTGTGTAGAAAGGAAAAGAAACTTCAAATTGGTGGTTAAGTCTGGGAGGTTCATTTTGAAACCAAATTTCAATAACATGAATCAGGACTAAACCAGAAGAAAGTAATCAAGCTAAACAGGTCACTAGTAAGTAATAAGGTTTCCTCTTCATAATGTATCTGTCACATTGTCTCTAATACACAGAGTGTGGTGATTGATGATGTGTCTGCTGCGAGAGTACAAAAGCTGCTGCTGATTGTCACTCTAGTGTCAAACTTCCCGCTCATTATTGTGGGACTGGGTACCATTATGCTCATAGTCTTCATCATCCTTCTGGCCCGGGCTCGCAAGCAGGAGGTATGACCCCCCTTCTTACCTGATTTTATTATTATAACATTGCTATTTGCATGCTTTGTCCCAGTAAGTAATTGGTTTTAATCGTTTGCATAATTCATTTAATTGCTTAACCACACACTAATGGCCCTGTGCATGTATTTATCACTGTGTGTCTCTGTGCAGAATGAAGTTAAACGCATTGTGTTTACCAAGCCTCTTTATGCTGTAAGTCAATACTGTTACTTTGCATGTTTTTTTTTGTTTGTTTTTATATTCTCTTCACTTTATCAAAGCTGTCTTACTATATTGAGTCTTTATTGCTCATATGCATCTTTAATCTAATTTTTCAATATGCATTTTGATGACTTTCACCAACAGTAAACATATTGTGTTTTAACACATTAACATAATGGAGCAACACTAAATCTGAACTGTAAAAAACATCACTAGCAAAGGAAGATCTGTTGATTACAGTTATACCTGTACAAAGCAAGATGAGTTGAGTTTTTAATATTGTTCTTCATATCCTCAATCTTCCACTACAGGCGTCCACTGAAGACGACACTTCTTACTCTCCAGTCAGCGACAAGGAAAAGGAAGATCCTCAAAATGGAACCTTTATTGGTTTGACACCTAAAGCTGACCCACAAGCTTGAGGGGGGAGGGAGTGTTTAGATGGGGGCTTTGTACATCGACAGCCCTCAGAATTACTAATAGGGATATGGGTTTTCAGGAGAGACAAAAATCCACCGTAGAAAATTGTCAATATTGCCATTATAATTGGAAATCTCAGGGGGAGAATAGGTGTAGAGGAGGAAGAACATGTTTTTAGTCTCAAATATAATGTACTGCATGTACTTAATTTTCGCCACGGACAGCTACCTGAAGTCAACGTCTAGCACACTGTATTGTCAGAAAAGAAAAAGATATTGATTAGAAAGCACTGTGTGTCAAAGGCAACGTTTTTGCTGTTTGGTTAAATCAGTTGCTGATAATGTAAAATTAATGAAAACAAACTGCAGTTCTCTAATGAGTAGAGATGTAGAGCGCACTTCGTAGTGGTCCAAAACAAACTAAACACACCCTTTAAACCTCTGGTGAGGGATATATTTTAGTGCTGTGGCCTCGCCTCATTCTCTGTTTGCCTAGAATAGATCTTGTCTTTAGATTTCAGCGATTGAGTATTATGTAACAGGGCATAGAGGAGGATGATGGGACCAGGGTAATGAAGTCCACAAAATGTGAGTTTTTTAGGTATCATACGTCACTCTCAGGGGGGCTTTCTGCTTAGATACTATCAAACATTGTTAAAGCAGGAGAGAGGAGCAAAATATACAGAAAGTCTTCATTTTATCAGACTTTTCAAACATTTCAGTATTATTTGATCATTAACTAAATGTTACAGAACATTTGTATTCTTTTCTTACTGTGCACTGTATTTAGAGGGTTCCCGTCACACATCGTTATTGCCGTACCAGAAAAACCTTCCGAGTATGGAATATTTTTGTATATATACAGTGTAAGATGTGTTGGACTGCGTACATTCCTCTCAGTGTATGATGGGAATGAATATCAAGACAAAACACTGTATGTTTTGGATACTTTCATTTTGTAACATCAGAAGTCCTCCTCATTTTTTGTAAATGTTAATGTAGACGTGTTTAAATGAGTAAGATTTTAAGCTAGAGCTTTATAAGGATTGACACTTTTATTGGCTGTCTGAAGCCCCGAACATGACAGGGTTTTATGGCTGAAACGATGATTCATGCTGACAGTATTTTTGCCCTTTATAGCTGCTTGTACCACCTATTATTGCCATATCAAAATGTAATTAATCTTATTATCATTTGAAAATCTGCTTTTGTGAAGCTGTTGTTGAAGGCCTTAGCATTGTTAGTGTTGAGTATGACAACCAACAAACCTTATGTCAGATATTATGTCAGGTGTCCAGCCATTGCAAGTCAAAACTCATGGGTTCAGTATGAAGAAACAATGTAGCTGTGCCTTTTTAAAGAATCAATGTTACTGGATTTCTATAGCCTTTTATAGTTTTCACATATTTTGTGAAAAGAAAATATGTCGTACCAACAAACCTACTCTCAAGTTCATATCGTTTTCTTCCAGATACCAAACAAAGCCGAGCGTGAAACTGTTATTATAGTTTCTTTGTAGCCGGCAGGATCAAACTGCACTTTGAAAATGCTCTGCTTGGATGATAGATTGTTGTACAGGGCTACAGCTTTCTCACTCAAGTCTGGTGAAAGTATTTAGACTGATTTCAGGTGCCATTTATTTGTATTGTAAAGAATGCTGCACAATTACTTCATTTGAACTGTGATGAGCTCAGCTTTTTATCACTGCTCTTACTTTTAGTTGTAACATTGAAACGATGAATGAGTTCCTTCGTACCACCTTGTCATTACATGCACTAATAATCAGCAATGACTATATCACACAATAGTGGAGAAGCTATAACATGTTTCATTTAGAGATTTTTGATTTTACTATTAGTGTTTGATGTATATTGTACAATAAGAAATCTGAATGAAAGTAGAAGACGTTATGAAGAGTTCCTAATGTAGTTTCATCAGAAATTGAGATGGGATGGTGAATGAATGAATAGTTTTTAATTAAAAAAACACAGTATTAAACAATATTAGTGTAGTGGTTAAAGGTTATAAATTATTTTGTTACGATGGTAAAACCAAAACACAGAAAGCACCATATATGAAGTGTACACTGAGCTTCTTTGTGCCATACTTTGATTACAGATTGTACTTTCTGAAGTTATCGTTACTGCTATAGCCACATATTCTTCATAATTGTCAGCTTGTTTTGAAATGTTGACCATTAATACTGTTTTTACTGTGTACGCAAAAATAAAAGTAGTTTCAGTAAACATGTCTCATCATTTTTTTCAGTTTGGTTCTCATTTTAGGGAAGTACAAAATTAGAAATCCTTACACTTGCTTTCCAGATTAGACAATGTACTGCTAAAATGAAAGAAAGTTTATAATTTAAGTTATTTATAACGTAAATTTTACTTTTTTAAATTGGAATTTGAATGAAAATATGAAACATCTGAGTAAAGGAAAAACAGACTCCACATCAACAGGCATGCTGTGATGCCACAGAAGAATTATATATAAGAGTCCAGTGTTCCATACAAGTCTAAATCATTGGCTCTGTGTGGTCAGGTTCTGTTGTAATGTTAGTCTCTTTGTTTTGTTTTTAGGAGAAATCCTGCTGATATTAGATCAGAGAGATTGAAAAGGTGGCAGAATGCTACATATAATAATAATTATTACTATTTGCACATTATATACTATACTAGTTTCAGACACAGTTGAGCACTTTTAATTTAAAAACACATTTTTCACATTTCCTACTGTAATATTTAATTTTATATACACAGTCTTGCTTAGGCCTGCTATGCTTATTGTTATGCATTAAAATACCACCGCAAATTCCTGGCAATAAAATTAAAAAAACACAAAGTAGCTTTTTACAATATCTTTGACATCTAAGATAGTTTTAATTTATTTATTCTAAAGCTTTAAAACTTTATTGTATACAGTGTATATATTTTATGTATTCTAGATTTCTATTATATTTTTATTTTATATTAATGCTAACCTTCTCCTACGAGGGATCAACAATAGACAAACAATAGGCTTATAAATAAATACGATAGATAAGATACGAATAAGATAAAGATAAGACAAACCGATAAGATAAGATAAGATAGATAACGACTACAATCACACGATAAGATACACGATAGATAGCAGTAAGACTAGATACCGATAGACTACTTTATTTATCCCCAGGGAAATTTAATATATATGTATGTATATATATATATATATATATATATACGTGTGTGTCTATATTGTTTAGCTTGTTGTGCTGTGTATTTATTTATTTATGCTCAATTCTGTGTATTTACATTAAGAACAACATAAAACCTGAATCAAATCCCTTGTATATTCACACGCACCACGGCATTAAAAGTAATTTTGGAGATCTATTATTTCTCTCATGTTGCACTGAAAACTCATAAATGAAAGTTTAGACTTAGAGGCCTCTTTTATTAATAAATACATCACCAAGAACATACTGCTATGTTGGCATTCACCCTCACACGACCCCACCGTTGCACTTTGTGTATGAGATGTTGACAGTACATCGTCTGACTCCAGGGGGCGGTAGTGCGCCGCTATGTTGGATGAGAACCGCTTTAACCTCAAGAAGAAGAGGAACTGCATTTGATGACAGTCAACATGGCGTTCAGTTTTGGCGGCGCCGCGAGTAACGCAGCAGCAAGTAAGGACATTTAAATTCAACTTGGGAGTGTTTATTAACGAAATAACGTTATTTGGGTGTGTATGTTGCGTTGGTGAAGACTTATAAAGGGTCAGCTGATCACACCAAGCGTCTGTACCGTTAGCAGGCACGGTGGGATCATCTACCGGCTAACGGGGAGCTTCATGTGAAAATCCTTTCTTAACTCAGCTGTTTATCCAAACATATGTTTTAGTTACAACTCGTTTTAATGCTAAAGTGTGTTTCGGTAAAGCAACGTTACCTCCTAGATCCTCATCGCCCTCACTGCGGCTATCGTTGGCTGTTTTTTTTTGGGGGGGGGCTAATGAATACTCTTATGTGTGTTAGCCACGTTAACTAGCCTCCAACGTTACTGTAACGTTACTGTAACGTTACTGTAACGACACCCAGCACTCATCGCACTCTCTGTGTTCTTGTGAAGACACGTCCGGGTTTTCATTCGGTTCATTTGGTCCCAAAACCACTGCATCCACAGCATTTGGCTTCGGCCCCGCAGCCACTACCACCACCGCCTCGTCCGGATTCGGCAGTAAGTCCAGAGTGCTGATCTCCTCCTTCCTCCTCCTCTTCCTCCTCCTCTTCCTCCTCTCAGTCACTGGAGAGATGCACCGACGTGTCCCGCTGGTTAGCCCCGTTTGGACCTGTCTAATGCAGCAGGTTTGGTTTCAGTGGAGTGGGTCTACTCTTCTTTTAGCTCCTAAATTGTGTTCAGCTGAAAGATAAACGCCCTGTGATAGAAACAGTGTTTAAGTAAGACTCTTGCATATTTAACTCACCCCAAAAAAACTGCCCACTGGTATTTACATGCTGTCACTTCTCAGCTTCTCCTGCTTCACTTCGGGCAGTAAGATCTTATAAGACTAAAGGGTGAGATGAGTGATGGGTGTACCCAGTCCCCACTGAACCATACCTGCGTATACTCCACACTGCACCACTGGTTTCACATTAGAGGAGGGTTAAGTCGTGGTTCACCTCCTCTACAGAGTCAGACAGCTGCTTCCCCGAGCTTTTTTTTACCGGAAGCGTCCAGGAATGACACTTACAAACGGGACTAACCTCTTGTGTCTTAGTGTGTCTGGGGTTAGGGTTAGGCGCCGCAGCCATAACCGGTTGGGGTTAGGGATAAGTTGAGGCTAAGGTTGAAACAAACAGCAACACAAACTGATAGGAAAACAAGACAGAGAAATACTTTACTAATACAGGATTTAAAGCCGTATTTATGTAGGGCTAGTCATGTTTTTGCAGTTATTTTGCATCGTTAGGAAATGTTTTTGTTAGTCTCACATCATTTACTGCGTTGGTGTAGCAATAGAATAAAGATTAATCAATAATAATACTTTTTGTACTGTGAAATGTTCGCTTTCGTTGTGCTGTGGTTTGTAGATCCGCACAAAAAAAAAGGGAAGAATGAGTGAATATATTTTTAGAGAAAGATTAGTTACCATAGGTTTGTAAACTGTTTGTAAACTGTATCCATGTTTGAAAGTAGTGTTTTATGACTCTCTAAGAAAAAAAGTCATGCATATCACTTTTGTTGACTGTTTTTATCCTCCTTGTTGTATCCGAATCTAATTATGTGCCAGTTTAACTGAGCACAAAACACCTATTTTGTGTCTACTTTTCTCTTTTGTAGCTCTTACAGCTCCTGGCTTCGGGGCAGCCACCACCACCGCTGCTGCACCAGCCACGGGATTCAGTTTTGGCTCCACCAACACTGGTAAGAAACACATGTTACATACAAAGCCTGTACATTTGTATTGTTTTTTTTTAAGTCTCTTTTTAAGGTACTTTAAGGCAAACTGTTTGTTTCTTTTTACAATGTCCGTACTAGACCTGACCTTTTGTCGTTTAACTCCTCCATGTCGTTCTCTCCTTCTCGCTGCCTGCCTCTGCTGGCTGCAGGATTTGGGGGGCTGGGAGCTGGAAACACCACGGCTGGTGGGTTTAGTTTTGGGGGGTTTGGTTTAAATGCCAACCCAGCGGCAGTCAGCTTTAATGTGGGGTGCTTTGGTACAGCAACCACCACTGGCACTGTTTTCAATTTTGGTAATAGCCTGACTAGCACAGGTAGATGACCTTTGTGATTGATAAATCAGTACAGTCTGTGTCTTTTTTTAAAACACACATTTTCATCCATTTTCACATCTATGTGGTGCAGTGATTTCTCATCTCACGTTTTGCTTTGTCTCATGAAATGTAATGCATTGTTCCATTTGCATGAAGGGACAAAAGGTTTAATCATGCACTCATCTCATGTGATTTCTGTAGAAGCCCGGTACATTTTCACCTTCTTTGTAAGACAGAAGAAAAATGCTAGATGGAAATAAAACTCAGTTGTCCTTTTATTAATCTTAAAAGCTCAGTCATGATTTTTTCCCCTTTCACTGTATGTCAACTAGTCAACAATTTCATTTATTTGTATGTATCTAGTATTTTTGTCATTTGTCATGATTTGCTTTGTTTCTCAGGCACGTTTGGCGGCTTTGGGACGACTACAACAACTGCTGCTGCGCCAGGGTCCACTTTTAGCTTTGCTGGTCCCGCAAATACCACAGGTCAGCAATGTGGCAAAAAATAACTTTCCCTGCTCTTTGTCATGTTGTGTTTGTATGCTGGACATAAAATACGCGTGCACACAGCATTTTGTTTTTAAAAGGAGGGCATGTGTTTGCTTCTGAGCCTCAATGCAGGGCCTGAAAAAGATGAAACTTAGAAATGGGGGGAGAAACAATACATAGAAAATTAGGTGGATTTATTTGGCATTTCAATAATATCTATCTTTTCTAACTCTTACTCCTAAAACTATGCTGCGTACTCCTGCACACTCAGCTTTGTGTTGAAATGCCAATAAATAGCTGCCACAAGATGTCTCACTCACTCTACTCCGTACATAAGTCCTTCCCGTCACTCCTGCAGTGATCCCTCTGCAAAGCTGGCAGCATACTCCCCAAACGCTGTAGACTTAACTGGCATTCAGTAGTATTAATGTAGTTGATATTTTCTCACTGCGTTTCCACATTCTTCTGTTTCAGGAAGCCTGTTTGGTAACACACAGAACAAAGGGTTTGGGTTTTCCTCCGGGCTTGGCACTGGGACTGCTGCTGGGACAGGAGGATTTGGAACTGGATTAGGAACAACCGGCCTGGGTGGGTTCGGAGGCTTTAATATCCAGCCAACTCAGCAGCAGCAAGGTGAGAGCCCATATTTCCTCCCAAAAAATGTGAAGATTATGACCCAAACAAGGCAGCCATTGCAGAACATTAAAGATGATGTCCGTTATTTGTTTTTAAATTAATGAATGACTAATTTGGCCATCACACGAAAACACACAAATGAGCACATTTACTATGGCTGGAGAAACATTGATCAGCCTGTCCTGGACAATAGTGCCAGTAATGTATGTATGAAACACAAAGACTTTACTCATTATAAAATAACAATCAATGAAATCATCAGTTTAACCCCCTAGAACCTGAATCTGACCTGTCATTTTACCTTTCCTTCCCCCTACCAGGTTTGTTTGGCCAGCAGCAACAGGGTCAGCCTCAGCCCACCCAGCTTTACCAGCAGGTCACCGCTCTGTCAGCGCCCACCTTGTTAGGAGATGAGCGCGACTCCATCTTAGCCAAATGGAACCAACTGCAGGCATATTGGGGCACTGGGAAGGGCTACTACAGCAACAACAACCCAGCAGTTGACTTTACCCAGGAGAACCCATTCTGCAGGTTCAAGGTAATGGCGGATAGTTCAGCAGACCGGTTGTTAGGTTCATTTGAGTTTGAATATCAGATGGTAGTCCTCTCTGTCTTTTGTTTGCTAGGCGGTGGGCTACAGCTGCGTCCCAGTCAGTAAGGATGAGGATGGGTTAGTGGTCTTGATTCTCAATAAAAAGGAAGCTGATGTGCGAGTGCAGCAGCAGCAGCTGGTGGAGTCCCTCCACAAGGTCCTGGGAAGCAACCAGACACTCACTGTCAATGTGGACGGTGTCAAAGCCCTCCCAAGTGACCAGTAAGTCTCTAAAACATGATGTCATACAGTACTACTACACGCATTAATAGTAATGGCTTTCAAAAGAGTCTTATTCATGTGTCTTCTGTCTCTCAGGACAGAGGTGATCATTTACGTGGTGGAGCGTTCTCCTAATGGCACCTCCAAGCGGATCCCCGCCACCACACTCTTCAGCTATCTGGAGCAGGGCAACATCAAGGTGCAGCTCACACAGATTGGAGTGGCCATGTCCGTCACGCGCACAGAGCTGTCTCCAGCACAGCTCAAACAGCTGCTGCAAAATGCACCTGCAGGTAAATGTGTCCATGCATGTTTGTGTCATCCTCTCGCTGAATTCAACAAACTGTTGTTTTTTTTCTTTCTTCTTTTTGTCTTGATTTGTAACCTGTGATGTTGTCTCTTCTCACCAGGAGTGGACCCCATCATTTGGGAACAGGCTAAGGTGGACAACCCTGACCCAGAGAAGTAAGTTGAGACTTAAGACTTTTCATAAAGGGTGGTAATCGAATAATGTGGGGAGGGGGAGAACAGTTTCGAAAAACTGTAAGATCCTCAAAACCCTCCAGTTGCTGCATTTTGATTTTTTCCTGACTTTCCCCTCACTGGGTAACACTAATTCTGGTATATTTAAACTTTATTTTAAAAAGCAAATATGAATATGGGTCATGCTTGATTGTGATTCTTATGCAGCATTTCTTTTTATTTAATTCACCTCTTAAAAGCAGTGCGCACATGCTTGCCCCACTAGACCATATCTAGTCTTAAAGTTAAGTTAAGTTAACTGTGTATTTCTTCAACGGATTTTGACCACATGATGCTAAGCAAAAGGAATATCAATGGCTATGTTTGTTGTTTACAAAAAGTCAATAAAAACTACAGCTTTAGATCCTGTCATTTACATGTTGTTTGTAATTTAAGTATTTTATTTTATTTATTTTTTGTTCATCTTTTTCAGATTAATCCCAGTACCCATGGTGGGTTTTAGGGAGCTCCTTCGCAGGCTGCAGATCCAGGAGCAGATGACCAAACAGCACCAGACTAGAGTGGATGTAAGTCTGTTCCTGCTAGTCTTAAATGTCAAAACTCACTGTTGTGGTGTCAAAGACCGACTACACAGACTGAACAGACTGAACAGATTAGCTACTACGAATATAACTGCAGGTGGCAGTGTCAAAATCATTTTGGTTTACATAGCTTATATAGTTGAAAAGAAAACGTCCTCTTCACATTGCTTGGTTTGTATTTGAGGGCATTGACACCAGATACATCACAGCAGATGTCAGTGCCTCATTTCAGTGCCAGAGCGGTCTATTAAAATAGCTCTCTGGAGCGGACATCACAGATAACAGAACAGAGGCATCGCTACATGTGCTATTGCTAGTTAACATGGTAACACACACTCTACATGGCTCTGGCAGCAGGTAGCCTACAGTTAGCTAGTAGCTATCTGAAACATGGTAATAATGCAGATCTAAATGGTCCAACTTTGAATCGTGTGTTCACAAACGGCAACCAACAAATCCTGCTCATTCTGCCTTCAGAGACTAACTCATTTAATCCAATGAATCTCTTTATTTATTATCTTTGAAAAAGAAAGGAAGACATTTGGTACATAGAACATTTTGATCTGTCTTAGTATGTTTATGAGTAGAATGTCCAAAAAGCCCAAAGCATAAACAATATCTAAGGTAACAGATAAAGAAACAGGACAGGGATTGTTAATTTTGGGTCTAAAAAAAACTTTTTAAATCATTGGAAAAATGCTAAACATATTAACAGTTTTCACTGACTTACACACACATGTGGATTGCAGATTATCTCCAACGATATCAGTGAACTGCAGAAAAACCAGGCGACCACAGTGGCCAAAATCGCCCAATACAAGAGGAAGCTGATGGATCTGTCTCACAGGGTGCTGCAGGTAGCCGCCTCACCTTTCTAACTTTGTTCAGGAAAAAAATGATTGTCGGTTTCTAGCTCTCCTTTTCCAAGAACAATGAAATTACTTGTGATGACTACCATCTGTAAATTTCATGAGAGTTTGAATGAGCGCCCCTGCACTGCTCTGTCTTTCATCTTCTCATATTTATCACCCTTCCTCCTCCGTCCCTTTTTTCCTGGCAGGTGCTGATCAAACAGGAGATTCAGAGAAAAAGTGGTTATGCAATCCAAGTAGATGAGGAGCATCTCCGGGTGCAGCTGGACACCATTCAGTCTGAACTCAATGCCCCCACACAGTTCAAGGTAAGTGTGTCTAAACTGTAGCAGTTACAAGTGCTCACTTTTACTTTCATTGAGCATGTTTACTCACTAGACTTGAAATGAGGGCAAAGAGGCTTCACTGCATGTTTGAAATTGTATACTACCACATTTATACTGTGCTACAGTATTTGTATGGTCATTTTATTTATTCTGGCTATTATAGTTGCAGGAATCTGTTCTTGTGACATTGAAATACTTTACTACTACTTAATAAGTTTTCCCTTTTTCTTCTTTTTTTGCAATAACGTTTTTATTGTACTTCAACAAACCATACAAAACAAAGACTTTCTGTGACTTCACAGAATTAGCATTCCTTCAATAAGCTTACTTAAAACGGACCCATTGGCCTTAGAACACAGAGTAGTGTTAAAAAAATAATGATAAAGGGATAAATAAAGTAAGGAGATATAGTCACAAAAGAAAAACAAGACAGAGGGAACTAAACATCTAAGCACACTCAGGATTTGGTGGTCCTGCCAAGCTTCATTGTATTTGTTACTTTCTTAAGTCTTAAATGAATACGTTACAGTGTTTGTGTTTTTTCTTCCAGGGTCGGTTGAACGAATTAATGTCCCAAATCCGGATGCAGAATCACTTTGGAGCTGTTAGATCAGAAGAGCGCTACAGTGTTGATGCAGACCTTCTCAGAGAAATCAAACAAGTGAGGCAGCACATTCACACAGTGCTTGTTATTTTAATATCTGTACCTTGTAATTGAAGTTCAGACTCCCGTATGCACAGTTGTGGTTCTGTAGACCATAACTCGACCACTAACTGAAACACTTCCTTACCTCTCACTTTCAGCACTTGAAACAGCAGCAGGATGGTTTAAGTCATTTGATCAGCGTCATCAAAGACGACTTGGAAGACATCAAACTCATAGAGCACGGGCTGAGTGACAGCGGACACATGAGAGGAGGCATCCTGAGCTGAGTCTATCCTACCAACCCACACACACACACGCGCATACACCGTTCACAGTCCTCTGAAAAGTGGCATGCCTGTCACCCAGACGAGTCAACACATCCTTTTTGTCATGGTATCAGATTAATCTTGAAGCAGTCTTTTGTCTGTAGGGTTTTTATCACAGGCGGTCGTAATTGCTCTGTTCATCACCATTTTGGTGAGTTGATCGGGACTTTGCTTCTCTATCTGTACCAACAAAGCAACGACGCAACGTTAATCTGTGCTCTCTGGACTGATATGGAAAGCTTAATGGAAAGACTCAACATTGTCTAATAATAGCTGGCTTCCCTTATGATAAATCAGATTATGGATACGAGACTATAAATGTGACTGGCATGTAAACAAGGTGTAGGGTTGAGTGTGTTGTAATTGAATACAATGTAAATACATCTTTGTATTTGTTTTTTATGCTGTTGTTACAATATTAATAAATTTCATTTAAACTGAAAAATAACCATCAATTTCCTTACTGTAAAGTTTTAATTGAAATGTTTTGGTATCATTTTTCTGTTTGACTATTTCTCTCTGAACAGCACCACTATCTGTGTTGATGTTGTCTCCTGTTATTATGTCATATACATATTAGTCATAAACAGTTGCATTGTTGTGGTACTAATATGGGACGTCACATGTCCCCCTTGTTTACCTTCAGACAAGCCTTTTCCAACATCTCATCAAAGTAGGGCTTGAGTTGATAGGATTCATGTCCTGGATTCACATACCCACATGGATGAAAGACTGATTGGCAGCTGAACTGATTAAGCAGCTTTCGGACAGATTATATCCCCTCGTGCAGTCGAGTCACCCACGTCCCAAAGGTCTGAATTACAGTTTTTCAGAGCACAGGTAGATGTACTCTTACTTCCATCTGCGTGGGAGTAATAAGTGGTGCTACTTTTGTTACAAAGACCATACCATAGGCAGATAATGTGATGCATGATTGTTGTACTCAAAACAAGTGAATACGTGATGTAGACCACAAAAAGGAAAATATCAGCAGTAATGGAGCCAGTTTTGGATCAAAATATTTTCTAATGTAATGAAATACACGTTTAAAGGCATTCTACAGTGTTGCGAGCCCTTGAGAAGTAGAAATCACAATTGGTTTGCTTTTGATACTGCTTTTTAATAATCACGTTTTTAATACACGTACATTTTGATGCAGGAGTTTGAGCTTATACGGACTGTTGGAATGCACTTTCCATCACTAATACTTTGTATTCAAGTAAATGAGAAGGTAAAACACTCTTCACCTTTAAAAGTCTCCCACCAACTACACAAGTGATCCTTAAGCTATACACAACTCCTTAAAATACACCAGCTTCTTAAATAAACCTAAATAAAAAAAGTTTAAAAAAAGAGAGAGCCAAACATCTTAAGAGGTAGAAAAGATCTAGGTTGTATATGGATTAACAATAATGCACTCAATCAACCCACGCAGGTCAAATGGATGACAAACTACTAAACATTTGAATTCTGACAGCTGTGTATCCAGGTGTTTATCCAAGACAGTCCTTGCTGATCTCTAGGCAGCAGATCAGCAGGCACAGCTACAGTTCCTGGTCCAGGTTCTCAGCTATGTGCCGAGAGGTCCACTAGCCGGAAAGCCTCCATGAACTCATTGATATCGATGCTCCCATCCTTGTTGAAGTCGATGCTCTGGGCCAGGTCTGCGATGGCCTTGTCGCTGATCTCTGTTTTAAGATGAGAGCTCAGGAGCTTCCAGGTCTGCCGAAACTCCTCGAAAGAGATCAAACCTAGAAGGAAACACGGAGCATGAGGATTTAGTTGTATACCAAGTTTGTGGCACGGGAAAATTGGAAGCAACACATTTATGGTTGTTGAGATATTTTAGTCTGGATCAGAATGGTGGACCAGCCGACTGAGGCTAAAAGAGGGAGAAAGACATGGAGCTCGTGTATGGGATCCAGGCTGAGCTGCTTACTGACCTGAGTGATCCGTGTCTATGATACGGAAGATGGTTTCCAGGTTGGAGTGGTTTTTGTACATAGTCTCGAGGATACTGTTATCTGAGATCTGAAATGGAAGAGACAAATTGATTAAGATTTAGCAACTCTGTGTGTCAGAGATAGAGACCGAAACGTACAAACGAAACACACTGACACCACTTGTACAAAGCTGACCTCTAGTTTGGGCTCAGTGATGGACAACTCCCTTATCCACTGCTGGTAGTCCACCATGCCATACCGGGTGCTGCTGACAAGCTGAGGGCGCAGCACCCTCCAGGGAAGACCCAGATTCAGTACTCTCTCTGTGGCACTGGCCCAGTGACTTAGAGAGATCAACCCTAAGACAGACAGAAAAATACAATGGAGATATTATTAATGAATTCTGATCTTCATCTTCTGATGTGCATAACTGAGTGTTAGTGTTCAAATTCTTTATTGCTGCTCAGTGTATAGCAGTATTTATTTTTTGCGAAGTACCTGTGTTGTTAGGATCGAACTCCTGGAAGGCACTGATGAGATCTGACTTATGTACAAACAGTTGTTCCTTCAGAGCTCGCAGAGCTGATCTCTCTGTCCACCCGACACTGACAACAAACAGGTAGAGAAAAAATTTTTACTTCTGTAAATCTTGGTGTAGTCTTGTTAATACAGTGTTTTTTGTTATCTTAAAGGTCCAGTGTGTAGGATTTAGCAGGATATATATATTGGCAGAGATAGAATATATTATTCATAGGTATGTTTTCATTAGTGTATAATCACCTCAAAATAAGAATTGTTGTCTTCTTGTTACCTTAGAATGAGACGGTTTTATCTACATAGCGGGTCCTCTTCTACAGAGGTCGCCATGTTGACCCACCATGTTTCTACAGTAGCCCAAAGCAGACAAACCAAACACTGCCTCTAGATAGGGCCTTTTGCATTTTTCTCAAGTTTTGCATCCACAGTAGTTTCTCCTACATGCTTGGAACACAACGGTGAGGCGAGGTCATAATCTGAACTGCTAGATGCCACTAAATCCTACACACTGGTCCTTTAAATTTTGTGCAGCCTTGTCTGTATATTTATGTGTGTATGTACCTTTGTCTCAGGGTAAACTCTCTGCTTGTCCTGCTGGCCTGGTACTGAATGAAGTGAGGGACCAGATCAGGGCCCATTCTGATGTAGGCTCCTCTGTTGCTGCCCACCTCATAGTAGTTAGAGGCTGAAAATATAGTCAGCACCTGAATGCAATAGAAGACGGTTAGCACGTTTGCTAAGACTCACTGTATTTGACCCATTGATTACTAACTGGTGTCAGACTGAAATGCTTACACGAGAGGATCTGTCACAGCAGCTACTTCTGTTTAGTTGTTTTACACATTTCATTTCAGATCAGATTCCTAACCTGCTCTGTTTCAGTTACCCCCTTTTCCCACCAAATTAGCTCTGGTTCTTGAACTGTTTAAGAATGTTGGAATGTGTGTGAACCAGCCCACGTTTCCACCAGTTTTGAGTGGCACCATTGTAATCAAGGACGCATCATCAACACAACACTTTGGTTCCCAAGGAAACACTGCGAACGGTTCAAAATAGGTGCCCGAATCAGAATGGAGCTGGTTTCCTGTTGGTGGAAAAAGGCCTAAGTGTGATCTAACCAATCCCAGTTACCAATTCCCTCTTTATCTTCCCTGCGTATATACCAGCCCCCTTTCTCATTTCACAGATTACCTAATGTACTATGAAGTCTTAAAGCCTCTCAGCCTTTGTTCCTGTTTCTTGCCTGCCGGTTCTCGGTTACCGTTTGCCAGACTATGCATTTTGAGTTTGGTCCTAGTGTACACATTTTCCATGGGTGAGCAGTGGATGTCTGTTGTGTGTGTTCATTCTCAGCTAATATTAGACAAGCATTGTTTATTATCTGATTTCATCAGTCCTGTTAACTGTCTGCACTCAACTCTCTAATTGGAGAGTCCTTAAAAGAGCTATCAAGCCAGAGTTAATATCTCTATCAGGCCAAGTAAGCAATAGATTGCTTTCAGCTGCTCTACCTCTAAGTCCTGCATCTCTTTTTTCAGAAACACTTCAGGATTTACGTTCTTACCGTCTTCAGCTTGGAGTTTCTTGATTACACCACTCAAAAGCAAAAAGTACTTGTAACCATAATTAGTATTGCACCTTAAACCTGTGCCTCGTGTGTGTCTTTGTGCTCACTCTGCGGTTGTGGCAGAACTCGTAGCCTTCCTGTTTGCACTCATGGGAGCGGATAAGGAGCTGCAGGTTGTGTTTTCCCAGCACTTCCTCAGAGACATCTGGTCCCCAGTAGCAGCCTCCACCTCTCACCTCATTGGGACAGCAGCCGTTTTGAGGCATTGGGTCACTCCATAACATGTCCACTATCTGGAAGGCCAAACCGTTCATAGTTTAATATGTGTGCTCTTAACAGCAAATTACTGTAAATACTGTTGAGATCCAATATCCTTTCTTACTTTACTTACTTACTTGTTTCCACTCATGCTCATCTGTTTCTGTTGTTTCTCCAGACTCCGGGTCTGAGTCAGAATCAGACTTTGTCTGTTCTCCGTAGGACTGGTCAAAGCCAGCCTGCCGGCGCCTCCTTTTCAGTTCCTCCTCCACCGACCAGTTGAGTTGACTGCTCGTGGGTTGGTTGTGGAGCGAGCGGCGGGGCAGGTTGTGCTTATAAGCCGGGGCTGAGCTGTGGTAAGTCAGAGAGCACACTCTACGCCGGCCTTCCACCGGTCCACTGGCCTCCCCGTTCCTGTTGTTCATCGTCTGAGTCTTGCTGCCATTGACTGCATGATGGGTCGGCTTGGGAGGCCTGAGAACCGACACATACTGCGCACATTCAAAAGTAGACATATTTAATATGCTTAATATCATGCTTACTGTATATCTGTATTTGTAAAAAATACTTTATGTTGATGCTGAAGGCCTCTCTTACTTTGTGTCTGTCCATTCTGGCTATCGTGTTGAGGTCTGTCGTGTCAGAGATCCCACCGTGCACAATCAGCACCTTGTGATCAATCACTGTGGCCAGAGGCAGCCAGCTGAAGATCTTCTGGAGAAGCTTTAGGATCTTCTTGCCATGCATCTGCAGACCACATCAGGCTAACAGTTACTTACATACTGTACAGTTAGAGGAATTATTATTGTGAGTTGCTTATCTTGTTTAGCCATGCTAGCAGTGGTCAGTTAGTCGATCAACAACATTCATATTTCCCAGATGATGAATCCTACTGACTCTGGCGATGCCCTGACTTTTCCTCTTGCTGTTCCATCTGGTATAAACTTTCATTTGTCTAAATACTAAACTAATGACATTACCACCAGCTTCAGCTGTATTTAGCATCGTAAACTAAAATGGTGAACATGGTAAATGTAATACCTGCTTAGCATCAGCATGTTAGCAGTCTAACATTAGCACTTATCTCAAAGCATCTCTATGCCTAAATACAGACTCTCAGAGCCGGTAGCATGGCTGTAGACTCTTACAGTCGTGTTCTTATTGTCAACAGGTCCCATGAAAAGGCCAAAACTTACAAAGTCTCAGTCAGGCTTTGGCTAAATTGACAATAATTGTTATTAGGATCAGTTTATTATTGGTTCTCTTATTTTTGTGAGATTTGTTGACAATATGAAAATGGAGAATATCCTTTAACCCACAGTCATTTGTTCCAGTTATTTAACATGTACCAGCAGGCTGGGACTCCCACACTGGGAGTCAGACATGGTGTATCAAAGGGCTGCTGGCAGACAATCCGTTTATGTGAAAAACTGTTGTTTTGGGCCTCAAGTGGCGGCCACAGTCACCCACATCACAGGAACACAGGAAGTTACAATCTGAAGGTTATTTTTTACACATGCAGGCCTGAATGAAGTGAAAAGTGCATATAGTTTATATTTGGCTTGAATTTTTCCATTTTATATTTCTAATTCACCACATTTACGAGGGAAATTTTGTACTTTTTACCCCATTATATTTATTTGACAGCTGTAGTTACGAGTAAGTTTGCAGATTATAATTTTAGATACAAAACATATAATGAGCTTTTAAAATATGAAGCAATGCTATAGGTGAACCAACCCAGCAACACTTACGGGAGCCATTTTTACCTCGTTTTGCTACCTTTTCTTAGGTTAAAGGATTTGAGTTTGGCTGAGAATCAATATAATATTGAGGTTAAAGCAAAATACACAAGACCTACCCTATATTTTCCCAAAACTTCTTTAGTGAAACCATATCTGGAAAAAAAACACACAACACAATAAACAACCGTATTAGTATACACATCAGCTGTAGGTTAAATATAATCAGAACACTAATTGCATAAAGACATAATATAAGCAGACTAAATTTACAAAAACATTAACACTAAGAAAACAGGCAGAACTGGCCACTAACTCTTAACAGACTGTTAAATCTGACCTGAGGTTAACAATGTGGTCTTCATGGTTCCCTCTGTTCAGATGGACGTCATTCGGATAGACCAAGAGAAACCCGAACAGGATGAGCAGGATCTCTAAGGAGTTTTTCCCACGATCCACAAAGTCTCCATTGAAGACATACGGTTTCTCAGAGGATGGCAAACCATTCTGGACGGGTTAAATTAAAGATGTTAATTTTAATGAACATTCCTGTCTGACCATACGATGATTCGCAGGTTGTGAATACCTTGTAGAAAATCAACAGCAGATCTTCAAGATGCCCGTGTAAATCTCCTGTGAAAGAAAGAATGATGCATTAATATTCATGACAGTGGGACTTCACTCTGAATGTTTTAAGGGGAGTGAAAAGAAGCAAAACTTAGTACCGCAGATTGTAATCTCCTTGGTATGGCAGGCAGAAACTTGATTGATATTTGGAAGAATCCTGAGGAGTCTCCAAGTCTCTCCAAGTAGCTGCAGAACATATCGAGCATGGAGCTGCTACTGGGAAAAAAACAGGTATGATTAAACTGAGTGCTGAAGGCAACCATTAAATACTTGTGTCTTCATGTCTGCTTTGAGTACCTGCCATGAGTGTGCTTTATGCGCCTGTATACCTACTTGTTTGTGCTTGAAGGCCTCCACCAGCTTCGACACCCCACAGAAGGTCATGGGGAAGGTCAGATGGGGGCCGGTGTAGCTGTCGGGTACCTCAATGTCCTTGTAGCAAAAATATCTCTCCCATTCTATGTCACGACAGATTTCATTCTCACGAAAGATGTGAGATATTAGGTTTCCTACATTAAAGGCAAAGAGGGGAAGAGCAGGAAGAAGATTAGTGCAGTAAAAGAAAGCCACATTACGGGTGAGCTCAGATTAGCTCACTGTCAGTAATCTAATGAAACCTACAAGTTAGTGAATTAAACAGTCAGTCTTACTTTCACTGCTGGCTGGGGTGAAGTGGTCCATCAGGAAGCCAAAAAAATTGTAGAGCTGCAGGAAGGAAAACGAATTTTAAGGTTAAAGGTCATTTGCAAAAGATTAATGAACAAGCTCGCAGCTCTGTGAGAGTTCTTTGAGCTAAATGCTTATGCGAGCATGCTAAAATATGCCCAGAATGATGATGTTTACCATATTCATCTCATTTTAGTGTTAGCATGCTAACATTTGCTAATTGGCACAGAAAGTACAGCTGAGGCTGATGGGGATGTCATTAGTTTTGCAGGTATTTGGTCAGAAACCAAAGTATTGGACAAACTGAAATGTGTATGAATAGTGATTGAGATTTTTCAATAAAATCCAAAAATGTGAACCACATGTTGCAAGAGGAAAAGTCAAGGGATCACCAAGATTATAAAGATGTATCCTATAGACCATGAATATCTTCAAATTCTTCAATTTCAGTCTATCCAAGATTTTTCATTCTGAGATCCACAAATGAGGAAAAGTCAGGAGATTCAACTCTATTTTATTTATATAGCGCCAAATCATAACAGAAGTTATCTGCTGTACATAAAGCAAGTCTAGACTGTACTCCCTATAAAACTATTTACAGGGACGCAAAAGTTCCCACCATGAGCAAGCACCAAAGTCAATAGGACACATACATACGCAATACATCCAGTAGTTGTTGAGATATATCAGTTGGACCAAAGTGGCGGACTGTCGGACAGACATTAGCATGGCAAAAATAACCTGGCACATTTGAGATAAACTGATATTAATTATGTTCTAACAAACTTTTTTTCCTCAAGTGTTCAAAGCTGTGTGGCCTCACCTTGATCTGGTCTTGCTCTCCTGCATATTCAATAGACTGGAAGATGTTCCACGTGCACCTGCGTCTCATCTCCAGCCGGGCAACATACTGACGGTACCAGCGCTGGATCAACAGAGCCGCTCTGATTGCTGATGATTGGGGGAGAAAAAGGAAGCACTTGGTCGTAATGATAAGGTAAGGTAATCTCCCACTACCAGTACGTTCATTCACCATGTCAGATCTAGACTGAAAGACTCACCAGTGGCAGCTTCACAAAGTGCATAAAAAGAGTAGAGAGAGAAACAATAAATCAAACACTGATAGCTGAGAGTTTTGAACACAAGATGTAAAGACGTGATTAAATAAATAAAACGCATATTTACCTGGAACCGAGAGACTCACTGAAAATGACAAACAGCAATGACACTGATGTTAAATTACTGCTATAAAAAGGAACATTTCTTTAAAAACTTGACTATTCACTAGAAGGATTTTGATAAAGGCCCTACCTCTTTCACATTTCTTCAGCTGTAGTTCTGATTTTCCCATGCCACATCCCATGACCCTTTGCTGTTTTCACCGTCAAAGACGAAGGTACTTTCATGTGAGAGTCTTGGATATTTGACCTAGTGTTTTGCAACCTGGAAATAATGCAATAATGGACCTCTTTATACAGTATAACACATTTTCCTTTTACTTAATCTATTTTACTACACACTTTTATATTAGAACAATTCCTAATATATATACATTTACAACATAAACAACATCAACAACAACATAAACAAACCTTCACAATTTGGAGAACTCCATTGTATTACTTATAATTACTGAACATAATTGCAAACATATGGATAGAATAAGCACTTTTACATTTAATTGAATGTCTAAAGGGTCTATTAAGACTAAATATTACCCAAACTATTATACAACAGAGTAATCACACTGCAAAATGAAAGCAAAGGACCAGGATTGGCCCAGGGGAACTCACCTGGCCACGTTACCTTTCTTTCATTACCTCCACTCACTCAACTTTCAAGCCACACTGTTACACTTTGAGCAGAAATTAAGCATGTGTTATCTCTTGGATTGTTCCATTTCCCAGGCACAGCAGCACAAGTCCTGGTGGCTGTATTGGTGTAATTGGATGTCCACCTCTCTGCAGCTACACACTCTCAGCCATCACAAACACACACTGACTGGAGGCTTGTAAATATCAGAGCTGAGTGTCTTGGACAGACCCCGTGATCACTTAAACAAAACAAGATGAAAGTGGATTAGGATTAAACCTTACTACGGCTGGCATCTACGCTGAATAAAGGGATGACGGCTCTGATAAAGGGCAGCAACTGTTTTGAAACGAGGTGTGTGCAGGCTTCAGCTCAAGACCTGTGTCATCGTCTCCGTTCTCTACCTCCATTAACAGCTGTCTCTCCATTAACTGGTCTGGACACGTCT
>NW_023339774.1:15823982-15827134 GCF_004916995.1 Morone saxatilis | reverse complement strand
ATCTATCTGTCTGTCTGTCTGTCTGTCTGTCTGTCTATCTATCTATCTATCTATCTATCTATCTATCTATCTATCTATCTATCATCTACAACTTTAAAACAATTCAACATCTGTAAACATTACAAGCTTTACAAAGCTTTTCATTGCAGTACTACTGTCCTTTATACATTGTTACAGTGGGTGTTCTGTCTGTCTGCACTTGTCATATTTAGGTCTTGTTGTGCAGACATTTATTTTGAAATGTATCTCTGTATTAATATTACCCACAGGTGAAGTTCTGTTAATGTAGCTTCTCCATCTTGCTACATTAAACCCTGCTTCATTTTCAATAAGACCATATTAGATTAAACAGTGATGAAAAGTAAAAGTATTGCACTGTAAAACTCCCCTCGTCTTTTGTGTGTGGAAATACATTTCAAGAATGTCCTCTGTGTTGTCTGCTGGTGGAACATCTGCATCTTTCATCTTCTACAGTCTTTCCTCTGTGTATAAAAGCTCTTTGTGATCCCGGCCAGGACCAGCTGTCGGTGGTGTGACTCCCAGCAGCACTATAACAAGTAAGTGGTGGGAGAAGTCTGATGCTCAAGGACTTTGCTCATTCATGCATGGTTATAGGAGGTTCAAAACAGCACTATCCCACAGTGGCCTCAGGTGTGTGTGTGTGTGTGTGTGTGTGTGTGTGTGTGTTTAAAGGATATGGCTGATAATACTATCTATTATTATTAGTGCCAACAATACCCATGAAAAGACCAAAACCAACTATTTGTTAATCCGTCTCACAAAACTTAATTTCCCACTGAAAATTTTAATCTTTAAAAATAGGTAACTCACTGATATATGCTTTCATTTAAAAAATAAAAAAAATATATATGCACCTGTGGGGAACTATTTTCAGCTAAAAAAGTATAGTAAAATAACATAAATAAACATGTAGATAGATATGAAAGTAAAGGAAGGGACGGAAGGGAGCAAAAAAAGTTGAAAATGTATTTATTCTAAATCTAATGGAAATGCACATGCAAATTCATTCTCTGTTACATTTGAGTTAATTATTATTATTATTTTGATAACCACCTTCATATAGTTTCATATGTATACACTCACACATATGTACACATCTTACCAGTCAAAAAAACAAAACACAACTTAGTTAGACTACTTATTATCTGTAGTTAATGTCCCATTCCACTCAAATAATGTGTTTTGCTTATTGTTTTTGCTTCATTGTGCAGAATAATGTATGTGCATATGGAATGCCATTTAAGTCAATATTAGATAATAAATAAGAAACATAAATAAATATGCCTATGAAATTATTTTTCTTCTAACGGCAGCTACTGTATACGTAGTTAGCAACAGGTAGTTGCAAACTGTCAATCAGCAAATTCCATAAATCTAAACATATTTATTAAACTATAGTGAATCATTTATTTGTTTCAGGATTTATTTAATAGTCACATTTATCTGTTTATTTAGGTATTTAATAAATGAGTTAAATTCCATATGTGACACTATGTGTTTTTGGACAACTGTTGTCTATGGTATGGAGGGCTAAGCTATATCAACTACAGAAGTACACAGACAATACTTATTAGCAGATTCATTTACTTTTGGTTTTGATTTTTCTAAGATTTGTTTGCCAATAAGATACATATGGAAATTCACCAGAGTTATCCTTCTGTATTTGCATGTTGTAACAATCATTATTTCACCAAAAAAACACTGCCCAGGTACATTTGTTTGTTATTTCTGAAAGTGCTCCAGCTGTGAGAAGTTGAGACCTGGCAAAAAACACCTGAGATTACTGAGATCTTCACAGTGTTGTTGAGACCTGTAGAGCAATTAAAAGTAATAAAAGATCATGTCACGTAATTCGGTTTTAATTTCTCCCTGAAATTTAATGAAGTTGAAAGTATCTTAAAGTGCAAGTATCTCAGAATTGTACTTAAGTACACTGTGAGCTGAGATGAAAATATCAGGAATATACTTACTCTCATATGTAGCACACTAAAATATTAATGCATGCACTAACAAAGGTAGTTTTACTGACATGATCTTCAGTTCAGTGAGAGCATCGGTCTTGTATCAGCTTGTACCAAGAATTCCTGTGGCACTGTTGATAAATTATGGTTTGATATCCGCTGCAGGAGATTAACTGTGTATTTTTGGCTACATGGGAAATTTTTGATTGAGAGGGCACCTGATGACTTGAAGTTACCATTCCTTGCATACCCTCACTGGTTCACACAACTGCCAATGCTGCCAAGCTTACTTGTTCTGGGCTTTCAGATATTAACATCACCTGCAGTACCCACTATTGCTTTGTGTTACATTTATTCCCTCCAGATCCTGTCCTTGAATGCCAACTGAAGGGTAATAATATTGTTATTAACTTTATCAGTGGACATTTTTGCTTTTCATGTCAGGCCAAAAAAAAAGTGGCGGAATGTAACTAAGTACATTTACTCTGTAGAGTATAGAACTTCAAAGTAGTTTACTGTAGTACTTCCATTTTATGCAGATTCATACTAATACTCACTGCATCTCTGAGGCAAATATTGTTCTTTTTACTCTCATGTCCAGTGAAAACAACATATCTCTTAATTTGGTCATATTACATTTTTTATCATAAATTTAAGGATTAAGTGTTCCTTAATGATAATATATTTATTATTCTTAAACTTAATAAATGAACCCCTCCCTTGGATTAACTGGAAAATGCATTGTTTCATAGGACAGTGACGCTACAAAGATGTGATGATCTTATACAATATGATGCATTGCTGTAGATTAAACTACACTACAGTATATAAAGTTGTTAAAATTGGCTCTAACTTTACATCTACAGCAGTAACATGCAACACACACATTAATGCGGCAGTAATATTAATCCAAAAATATTATATAACACTGACAGAGTACTTTTATTTTTGATACTGTAAAGGTCCCGTGTGTAACATTTAGGAGAATCTATCGACAGAAATGGAATATAATATTCATAGGTATGTTATCATTAGTGTATAATCACCTGACTAAAGGAATACTTATGTTTTTGTTACCTTATAATGAGATTTTTATATCTACAGACACTGCACGTCACCTTCCATGGTGTCAGCCATGTTAATCCACCATGTTTCTGCAGTAGCTCAGAA
>NW_023339774.1:15765190-15823882 GCF_004916995.1 Morone saxatilis | reverse complement strand
CGTTAATGTGTTATGCATATGACGCAGAGTAGATAGAGTAGATAGATACGATTAGGACGGTAAAGTAGATACGAGTCTAGATAGATAGACTAGATAGATAGATGAGAGCTAGATAGAGCGTAGATAGATACGGAGTAGATAGGAGGAGATGTAGATCAGTCTGTTGGTGGAGCTGGATTGGTGGAGTCTACCATCCTTCTTTCACTGGCCGGTCCTCCCACCTCTCACTCCGGTCTCTCTTTTTTCTCAACTGGATCAGTCCCCTTGTAACTGCGCTTCACAAGGAAAGACAACAATGTTAAGTGATCTACAAGGGCCCAGAGCTGGGGGTACAGGAAGGATTAAAAGTACTCTTCTATATAGTTCCCATTGCTATCTGCAAACAATACCTAGGAGCATCAACTTGTCTGGTCACTCCTATCTCTGTCGTCCAACCATGACGCACAGAAGGCTAACCGTGTTCCGCTCCCGACGAATCTGACTCAAAGGCAATGACTCCATAGATATACCCATCCGGCTCACGCACCGATGTCCGTTTACGTTCATTGTCATTTACTTTGGATGATTCTGGGCTCCCTCAGTGGACAGTATTTGGCAGATTTTGTTTAAACGCCATCCAAAAGAAGGATCTGCGAGCCTCTGCCCAAGCTCTCCTGTTTTCCCCTCGAAGGTCGAGTCAACCCAATGTTCTGCTTTTGATGAAGTAGTTCCCTCCAGAATATCCTGAAGAATATGAGACACGATCTTGTCTGAGTCACAGAGGTTAAGCCTCAGTGCTCCAGAGCATGCCTGGCATGTGGTCATAATCTTGGTGCCTATGCATGCAGGCTGAGGCCCTTCTGCTCATATGGGTTTACATGGACAACTTCGTGTGTATGATTCAGGTCACACGTCGGCTTTTTCTTCTAAGAATGTTGTCAGAGGGTGAGTAACAGCACAGTTCGCTTAGGTTGCAGCGCGGGTGTCAGTCTTAAGTCAGATAACTTTGTACCTGTTACATCTGTAAAGTGCTTCCATAGCTCAGTTGAGGGCGTTTAGGAGAGATGTGTGTTTGTGTGCGCATATCGGGCATGTTTTATTCAGGACACAGTAGAGAGCTACTAACTAAATGCTCAGGTTTGGTTGTCTCTGATTGGAGACGACAGTACCTGGGTATTTTTATGAGAATGTCCACAGGATTTCTTGGCAATGGTATGCACCGTTTCTGCTCGTGGTTTTTAATATTACGCACGTACCTATAAATAACGTTGAGTGCTATGTGAGTTCCAGGGTGCCAGGGTGAGTCATTGCAGCCATTCAGGAAGAGTCTTCCTCAGGGGTTCTGCATACTGCAGGTTTGAGCCACAGCTGCCTGCTTGGTGGACTGGGATGGGTGTCAGGCGGGAGGAGGCAATGGGAGGGAGCACCTTCAGCAACATTGATGACAGAGCGCCAAGGAATGCTGCAGGGTAAGTGGAACCACCAGAATTGCAGCTGAGCGTTGAATAGGCGGCTTGTTCAAGTGGTTACAGCCAAAAATCAGTAACTCGGGAGTCGTTAATAGCGCTTCATAGCTCAATCAATGATCAAGATAGATCCCCATTAAATTACAATAGATCCAATATGGTTAATCCTATTTCTTCCCTGTTGTGACCACGTTCCAAAAAAAACATGAACAGTTAAAAAACTTTATTTCCTCAAGAGCCCGGTTGGCCGCCTGGACCCCAATTTAAAAGACCACTGGTGTAACGTCACTCTCCTTTGTAACTCTGCGCTCTTCAGGTCCTGGGCGGGTCTCTGGGCTACTCTGCGTCACCTGAAGATGGGAAAGACAGTGACGAGCCTGAAGTGCTGCTTCCATTGACCCCGAGGATGCTTTATGCAAAGGTATGCAAGTCAATGCGTGTCGTATGTGTTGTGCACTATTAACACACACTCGCATGCAGTCTAAAGAAAATATGATAATGGGATGGTTAGTAATCCATTGTTGTGTTTGCCAGATCTGGGATGGGACAACTGGGTTGATCCACCCTGCCAGCATTACCATCGGTTCAGTCGTGCGCTCTGCAACCCGAAGTGAACCCACCATGCAGTGGTCCTATCAGTGCCCACACCAAACCGTGCCAGGAAGCCGATCACCAGTGTAGTGAAAATCTGCTAAGAGGTATTTCAAAGTACATTTAAATAGTGAAATAAGTGTCTGCAAACCCTAATTGCCTTATATTTTACATTTCTGATTTACATTTACACACATTTATAGTGTTTTCCTCTCAAAGTGCAAAGACATCCAGCTGAGTTGACCTGGAAAATACCCATAGGTGTGTGAGAGAGTCAGTGTTAGCACTCTGATGGACTGCTTTTACAGGAATTATATTATAGAAATGCTCAATTAACTCCTTATTAAAAGTCTTGCAAAATGTTTCCACTTTTCAAATACAAGACACTCCCCAAAGTTTGTCAGCCAGAAATGATGTGTACTATGGAAACAGTGTGATTGCACAAAACTATTTATTTGTAAAGACGAGTATTCACTGTGGACTCCTATAATCAGCTTTTACTAATTGTGAAGGAGTTATTTTAAATTAACTTAAAATGTATTCTCCTTTTACTCAAATAGTGTAAATTCACCTGTTGATAAATTTATGCAATCTTATGCACACCATTTATTAAAAAGTTACAGCATGCATCTTTTAAAATAAAGATTTATAGTCCACATTTCTAACCTTGTTTTGACTTTTTCTAATTTCATTAACTGTGTTAATGTGCCTTTCTCCAGATCCAGGTGCCATGTTGTCAGCCCACCTCCCAGAAAACGGTGCCTGTCGTCTATCTGGATGAATTCAGCACCCTTGTCATTTCCTCTGTGCAGCTGACCCACAGCTGCGGCTGTGAACATGGCAACCTCCAGCAGCCCAGCGAAGAGTAAAGTGAGATTAGTGAGCAACCTGGCGCACACACAAAAACATAAACTACATTATATACAGGCCTACCGTCTCTTTTGTAGACTGTTTCTCTTCAATTTCAGGTGTTATCTTAGATCCTTACAATGTGTGTTCAGAACTGAGCATGAGAACCAATACAAAGTCTCTCTATAATTCAGTTGACACTCGTGATACATGCTGCCATTTTATCTTTAAATAAATCTCATGAGTACAGAGTGCTATTTAAAGCTAGTAACATTTACTGAGTGTTCCCTCCAAAAATGTGAGACTGTCCAGAGCCAAATCCTCTCACAGGCCAGTTGTCTGATCTGCGAGACGACTGTCTCCTCTTAAGGGCAAGAAGTCAATTTACTCCTAGTAAGCAACCTGAGGTCAAATAAAATGGGTTAGGGTTAACCCTAATGCTCACCATTTTTAGGGTTAGACATTCTTCTGCAGGGAGAGTAACAGGAGAAGATTGTGTTCACCAGCTGAATTCTCTGCAACTAAAACTTAGTATCAGTTTCTCCTGTGGTATGAACATCTGTGCTTTTCCACCAACGTCCATTGGCCGCGCTCCATTTTCATGTTTCAACTGGCAGAAAAGATAAAAGGGACTGTTTGATTTATTATATGAAAGGCAGGCTTTGTCACACAAGAAAATATTAAAAAGTGAAATTAATCATAATTCCAACAAGTATTTTGTTATATCACATTTTAGTACTTTAGTGTGATGTGTTACTTTGACCAGTAAAATGAATACTCAAAGTCTGGTACACAAAATATAATCCAAATGAGTTGTTTATTGATTTTTACTTGTAGAGAATTTCAGTGTCTGTTCTATTTTTTAGTCTGTTATGTTATATATGAATCCAAAACATTTAGTCAGATTTACATAATGTGTGCTTTTATATACATTTTTAACAGAAGAGTTCTGGTTTTGTTTGTTTTCTCATGTCTCTTTGACCATTTCTCATGATTGGTTACAGTTCTCAGTTTTTTTTTATTTCTTTAAGACATATTTTATTTGTTAGGGTTAGGGTTAGGGTTAGGGTTTGATATGATCCTGCTCACTTTGCTATATTACCTCACTGTTCATCTTTTCAAGTGTTTTTTCACAAATGGACTCCTACTCATCAGACCAATATATCACCTGAACTAAATACATTTAGATCAAATGCATAATGTTTTATTGTGCTTTAAAATGTCCCTGATATGACATCTTAATCATTTGTACCAACTTAGTGATTTTTTGCTCACAATTATTGGAATAAAGATGATTCAAACCAAGAGTATTTTGTTTGTTTGTAATTTGCTTTTACTTCTTTTTTCTAACACAGTTTATTTTTGACTAAAGTTTATATGATTCTTAAAAAGAGCATTATTTTGTTAAATCTGTTCCTCGTGCCAGCCTTTCAGGATTTCACGCCTGCCAGAGAGTTGCATGTTAAGTCTAGAGGGAGGAAAATACCAGAGGAAGAAATGTTGGCACTGTACTCCAGAAAACTGGAAAAAAACTAAGCTGGTGAGGGGGTGTTGCGCACTTCTTAAAAGTCTTGCTCTGCATGCACGCTCGCGTTTAACTGTTTCCCTGGCTGTGAAATCTGAATTTATATGTGGAAGCAAGATATTGAGCCTGGACTACATTAAAGCAACTACTCTACAAGAGGACAGCAAGATCTGGGCCTGTAGCTTAACATAACCAGTTTGTATTTTATGCTTTAATGACACTGGATAGAATGTCAAGGTATTTCACAGTGTGGGTGTTTTTTGGCATATTGTGCCCCCTTCAGCTAGCTGTGGGGGCATTTGAGTGTTCAGAGAAGGAAAAACTGCTGAAACTGAGCCCCAGCACGGTGACACAGCTAACGGACTGTTTAATGGAGTGCACTGGGATGACATTCATCAGAAAACTGCAACTTCAGGATAATCGTAATATACGGCTTAAAGATTCTACAGAAGGTAAGGAGCCACTCTGTAACATTTGCATTTTAAGGATGCTGCAAAATAACATATCTTATGCTGAGTGTGTGTTTAAAGATAATCCCTAAACTAAATGTTATCAGTAGTAAAAGTGGTTCTCTTATGTCAATCCATTCCTGCCTGATCTGCTGTGTGTAGGCCTTCATGAAATAGTCTCTCTTCCTAGGAGACCTCGGGGAATACTGTTGGTCTATGGGGCTCAAGTGCACCATTGGGGAGAGTTTTCAGCAAGCCTATGTGGTGTTGCCTGTTGATATATCTTCAGTCGGACCTGAGATACTGGAAGTCAAAGTCATTGCCCCCACTGCCACCACATTGCACGCACACAACCTCCCCACCACAATCGCAGAGAACTGTGGCCTCCGGTACGACGTCACTCAGCACTTCAGCACGGAGAGGACGGAGGCTTCATTCTGCGTACAAGTTGTCACCCAGGAAGACATCCTGGGGGACAAAGTTCTTAAATGTCCTCCCTATCTGGTCACCTTCTGGCAGAGAAATCCAAGTCAGTCCAACCAAGAAGGTGATGGATAAAATCTCAGTGATGGAATGAATACTTTAATTAAAGTATTTATACCACACTGAAAATACAAGTAGTCCTGCATTGGAATTGTTACTTTAGTAAAAGTATGTGAGTATAATCAGGGAAAAATAGACCATAATTAGATTATTATCACTAATGAATTAATGTAAAAGCAGCATTTTACTGTTGAGGTGTGTATGTATTTTGTCCAGGACAGCATTAATGATTATTTTCATGACAGATTAATCTTTTGACTGTTTTCTTAATTAATTGATTGATTTTTTTTATTATTTTTTTGGTTTGTAAAAATACTGAAAATATCAAGAAATGCGTCACTATTACCCAGAGTCATATATAAACATTTAAGCTATATATCATTGCTGATTTGTGATGCTCTAAAGATAGCTTTCATTGCACTCATGATATACATTAACATTAACATACCATGGTACATAATTACAGTATATTGTGAACATTTCTCATGATATGGTATTCTGTTTTATAAGGGACATTTTAAAATTAGAATAAATGATAATCTTTTTTTAGGTT
This sequence comes from Morone saxatilis, assembly GCF_004916995.1. Lineage (NCBI taxonomy): Eukaryota > Metazoa > Chordata > Actinopteri > Moronidae > Morone > Morone saxatilis. Next base: position 15,817,927 of record NW_023339774.1, on the reverse strand, counting down.
TTCTTTATGTGAATTTTGTTTCTTGTTTTAGTTGTGAAGCTATTTGATGGCATTTGAGCATAGAAGCAGATGTGGATCATTTTGCATGAGTGTCAAGCACTAAGAGACGTTTATTGGAAAATCTGCAAGACATCATCAGTGCTCTTCTGGATTTATTCAAAGGCAACCAGAGGGATGTAAAAGTTCTCAGATAAATGAAAAATGTAAATATGAGATGTTAATGGTTGTAAGTTTTTATAGCGATATTAAAACGTTTTATTTTTCTTTGTTCACTCACGTGTCTGACTATTGAAACCATAACTGATACATTATATACAACTCATAAACCAGAACCTCTTATTGCAACACCAATTCCTATTACAATGAACTGCAAAACAGAAGAGTAACTATACATGTTACTCCACACTATACATTAACTGTTATGGGATTTATACTACTATATTTGGATTACTATGCTACTATATACAGAACTACAGTGTATGCATCCTGTATGTGTTTGTCTGGTCACTGTACTATGTGTATTATGTCAGCATGTGCTCCTCTGGTTATCATATACTGTGTATGTGTTTCCATCATTTACCAAAAACAGATTTCACCTGCCCTTAACTGGTTGTGTGACCAGAATTGTCTCAGTTCACAAGAAACCGTATAGTGCCACCTGCTGGTTGATATTTGAACTAAAAGAAACAGCAGACCAGTCCCACCATCCAGCCTCTGGATGGCACGCTTTTAAGGAACTGATGGAGGGCAGTGATTGGTCAGTGACACACAGCATATTTTCCTCACTGTAGTATGTTAAACAAAACATGAAGTCGAAACAGCTGAAATATCTTCTGAGAATCTTCTGTTTTTAAACATCTGAGACACTTCCCACAATCAATATGCTGTGTGTCACTGACCAATCACTGCCCTCCATCAGTTCCTTAAACATACTAAATTTAAACCCCAGATAAGTGCAGTTTCTTTTACAATACACTATCGATGGGACTTAATAGTGTATTGTGTTCAATAAAACCCCAACAATACACTCTGAATCCACTTTTTGGAAATTATTTTGACCTTTTTTTGAAGCAAATGTCATGCTTTGTTTCAGTTAGCCCACATACTGTATATTAGGCCTCCACAATAGTTAAACCTGAATATTATGAATACATGTATTTGAGTGAGTGAGTAAGCCCAGCACTGAAATGCTCGCTTTAGCGTGACTAAAGCGACCTCTTTTAAATCTCTTTTAGTATTGAATAATTATACTGTGTTATATATCATGATCATTAGGCCACAACTGGTACTGTTACATCTTTACATTGGCATATTTTCACAGTCGTAAAGTCTCATGGTCCATTCAGCTGTCCTGAGCCTCCAGTTCGGTCTAAATGAAGGAGGATGATGTTGGTGAGCACTGCTGGCAGACGGCCAGTAGCAGCATAATGTAACCACCCAGGGTGAGTGTCCAATAACAGACCTTTTTGCACAGCCTGTGGTCAGACCTGCATTAAATCATACACAGTGTCCATGCTCCAGCAACACACAGACAGTCACAGACTCAGGCTGTCCGAGGGGCAGAATGTATGGCATGGATATAATGCACAGTATTTTCTCCACTGAAAAGCCACTCTATAGGGCACTTTATCTTGATTTTTCCACTGGAATGACACCTTAGAGGAGTGGACAAAACATGATAACTTCCACTGGAAGGGCACCCTATGGGGTATTTTAGCATGTTTTCTCCGCTGGAAGGGCACCCTATAGGGCATTTTATCAGGTTTTCTCCACTGGAAGGGCACCATATAGGGTATTTTATCATGTGTGTTGTCTCCACTGGAACGGGAAGCCTAGAGGGCATTTTATCAGGTTTTATCCACTGAAAGGGCACCTTAGAGGAATAGAGAAAACATGATAACATGATCATGTTTTCTCCACTGGTAGGGCAGTGACACTGCTGCGTTTTGCTTCCCCGAGTCCACCGGTGAACACAAACACAAGCTTTTTCAAGCCAGGCAGAACTGGTCTTTGATGCACTTCATCAACATGTTCATCCTACATGTCTTATCGAAATGTGTTGAATAACTCATCTGTTTTCTGCTGCAGGCTAAGCTCTGAAACCTGCAGGAGACGTCAGAACCACTGCCAGTTTTCGCTCTGTGTCACCAGATCTTGACTCACTCACCAAAACTGGCACCAAGGTGGTAGAGTGAGTCAGAAGACTTAAGATCTGCTCCAGTGTTTCTAGGCAGGAGAGTAAATCCCTGCCAAATCCAGTTCTGCTTTCTAGCTGTAAACAGGTAAGGTATTGCATCAACAACCACAATCACCAAAGGGAGTGGCAGATGTTTCTTAATTTTTAAACTAAAACATGGATATATTTAGTTATATCTGGTCAATTTTGAAGTAAAAGTATTTTGTGCACTTTTATCAGACATCTCTAGAAATTACATTCAGGTATTAAATAACACATAAAACAAGCAATTAGTAAACATAAGTTACCCTCAAGTTGCAACACTTAATGTTACCATTTACCATGTAATGCCAAGTGGCCACTGTGTTTTTTTAAAGGAGGACAGAAGATTGCCCTTCCTCAAATTAAAGCTTCTTTTTCTACAGAAGACTGGTAATCTAATTCCCATGGATGAGCTGTCAGTGGAAAAAAAAAATTGTAATCCATAAAATATCAACAACAACAACAAAATGTGATTTGACTTTAAAGTAGGGAAGGTAATTCAGAGTGGACTACCAGGAGTATACATGTGCTTTAAATAAAGCTAATTTTGTCAAAACAGACAAACAAATTACTGCTTAAAACAAAAAAGCTTTTAATAGCTTTTTCATGATCTAATGTGATGACCCCTCCCACTCTGTCAGAGGGTCCTCACATAGGCCAGTGATTATTCTCATTTCTGCTGTTATTGCAATGCTGGAAACAAATAATTAAAAAGCATCATTTACTGCCACTTTTAGGGTAAAATACTCAGCTTATATTATATTTTTAATCATATATGTGTCTCTCTATTGATCATCCTTCTTGATTTAAGGTAAGCTCTATTTTTCTATCAGTCACATCAAATTAAGAAGATTTTTTAAAGCTGTAATCAAACAGGCAAAACTTTTTTAATGCACCATAAAAAAACAAAAACAAACAACAAACACATGACTGTACCATGTCTGTCACGCAGGGGTAATGGTGTAAAGTTTGGGCAAAGTGTAAAAAACTGTAAATCATACAGATCTCTCGTTATATTTACACGCACAGCGGTGACACATCTGCTTTTAGGGGTGTTTTCTGACCTGCTTTTACTGCTTTGAGTGTATAAACCCGAGCTTGGTCCCCGGACGGCTGAATAGAGTAGAACAATCCAGAGAGAGAGAGAGACAGAGAGAGGAGACAGAGAGAGGAGAGAGAGAGACAGGAGAGACAGGAGAGAGACAGAGAGAGAGAGAGACCCAAACACACGGTTAGCAGACAACTATCAAACAACGGCGGCCTGACAGCTAATCTAAGCTGCACAAATTACCCCCTACCGGTAAACAATGTGACCAAGTGAGGAGGGGGACACCGCGGCGAGGACTGTCAGAAAACACATGACAACCAACTTCGGTTGCCTTGTGAGCGGCGCACCATGGAATCTCAGCCGAGGTAGGGAGACCCAAACGCGGCCACCGCCGCCGCCGCCACCGCCGTTAGCTCGCTCGCTAGCCGCTGGGGCGCTAGCTTCACAGCCTGCCTTGCCTGGATAGTTAATTAGCTTTAACACACACACACAAAAAGTGTCTTTTAATTAAGTGAAAGTTTTAGTGTGAAACCTCCTGTGACTGTATCAGGAGGATAGTGTAGTTTTATGTTTAAAAACTGACGTGCAGGTTGTTGTTGTTGTTGTTTTTTTTAGCTTGATAAGCACTTCGAGGAGGAGGTGGAATCAGCTGGAAAGAGCAGGCTGATGGGATTTTTTTTTTTTTTTTACCTGCTCTTTGAACAGGGGCTGCTGTGTTTATACACGATGTTTTGTGTTAGTTTACGTGTTCATTTATCGTCTTCCGTCGCGTTTGACTAACTTGGATAAGTTGGACAACAGCGGAACTCAGGAAATGGAGTTTAAAAAAAAAAAAAATCGCATTAAAATACACTGCAACCAAATTAAACCGCTTAGAAACATCAACATGCAACTTAGTCTTAATCAGGCACTATTATTGTTACCATTTACTTATATAAATATGTGGCTTTGACTCTCTTGCAGACTGCTCAGTTAAATGGCAGCTTCAGATTTATTTAAAGGGAACTTTTACAGATAGAAAGAACTAACTACAAAGTGAATCTGGGCGTGTTTTTAAAAGTTTTTTTTTAAAGGCAAATAAAAGTAGATATGCAAACCAATGCTGCCTGGTATCACATGCATTGTCAGAGCATTGCCTGTATATGAAGAAACAGTATTTCTTCAGTTAAATATGCATTAAGGGATAGGTCGATATACAATGATACACTCAGATTAATTTATTGTGGTGAATTTCTACTATCACATGACTAGATAAAGTTGTTTAGCTCGCCAGCAAGCAGTCAACAGTCTGTTGTATCTCCCACAAATAAAAGTTGATGTGTGGAAATAAGTACAGGACCCAAAATACAGAAATAAAGTAATAAATATATGTGCTTCTTGACTAAATGTAACGTAGGTAAGTGCCAAGTATATTTTCAGGAGTATCGTGATAATATCGTGTCGCAGTTCTCAGACATTTCCATATTGTCTCATGCCTAATATGCATAGGGAAAGTGTGTGCACTGGCAGCAAAACTGTTCCACAGAAATGTGTTTATCAGTTTTGGAAAGAAGAGCATCAAAAATGTTCAATCGTAGCAGCGAGGGACCTTTTTTAAAATATATATGTTTGTACCTGTTTCATCACAAAATGAAAATCATTACAGGAAATATATTAAAATATATATAATTGACATTTTTTGACCACAGTAACCAGTGTACACATTTGTGGATGTGAAGATTGGAGACAACCGTGTTGATTATTTTTTTGTCCAGCCAACTCCAAACCCCAAAGATATTCAGTTTCAGTTATATGATTTACTATCATTTATATAAATCTCTCAATTGAGATCAAATTGATTTTCAAATAGTACATTTGTTGTTTATCGTCTGACTGTTGGTGTTCTAGTATATTTGCAGCTACTCAAAACATTGAATTTTCCGAAAGCACTCTGTGGAAACCCCCAAAGACGTCACTTACCACGTCACTCCCAGGTTGCCTCTCGGTCTCAGTGGCCTTCGGGGGTCCTGTCGTTGTTAAAGAGGAGATACTGAACCAGGAACCCTCACCTCCTCTGTGCTCATCTGTGTCGGAGGCTTTGCATCTATAAACATTGTGTTTTGACAGTCCAAGGCAGCTTTTTAAGTTATTTAGAAACCAAGAGGTGCATAGAAACTTTCAATGGCAAAATAAAAAGAGTGAGAATGTCACTGTTTAGCTTTTTGTATTGGTAATTTTATCGGGTTGTTCGTGTGGTTCTGCATCAGTTGTGGTTTCTTTATATTTGAGAAGGTTTTCAAATGTGTCAGACTTGGGTTGCACTGATTCTGGGCCGATACAGATGTTTAAAATAACAATGTGGCCGATTGCAGATGCCGTTACTGAGGTTTTTGTTATTGGTTTGCCCTGTTGTGACAGGGAAACAAAATCATCTGCAATGATAAGCATATCTTCCTTGTTGCAGCCGAGTCTATTTCCCTGATTACCTAAGATGTGAGACGCAGAGCTGAACAGCCGCTCACTGTCCGCGCTGCTCAATTAAGCACATCGGTATTTGCGTGCAATTTGTGCCACTGCTGGAAAATGGAAGTGATTATTCTCCAATAAACAGCCAGTGCAAAATTGATGGGACACAACAGATAAACATCGGCCACTTATATCTGTGAATACCAGTTATTTGCCGATACCAGTCAGACATTTGACAGGATAGCTCGATTGACTGCAGTCACACTCTAATAGTGCGATTGAGATATGATTAATGATTACTGGGACTGATCATTATTGCGTCACGACTTTAAGTTTCACAAAAAAACAAAACAAAAATGTTTTCTTACAGGTAGTAACAAGATTTGTAGGCCAGGGAATCTCTGCAGCTCTACCGTACTGCATTATAATATAATATATATATATATATATATTTGACACACATTTTTACCTTTTATACCAAAAAAAAAAAAACTGCAGCTCTTCATGATTTGGATATTGCACTCCGCCATACTGTGATTTCAATAATATTGCGATTAATTGTGCAGCACTAAAGTGGGGTTACCGCCTGCCCCTGTGTGGGTGTGCATGATTTGTGTCCACTGTGTAGCCACTCTCTGAATCAGAATAATGTGCTTTCCTGAATAAGCAAAGTATGTTTTTCACTAATGGAACTGTGCCGTGCAGGATTTTCTGTATAATCTATATCACTGACAAAAAAGCTGGGATACGTTGCCTCCTAAAGCTCGATGAAGTGTCTACTTCTTCTTCTACTACATTGTTAAATCTTCTGTTTGTATTCTAGTGTCCTGGATGCTGCTTGAAACTGTGAATTTCCCCTTGGGGATCTATCTCTACTTCCTGTTTCAGCTTCAGAACTGCTTCCTTGTTATGGGTTGTTCTGTGATGTGGACAAGTTGTCATTTCACCTTTTTATTAAACAGTGAATCAGTTTCTGGCATTTGTCGTCTGTGATTGGTAAAGGTGTACCTCTCTCATTCACCTTGGCAGAAGGCTCTACAAAGAGGGCACAAGGTGCAGAAGAGATTTGCCTCCCAAACTGCCAACAGGGGCAGCCAGACTGCTTAACATAGTTGACATTGGTCCAAAGAGGTTAACTAGAGTGTTTGTGCAGATGTCACTAACTATTAAATGATTAGAGGTTGACTGAATCTATTGAAGAAAGTTTATGTTCCAGCCTTATCAATAATTCAGCCCCTGATACTGTTCTCAGGAGCTGTTTCTAATTATGTAATTATTATCTGTAAGGTGGTTGTGTCTAAATGTCATACAGAGCAGCACTGATGTACAGCCTGTGACTGGGCAGTGCCAGTTTGTGCTGTACTAGTACTTTGGCCAGTCTCTCTGCTTAATTAATGGGTAAGTGCTCATCTGTTTGGCTTAGTCCCAAATCTGTACTGCTCCACTTGTTGCCATGGATGCATCCCACTGGGGTTGCTGTGGATGATCCACACTGTATTTTGGGAAGAAAACCACAAAATGGCAACATGTTGATAACTGTTCAGTTCACTTTAGTATATTAAAAGTATTAAAGGGAGGCCTGATCCCATGGAGCCTGCTGTTGTTCCACAATGTAGTATTACTATAGTAAACAAGGTTTTTTCTGCCATTGGCATCATATGAGGACTAGTAGTCATAATCATCCATTTGATGTCTGCATGGGCTGCGTGCCATCTTTAGGGACTAGAGACAACAGATGTGAATGTTGCAGTGAATCCTCGTGGCGTCTGTGAGTCTAATTACAGTTGTCTGTAGATATGATGGGCACTTTCTTCTCCCATTAGACACTGCTGCCGTCCCCGGGGTAGATACGTCTGTGATAAGATGCCATAAATTTGCAGTCTCTGAATTTTCTGATGTCTTTAGCCAAAACTGATTTTATCATAAGGATCAGTCACATTCATTGTTCTGAGGTTTAAAATGTGTTTAAAGGCATAGGAAATCGCAAAAAACAGAATACAGATGTAAAGAACATGCTGTATTTTAATCTCCTTCAGTAGTGGAGTATGTCATTAATAGTCTGATGGAGGGAGTCAAGCTTTAATTTTGCCTCTTTACCCCTGGCATTTAACAAGGTAATTGTATTTACCGTTACAGGTGAAATGATGCACTTGTAAATGCAATGCTGATTTAGGATCTGTCTTTCTTTTGTACCGTTCTACAGTGTATACAACGAGGAAAGGAAACTTCTTCGCCTCCGAGCATGGGAACAGAGGAACCAAGAAACAAGCCAAGCCAAAGAACTCAACCCTGAGAATGTGCCACTCTTTGGGGAACCATACAAGGTAAAGACTCGCATAGTGGGAGTGAAATGTTCAAATCATATAACACTGTCAGTTAGCCTCATGGGAGTGTAGCCTCTTAACAGGACTTGTACTGTAGTCTTTATGGATAGAGATATGCTTAATGTAGTAATGGTTCGATACCATAACAGTGTGGTGCGTGGGGGATCTCAACAAAGAAGGTGCTCTTTTACAAGTACTACAAGTAAACATCATTAGGATACGGTGAAAAAAATGTTAAATGATATTTAAACAGTTTTCAGACAAAGGCATAGGGTTAGCTTCAGAGGTCAGTCTCAAAAAGGCCATTTCCAGCATTTAGCTGTACTCATTTACACCATTTTAGCAAATAATAGACTATGATGGAATTGGTTATTGTGCTTTCCATAATAATCATATGTAAATTGTTGTATTATAAATGCATTAACCCTACTTAAAATCCTTGATAGAGCATTTGCATCTTTACTACAAAGAGCCCCTTCTGTTGTATCTTTGATTGAAGAGAAATTCCTGCATCTTTTTAGGATAATATTAACTGTAAATAAAAATGTGTTTAAAATTTTTAGATATATTATCATAAAGACATGTTTTCAGTCTTGAGTAGTGTCTGTACTCTTCCTCTGAGGCTGCGAATGCCCCCAACAGCCTCCACACAGTGAATAAGATAGGGCAGCCTGTCTGTAAATGCAAGAAGGATCAGTGAATCACTTGCTGCTGTTCGTAAATCCTAATTACTGTAAGTGCAGTTTTTGTGAGCGGATGATAATATTTGAAGCCGACTCGGATGAGAGCATCGACTGTTTTATAAACTCCTCTCTTTCTCACGTAGACAGTCAGAGGACACTGTTGAGAGAGTAAATCAAACTGAAACTACAGATGTTGGCAGGACAAAAATAGCATTTTGAAAAGGTGATATCCCACCCCCGCGGGAAATTAGGCACTTGTTTGCAGAAAACACCCAAATCTTTGCTTTGAAAATCCTTTCTTCAAATATTAATATGTTTTTGACAATCTTTATGATGGCAGTTTATAAAGATTATATTATTATATTTCACAAACACTTGAAAATAAGACTTGTTGTGTTTTTGTTTCAAATAAGCTGTTTATATCTACTGAACCAATCTAGATAGGCCCTTAAATGCCACTAAATCCTACAAACTGGTCCTTTAAGATATTTAGTTCAGTGTAATTAAGTTTAAAAGATTAAGATTATTTGTAAAGTGAGATATTTATCCTCTGTTAACTTATTGTTTCTACCTTCTTTTTTGTAGACAAACAAAGGGGATGAGCTTTCCAATCGAATCCAGAGGATGCTGGGCAATTATGAAGATGTGAATAATCCCTATCCCGTTGCAATTGAGCCGTTAGCCATTCCTACTTGTGTAACCTTCTCACAGTCAGATCAAGGTCAGCCAAATTCAGATAAACCAACCAAACCTCCATTCCATAACCAGATCCAGTCCACCCAAAGTCAGAGAACCCCTTCTAGTAACGGTTACACCTCTCCGCCCATGAGGACATCCACTGCTTCACTTTCTCCTAACCACCACCGACATTCATCCGCTTCCTCGAATGCGTCTTTGAACCACAGTCAGCTCATCCACTCAGCACATCAACAAAAGAAGAGTGAAGCCCACTCAGATCTCAGGGAGCGTGTCAGCCTTTCCCAGGAAATGTCTTCTCAGTCTCCTGATGCTAAGCCACTACCCTTCCTGCGTTCCAGTGACCATGATAACACTGACATGGACACTAAGGACACCTTTGATAGACATCCGCTTCAAGGGTCCACGGATCCCCCCCCTGAGTCCGCCAGCACCGTGGATGTTTCCACCTTTAACCTGAAACAGTCCCCCAAAGATGCGTCGCTGCCTCAAGCCAACAAGGGTAACTCACTGCCCTCCCAGACCTTCCCTTCACTCCTGTCGTCTAAGCAGCCCAGCGTTGTCATGACGCAGAAGCCCACAGCGTATGTGCGACCCATGGATGGTCAGGACCAGGTGGTCAGCGAGTCACCTGAGCTGAAGCCTTCACCAGAGCCATATGTGCCTCTACCGGAGTTAATCAACAAATCTGACCTGGGCAAAGCGAAGATACTGCCTCAGTTTTTGGAGGTGAGTATATTGTCTTGAATCTCATAACTGTAATATGATGTTTTGGTTGTTGGATTTTGGTAAGCTAACCCGCTGCAGGCTGTTGCTTCATATTTAGCATTCAGACTGGTATTGATCTTCTCATCTAACTCTCAGCAAGTAAGCAAATAAGTGAGTTTCCCACAATGTCAAACTATCCCTTTTAATAGGAATATTTGCTGAGAGAGCTGATATACTGGCGCCATTTCCAGGTCAGCCATGACCTCAGTCTGTCAGGCTGACAGTTAAACCCAAAACAGTCTGGGGCTTGTGGGAAGTGGTGTTTCTTTAAAGCCAAACAATATTACAAAGAAATTACTATCCCGAGACTGACAAATGGAGTGAACCACACGGCACACTGTTGAGCAAGGTTATGTTGCAGGGCTGGATTTTTAGTAACATTCATTACTACAAATGTGGGTGTGATTCTTTAATTAAATGTTAAATTGTGGTGAAGAACCTGGAAGTTCCAGTTTTACTGTGGCTCTCCGTAAACAAATACAATCAACTTGTTTAACGTTAGTCCACTGTTAAATATAAAGACGTGGATCTTATTATTTTTCAGCACAGTTGTCTAGGCTTTGAATAATATACTGCACTATGATCTAAGAGGATTGTGTGTCTCCTGATCTCAGGATGTTCTCTGAAACCGCTCCATAGTTGTGATTTTCTTGCTTGACTGTTCAAGCGTTCAGGTAGGACTTTCTTTGTTTGGCAGAATTTGGCTGAACTCCAATTCAACTCTCTTCATCTGTTCTCTGTCACACATAAACACACACAACCCTTGCACCTGCAGCACTCCACACCTCCCCCTTACCCTCCTGCAGCAGCACAAAAGTGCTGAATGTGCTGCTGTTTCCACTGCTGGGATTTGTCCAATGCAGGATAGCAAGGCAGTTACTCATTCCCGTATTTCTCACCAACGTTTCACTCCTCCAAGTTCCACATGTTTGGATATAGTATACTCAGAAATGTCCATTTTATTTCTTAAGAAGCATTTTACACTAATGTGTTATTCCTAACGCAGGTCAATACAAAGGGTGTCATGGGTCAGAAAGCAGACTTCTTTGTGCACACACAGTCACAAATTCTCCAGACCTCTGCACTGAAGGTCCTGAAGTGCTAAACACAACATTTCATGTAGGAAATAAACAAAAGAGAAAACACAATGACATTTCAGGAACATCATTTTAGGAGATGGAAGTTGTAGTTGTTTTGTGAAATGTTGTGTTTGTGTTTGTTTTTTGCACTTGTAGCAGTATACCAATATTATACATATTGTTATCATACCTTCTATATTGGCGTATCAACGGTTTTGATTTCTAGTGCAACCAAATAAAAAAACCTTCTGTTTCTATTCCTTTAAGGATCATTGTAACTGATAAACATAACTGTGTAATACATTATACAATGAAGCTGTGATATTTTCTGAATCTGTTATTGTACATCAATCTCATTTTGTTGCAACCCTAACTACACTGCTCTTTGTATCAGCTGAATTTGAGCATGTGTTGTCATGTCTCACTCAGGTGCGTAGCAAGGTGTATGTGGCAGGCAGGCGGTGGTTTGTGTTTTGTGTGTGTGTGTGTGTGTGTGTGTGTGTGTATGTGTATGTATGTATGTGACCTCAGCTGCCTCTGATAACTTCACCCCTGGGCTCAGCAGAACAATGAATGAGCTTTGTCACCAACTTACATAACTGCTCTGGGGGCCCATTCACTCTGACCTTATCTCAAACACTGTTCATTCAGAAAACTGAAAGACAGGACTGATAACAAACTGAGTATTTATCTGATGTTGGGGTTGGCCTATGTGGCTGCCTGATACGTGGTATTGCGTTACTCATCCAGTGCTTGAGGGTGTGGTTAGTGGGCATGTACAGTGCAGGACTGCATTATAGTGATAGTTGCTTGTTATGTTTTGTCCACCCCCATTTTCTATAAGGGAGGAAGAGTATATATGTTCACATATAGGGTGCAAGATCTCTAAGTTGGCCTTTTTTCTTCTCTGGATGGAGACTTTTTCTGTGCTTACAGGCTTATAACACAAAGATTAAAGTTGGTGTTTTCAATATTTTCCATTACCATCTTTGCCAACCCTCCCAATTTTCCTGGAACATTCCTGTTGTTTATTGCCCTCTCCTGGTTTCCTCCCAGGGTCACAGTTCTCGTGTATTTCTCCGGATTTGCGTTATATTTTCACTGTACGATGTGTAGAACTGGTGAAATACATTGGACACAGACTCTGTTTGCTGCTTTAGTTGTTTGTAATGATGCGCTCTGCTGCAGGGCATGCTGCGGCTGCTGTTTCCTGGCATGCACTTAAAGTGGAAGAGAGTTCTCACAGGTGCTCAGAGGGCAGTGGGGTGCACTGACTCTCTAAGGGACAGGGGTAAAAGAATGAATGAATGAATGGAAATTGAAGAATATTAAATGATGCCAAAGATTCATGCCAGAGGGGCTGAATTATTCCATATTCCTTCCTGTGAATTAAAAATATTTAACCCCCTGACCGACCTGGCCAGGCAACAGGTCGACATACATCAGAGGGCGCAGAACCATTAAATTAGCAAAATAAATATAATATTTGCCAAAAAACTCATCACAGATAGCCAGTGTATTCATTCAATCACCCAACCCTACTGTCAAATACTCTTTCTTTACTCTAGAGCCTCTAAACAAATATTTTTATTTGCTCTTCATGTTATAATTGCATACAGGTTTTTCATGTTTTTTTGAAAACTCACAATTATTCATTTCCTTTCTGCAGACAAGGACAAATGAAGCTCAATGTGTTGAGGACATCTTGAGGGTAAGTCAAGCTTTTTAAATGCTCATACAGTTGGTATGGGCTTATTTACATGTTACATTTGAGTTCCAAACATATAAACTGCTTGTTTACACATCTGTATCTATATCTATATCTATATCTATATCTATATCTATGATAACTCACTCACATCAGCGTTGCCCACCCAAATACCTGTCTCTCTCTTTTCTACATCCTGTATACTCTTTTACTCTTAATAAGTAGATGTTCAGACTACTGCAGTTATTGTTGCTATAGAATTCTAGTTATTAAAATTTGGTGCGTTCTAAATTTGGAAATAAAATTTTCCATGAACTGCACAACAACTCTGATTGCACAACAAAGTGGTGCACAAGTCACACTGTCTGATTGATCGTTTGTGGGGAGTAAGTGTATTCTGCCAAATTGTGATGAGAGCATTCAGCGGTCATGTTGAATTTCTGTAGCTGTAACTAAATTTGACTGTTCATGTTAAATTTTCAAATCAGTTCTTTCAGAAGAACAAACCCACACGTTTCCAGTTGCTCAACAATCCTACAAACTTGAGCAACTGCCGATAATCTTTTTTTATCAACTTTCTTACAATAGTCGTCTGCTCACTGTGTTTTTTGTGTATTTTCAATTGTTCAGTCGCCTCACAGCTAAACTGAGTTTCCAAAGACCACCATGTAGGCCACTGACATGTGCTGGGGAAAGAATGAAAAACTCAGTAATGTACAATTTCAAAATAAAAATGTTATTCCTCAATTATTTCCTGACTCATTCCAAGATATTCCTTCATATACATTATCCACAGTAGCAACAAACAGTGGCAGCAGCCTGACACAGACTTTAGTTTATTAGGTATTTATTGTAGTAGCATTCTTGAATGGGTATCAGAGGCTCTAATGTGTAAAAGGAACTTTTACTATTTTACTATTCTTCACACTATTGCTCTGCCACCAATGGCCTGTAATGTTAAACGGACTTGTGTAGCTTGAGCCTTTGTTTAGAATGATGCAAAAGTAAAATATTCATTCAACTCTGATGAAGTTGGATGTCTGGTTGTGGCCTGTCTGTTTCTTGCTATTCTTATTTGAGCCCTTTTATCCACACGTTGTTTGCATCCATAGGATTACCAATATTAATACTATTTGTTTTTCACACATCTGCCAGTAAGCTCATGACTGTTGTTTTGGAGATGCTAGAACCAGTTTGAACTTCGTATCATACTTGGCACTAGCCAAAGTTACTGAGGTCACTAATTTAGTCAATTTTTCTAATTTAAGTTGTCGGTTATGTGGGATTTTTATGACAGGTAATCAGTTTAATACAAAATGTTCAGAATGTTCGGCCAAAATTGTAGTTATTCTTTTTAATAAAGGCGATCAGTTTTCATTTAAATGTAAAATGTGAGGTTCTTATTTGGCTACTTCTGGGTTATCTCAGAAAATACATGCATGTTTCCATGTGTCTTGGGAAACCTGGAAATTTAAGGGACTGATGTTCCAGTCATGGAAACACTTGGAAATTGAATAAAAGGACCAAATATCCTGGAAATAATCTGTTTTCCTGGATATATAATTGTTTTAACCCCTCAGAATGACTGAAACTCGACAATTGGTAGGATAAGCTGCCTGGTATGAATGTTCAAAGCAGGTCTACCAGCCATTAAGAAAATTAAAAATGACATGACCCTTTGTGAGAGAAGTGCTGCCCTGTATTCTCAAGAAAAATTCCTGGAAAATGGCCTGGAAAGGTCCTGGAAAAAGATTTCTTAGAGTGACAACCCTGATCACATTTATTCCCCTCCACAGGAAATGACCCACTCATGGCCCCCTCTCCTGACAGCTATACACACACCTGGCACTGGTGAACCCTCCAAGCCCCTGTTCCCAGCCAAGGTAAGAGCTTAAAGATTGAGAATTATTTATTTGTTGTAGCTGATGTGAATCTTCAAAAAAGTTATAACCTCTCTAGTGCAAAAATCCCTCTCTGATTTTGCCAAATTAAGGTTAATTTCTGTGTCGTGGTGGAGGGATACTCACTGACAGTCGAGGGTTGGCCATAATTAATCATTTACATTTTTGGACGCTCAATGAGCTTTCCTCCTGAGGTCACATTGTTGGCTACACAAGTACTGAACTCGCGTATGGCTGAATTTCTGTTCAATACACTATGGACCCTTATTTGAAAATACAACTTTCATTTTTAAACACACTGATATTTCCTCCACCATCAAGTTTTCTCATTTATACACAGGATATCTTGTAGTGTACAATTACCAGATGACCATGCAATTTGAGGAGAACCTTCATCTTAAGATATATTTTGATTTAATGGCCTTTTTTCCAGTTTTTTCATGGCCAAAATCATGAGCAAAATCAGTCAAAAGTGATCAATTTAGCGTAAATGTAGATGCAATTGTACAAATCTTAACCAAGTTTGACCCAGATTAAATAACTTGCTTATTTTTTCTCACAGGAAGCAGAGCATGTCTCTTCACATCCAGGACAAAGTGAGTAATGAGGGAATGAATTCATTTCAGGCACAGAAAAAGGATAAACATCATAATAAATATAAATATCTGTGATTGATGTTGATAACAGGCAGATCTGTGTCATCATAAAGCATCTGCTATATAACCTGTAGATATTTATTCATCTTCTTCTCTTTCCTACTCGTCATCTCTTCTACTGGTCTTTTTCGTCTTCTTCTTTTTCTCTTTTTCTTCCCTGTTTCTATGGCAACTTGTACGACCACTTTTGCCTAGTTTCGTGAACTGGCCACAAAATACCAGAGGGGGGAAACAACCCTACAATTTTAGCTCAAATTAGTCTCCGCTAAGAGGAAGAGGCAGTCGTGTAGAAGAGAGGAGGAGTGATCTCTGACTATTCTCAGACCCTCTCTTTTACTGATGTAAAATGCTGTTGTTATTAATCGACCAGCTGTTGTAGCTGAGCATAAAAATTTCATATCAAGAGTTACTGTCTGTTTGACCAGTTATTATCTCACTCACTTGTTTTTATCGTATGCTTTGTGGCTGCACTGGCTATTATATACATGACAAATATAGTGTGTGTCTGCTGTGTGTTTTATTAAAAAATACAGTGAAAAATGAAACAGGTGTGGAATTTAGGAACGTTTTGGGAAAAATCTATATGATGATCAAAGACACGAATGATGTGGATATCCAAATTAATTTAGGACTTAACTACTAACTTATAAAGTGTAGTAACAGTTAATCTTTTCTCCTGGAGATGTAGCTGCATATCACCTGTATTTGTTTCCCTTTTACCACAGATTGTAAGTATCAGTTGTAATAAAGCATGTGCTTGTATAATGGCGTCAGGGAGCAAACAGCTCTTGGGGCTGATAAAGGCGTCACTTTTGACTGGAGGTTAGGTTTTAAAAAGTTTGGGCTTTCTATTGTTTAATAAGTTATAATAATTTTTTTTTTTTTAAAAAAAAGCTCAGCTGCAGTGCATGAGAGCCAAATCCATATTGGTGTGAGTATTTTTTATCAATTATGTGTACTTGTGTTGTTTCTAATGTTGGACTAATGTTTGTTTCCTCTGTTGTTTGTTTTTCAGAAATCTATAACTCCTCTCCTGCAGATCCATCTCAGCACATCCAGCAGAGCTCCTCATCGTAAGTGACTTTTCATTCATGGCGTTAAACTGGACTGTAAATTGCCAAGGACCGATTAAAAAAAACTGCTGAACTTGGAAAAGATTCATTGATTTTATGCAGTTAGACAAGCTGGTTTTCAACAAACTCTACAGTCATTGCCGATAAAA
This sequence comes from Morone saxatilis, assembly GCF_004916995.1. Taxonomy (NCBI): domain Eukaryota; kingdom Metazoa; phylum Chordata; class Actinopteri; family Moronidae; genus Morone; species Morone saxatilis. Next base: position 15,801,179 of record NW_023339774.1, on the reverse strand, counting down.
GATACTGTTACAAATATTTTCTATTAGGGCTGCAACTAACAATTATTTCCACCATCAGTTCATCTGCAGATTATTTTCTTGATTAATCCTAAAGTGCCTCTGACTGAGAAGTGTGTCATCTCCAATTTAAGGCAGGAAATTATGTCGCAAAGTCACTAACACGCTAAGTGTGGGCAGGGCAGCATCCTTCCATTTGTTTGGCCAAAAGTGAGCCAAAGGCAAACATGAAAGAAAAAAAAAGAAAAGAAAAAAGTCTCCCATATTTGTCTTCCTCACACACAATGTTTACCAGTGCAGGCTAGGCATGTGGGCCACAATGTTTGTTGTTTAATTATAACTGTAACACTTGTGTGTAATATTATTGTGGTGTTTTGTGTGTGTGTGCGCTGTAGTTTATTTGAAGCAGCACATTCCAGAGGGGTAGAGTCCGCCAGCTCCAGCGACTCAGAGAGTAGCTCCAGATCAGAGTCGGACAGTGAAAGCACCACGGAGGAACCACCTCAACCGCCAGTGAGCAACTCCATTAAATCAGAGGTAATTCCTGCTTGTCATTTTTGTATATGTAGAACGAAGATCATAAACATACATGCTCTGAAATGGTTTGCTTGTCCTCATTCATTAATTATTATTTTCTTTTTACAGCCTGATGCTCCTGCAGTGACCCATGTTGACTGGCAGTTGGGGAACTGGATCAGGTCCAGCCAGCAGAGCTCCAGCACTGAAAGTCATAGCAGTGCACAGGCCTCTGTGAGCCCCGCTCACAAACAGCCACCGCCCACTCAAAGCACCAAGCACTCCAGTGTAGAGGTGATCGCCCCCACCAGGGAATCTAAACCTCCGCTTTCTCCTCTGCAGAAGGAGTTCACCGATAGCCTTGGAAAACCTCAGCAGTACCGTGAAGGCCCTCAGGACAACTATAACCAGCAAAGTAGCCAAATATCCCCCTCTGCTGATTTGAACACCTGTAGCAGGAAACTCTCATGGACCACGAACTCCTTGAAACCAGCGAAGGCAGGTTGCCCAGATCGCACTGAAGCAGCTATCGGCGTGAAGTGTGAGGAAGTTTTAGCCACGCGAGACAAAGACCCATGTTTCAAAGAGAGACCCAAGGTAAAGACGAAAACAGAGCGTAGCAAGAAAAGCAAGGACAGCAGTAACACTAAAAGAGACAGTAAGAGGATTTCTAAACACACATCACTTGACAAACGGAAGGCTGGATCAGAGACTGAAGTCCCACTGGTCCCGTACGGCCAGTGTCCATCATGTGGTGTGCGATATCCGAACCCCTGCTCCTGCCCCACCGAAAATCCTGCTCAGCCTGAACAGCTGTCTCTTGCCCCACCAGCTAGAATCAGTTGTAGAAAACCAAAGTCACAGACCATCTGCCAGAAGGGCACCAAGATTCCTCACAAAGCAACCCACAAGCACTCAGAGAAGACTGGGCACACAACCAAGAGTTCTCAAGACCCCCACAGGCCTCCGAGATCCCTGCTGGTGAAGATTGATCTAAGTCTGCTCTCAAGAGTCCCCCAGATCTCCGGCAACCGCCAGGATATACCTGGCAATGCAAAGAGATCAGCTTTGGTCATAGAGCAAGATGTTGGGGGCAATGATGCTTCTACAACACACAAACTCACCAAAACCAGCAAAAAGAGTATACCTCAAAATGTGAGAAATATGAAGGGCTGTTGTAGTTAACATATGTGTACATAATGAAAGTTTTTATTTTAATGTGTGTGTGATTTGTTACAGGTTGAGGTAGACAATAAAACTGTTCCCAGAAAGAAACCAAGGCTGGAAAACAAAAATACCTCCTCAAGTCATCCTTCTGTCAAACTGGAGTAGGTGTCCCGTACTTCTTTTCACCAGAGATAACATTAACATATTTTTAGTATTAATTGTTGTATTTAATATTAAATGTTGTATTGTAATCAAGATTTCTGCCCTTATCACCTACAGAAGTTCCAGCAATTCAACAGAGGACTGGGAGCAAAAGATGGCCAAGAAAAATCCTGTTCCCTTGCAGCAGTCTCTGACACCCAAAGGCACCGCGAAAGACTCAAAGCTACACAAACGCATTTCTGGGGAGACCCAGGACACCAGTAAGGAGGCTGTAAAGAGCAAAGACTCAAGCAAGCACAAGAAGAGCAGCGGAAAGCACACAGAGCGCCCACACCTTGAAAAGGTGACTGTCAGGATATAAGCACCTAGTATCTGGATATTAAGTTGGTGCATGTTTCTTTTTACTAAATAAGCTTCTGCAGGTTCTCATAGTTTTAATGATTGTTGGCTTATTGATTCATTATTACATTAAAAGGGAAACCATTCCAATATTAATCAAATGTCTTCCCTTCAATCCTAGCAGAAGCCCCCAAAGAGCAGTCTCGCCATCCCATCATTTTCACAGCCCACCAGGGAAGTTTTGACCAACAGGCCCTTGCTGAGATTTGACGACAGGTAAAAATAATTTCCACTGAGCTGTTTTTTTTTTTTTTCTCTCCAGGAAATAGGAGGTTACAGGTTACAAGATTTCAGGTTGAGAGTTCTTTCTCCAAAGGAACCCGCTCGAAAATACAATTTTACACCAATTAACAGAAGGGCCCTTATCACTCGAGTGTTTCTTTGTAAAAGCTGAGATTGTTACAGACACAGATTTGTTTGCAGGAGAAATTAATTTGACCTTTTTTTAGTAAATGTAATGTATTGTTTGTTAAGTTTATGTTTCAGTAACTCTTTGTCATTAAGACTGGAGATTTTGGATAAAGCTCCTCATGTTTCGGAGTCAGTTAAAGACTTTTGTCACATGGTTACACTGGGTCTGAAAAGCAGTGATCTCAAAAAATCATGTCCTTTCAGTAATTGACAGGTGATATAATAATAAAGACATTATTGCTTAGTAATTTACCAGTCCAACAAAAACAGAGCAACATTTCCAGTAAGTATTTCCTCTGATTAAAATCAAATTGCTGTCAGTTTTAATTAAACATGTTAGTTGTAAATTGTTGTTACTCCTCTAATAAAGCTTCTTTCACCTGTAGGCCGTATCCGGTGAAGCATTACATAAAAGAAGCCAAAAAACTGAAGCACAAAGCCGATGCAGAGGTAAGTTTATCTTTGTTAACTTAGTAAAATGACTGCAGTCTACACAGTAATGCAAGTAACTTGTAACCATTTGTTTTTGCTCTCTCTCTCTCTCTCTCTCTTTCTGTAGTCAGATAAACTCATTAAAGCTTTCAACTATCTGGATGCAGCCATGTTCTTCGTTGAGAGTGGCATTGCCATGGAAAAAGATCCACAGATTTCAATGTCTTCCTACACTATGTTTGCAGAGACTGTGGAACTGCTCAAGTACGAACCCACTTTTATCATAAATCAATTGCACTATTAGTAGCTTTCTGTAATTATTAGTTTGCATGCATGCCAAGCCATAGAGTGCGGGGTAGACTCTTCCACCCTGCCAACGTCACAGACATTGAAATCTTTTTCTATATCTAAGTTAAAATTAAGATTTTGGCTCCATAACTGAATTTGATTCATGCATTAATTTAACTGCCACATTCTCCACCCTCACAGGTTTGTACTGAAACTTAAAAACTCAGTGGACCCCTCTGTTCCACCTTCAGAAAAGGACTTTTTAGCTTTATGGTAAGGTGTAGATGATACTTTATGTGCTTTGTGTACATGTGTTTTCTCCACAAACCAGTATGTCCCTAAAAAGACTTTAGTTAATAGTTTATTTCCTTTGAAACTAATGTGTAATTGATGTTAGAGAGATGTTGATGTAACTGCATTGTTTTTCTGGAGGCTGTAGATTTGTAAAACATTTATTATATTAAAATCAGTTGTTTTTGCTAGGCAACGCAGTGTTCACTAGTCTGTTCTTTGTTTTCTTTAATGAATCATGTGAAATGTGAATAACTAAATAACATTTGATTGTGTGTTGTAGTTTGAAGTGCCAGTCTCTCCTGCAGATGGCCATGTTTCGCCACAAACACAAAACTGCACTCAAGTATTCAAAGACCCTCAATGATCACTTCAATGTAAGTATTAACGTATTACAGTGACTCCTGTTTGCCAGTGTTATTGTTTTGTAATTATGTTTAGGTAATATCTAATTCACATAACTTGTAATTAAGTAGTTCAGCAGAAAAGGAGCACCTATACATACTTCATTTTGCTAATGAAATTTGGACCTCTTTCAGAACTCTGCTCAGAAAACACACAATCCTTCAGTCGTAACTTCAAAGTAAGTCATCTAGTTTGCATGTAACATTCACTGTTTGGGCATATTGCACGAAGCTGTCAAAGCTGTAACACATAAAAATACAAAACAAATAAAAATGTCTTTTTTTTCCCCCCTGTCTCCTGTAGAGTGACAGACACCCCGTCCCCCATGCCCAACATGCCGTCTCCAGCCAACACATCCACCAGCTCAGGTCCTGGCTCCAACCACAGCGGCAGCGGGTTGGTGGTGGACCCGGTCTGCAGCACCGTGGCCGTTCCCCAGGCCATTGAACAAGTGGCATTCACCTATGTCAACATCACTACGTTATTTTTGAGCGCTCATGACATCTGGGAGCAGGCGGAGGACCTGGCACAGAGAGGCAGCGGTAAGAATGGATAGCAAAGACACGCTGTTTACCAAACTTATATGTTAAATTACAATAATTAGGTTATCACCATTGCCGTTATTGCAGTCAGCTTCCACCAGTTAGGAATCCTTCAGTGTTCATTGTTTAAGCAACGATCAGGCTACAGGATTACAGCTTTGTTATATAAGTTGGAGTTGAAAATAAAGTGCGTTGCAGTAGTCAAGTCTGGAGGAGATAAAAGCATGGATGACCTCTAGATATGCAAAATGAAAGGAATGAGCTAATCTAGGTTAAATGTCTTAGTTGAAAACAGTCACTGCACTATTTTAGTCCCATGAACATCGACAGACAGAGATATTAGATAAGGCATCCAGACATCATAATCATGTGAGTGCTGGGGCCAGAGGGGGGTCATATTATGATGATGTGAATGTTTGGACCTCCAGTTCTTAATTTCAGAAAGAAAAGCCATCATGCAGGATACATTACACATGTGTTTGCAGTCACTCTTCAGATTTTGCATTTTAATTCAAGCCAGAAATTACTTTTAGGGTCCAGTGTGTAGGATTTAGTGGCAACTCGCTTCACCCTCCCCTTTCAAATGCAGAGAATCTACGCTGGCCATGAAACATGAACATCCCTTCCTACAGCCGCCGTTTGGTTTGTTTGTTCTGGTGTACTGTAGAAACATTGTGGTTCAACATGGAAGGCAACCTGCGGCGTCTTCTAATGGAAACATACGTATGAATATTCAATTTCTGCCAATAGATCCTCCTAAACGTTACACACTAGATCTTTTAATAAAATAGATAGAACTCTGTGTCAGTGTTAACTATCTTTGTGATGTTTTGTGATAAACTTTGTATTGAATTTGTCACATGACAGTCGTAATATCAACAAGGTGCTACAGACAAAGGACATAACCTGGCAGAGATTATCATTACAGCTAATGATCTTTCTATGAGAGCAATATTTCTAAAATGATTCAGTCATTTGTATATATTGATGGAGGGTCAGGGGAGAACCATGGTCTTTTTGGCAGCAGTTATACCCGCAAATATGATTTTCCAAAAAGCTAACTGGTCATATCAGTCATCAATGTTTATGATGTTTGATGTTTTTAATATTTCTGTATGTTTCAGGTATGCTGACAGAGCTGGACACAGTTGTGGGCCCACTCAGCCTGACGTCCAGTATGAGCTCTATGGTCCGTTATACGAGACAAGGTGTCCACTGGCTGAGGCTAAGCAGCCAAAAGGTAAAGTGACCAACAAAACCTGCTCCTGTTCCCGGATGCCTGCAAAACCCTTTCGAGCTGCCTCTGTCTCCTGAACTGTCCCTCAGGCTTTGTGCCAGTTGTCCTTTTTCTTCACTTCACACGGACATTAACTCATCTCTTCAAGAAGCTAGACGCACACAGATGTCACCTAGTGTGCGTGTGCTCAAGGATACCACACTGATTATTGCACTTGTTCATTTTGTTTTTTTTTTCTTCTCTCATGTCCACTTTTGGTGTCTCTCTCTTTCGCACTTTTTATGAACGTGGGTTACGTCTGTCGTAATCCACGTATTTCATGTCTTGCACCTGCTTCCTGTTCCTGTTCCTCTATATCAGCCGGAATCATGGAATAATTTGTGAATCAGGGCTTCATTCAAGAGTGACCTTAACTAAATTTGGATGGAACTATCTCAACGTAACCAAAAGTTAAAAAAGTTAAAAGTACTGACACGGATCTTATTTATTATCACAACTTCTGTTATTAATGTTGCTATTGTGAGCAGTAAACCACCTGTAAAACTAAAGGCACTTAAATCATTGTTTAAAAGTATCATGTTTAAACTCGTCACCACACAGTTTTTGCTGATTGATTTTATTTAATTTCTCTTGAAAAGAGATCAAGTAACCCTGTTTCACTCTAAAATAGTGGTTTGATTTGGATTCAGGGATTTTGTATTGTTTTTTTTTTATTCTGCATTGTATTGCTCCCACAAATCAGCTGGGATCACCCATGAGAATTCAGGTGTACATTTCACACGTGCATGAAGTCATTTCTTATAACATTTGTACTGGTGATATGTTTAATTTGATGTAGGAAGTGGAAATTAGTCAAATATGGGGAAATTGTTGTGCCACAGAGTAATATCAGACCAGCATTCAGTTTATCTCTTGTTAGCATCTGTATTTTCAGTTTTTTTCATATAAGTGTTGCCAGATTTACAGCTCTGGTTAGATTGAAATACACTTCCTGTGCAATAATAAGTGCATTTATAAGGTTAAATTAAAATATGCCATACTGTTAGACATTTTGTCCCCATCATGTTGAATGTAGGTTGAATTATGTAAAGATCATTGAGAGTTTCCCATAACGAAGATAAATCTAGACACATTCAAATGACAAATCATGATATAAGGAGGTGAAGTAGGTAAGGTTTTATTACTTCAGGGCAAGATGTACCTGTATGACACTATCAGGTGTAACTGTAGCATCTGTGGAATTTCAGCTTTAACTTCTTACCTGTTAGTTCCTGTAAGACACTGGTTTGCAGCTTGACTCTCGTCTGTCGCAGTGATTGGAAGTTGATGGCTGGATCGCGGTTTGATGGTTGGTGGCTGCAGCTCAGGGTTTGTTCGTCAGACCAAAGCAAACTATATTTTATTCTTGTCACCCTGTTAAAAAATTGCACTTCTTCTAATAGAAATTACACAAGCAGAAAAGTAAACACCTTACTTATGGAGGTTTCTTGTCTTAACTACTTGCAAGAACAAAAAAAAAAGGGGGGAATAATTTTACATCCCTGACTTTCCTTATGGTAAAGCGGTGGACGTAGTGGTTCACATTGGCCGTCAGTTTGAGTTACCTTTCAAGTATAGTGGAACTACCGCAGTCTTTAAACAGAACTACATTAGTGTTCCCTTTATTTGTTTTTGCAGTAAGCTGCTTTCCTCTGTTTGCTACATTTTTGTTGAGTAGCAAAATGTTGAGTTGCAAAATGTTTACTAGATCTGTGGGAGTAGAATAAAATGGCCAAACTATAGGTTATTAAAGAATGCACTTTTCTGAGTATTTGTAGTTAATTTCAGTGCGTTATTGGAAAAAAAGACCACGTTCCTTAAGACCGGCAGGACTGTGCATGTCTGTACTTGTTTATTGTAACTTTTGATTCTCAGCAATAAAGCGTGCGTTTTGTTGGCTCAAATGTTTTAGTGAGGCGTACTTCTTATTGATACACGTGGGTGGGGAATCCAAAAATAATCAGTATGAAAAAGTGAGGCGGGAAAAAGGAAAAGTTGCTTTAGATATGTGCATTGATGAGTATGTACATTTGGTTTAGAAATGTGTTGCTTGTTTAATTCAGTGGGTGTGTCTGTGCAGTTACACAATAAAAGGGCTAAACACGGATCACAAAGTGCTCCGAACTTTATTTTCTCACACAAATGATATTTTTTTAAGTAAGGAGCGAGTGCACTGGTTCCATGGCATTTGGGATTATTTTTTATGTACGGATCATCAGCAGGCTGCTATAGAAATGATCTTTATAGATTCTCACCACGGATGTCTACACTGCACTCGAGGTCATTTTGGCATTCAACGTTCATAAATTGTGCAACTTCAACAGGTTTTTTGGTGTTTTTGTCTTTTTTCAACCTGTGGCTTTATTTCCATCATCCTTGATTGTGGGTGCTTCATTTATGAATTTCTCTGCAACAGTTTACACCTTGTCCAAATAATTATTTACTGGAAAAAAATTGAAGGATGCTTTTTTCCCTTTTTGTGAAATATGTAAAGAATTTGTGTTGCAGTGTACAGAGATGAATAAACACTGGAAATTAGTTTATCGTTGTTTACTCTTATTTTTCTTAAACAAGAATCACACAATCTAATATTTGGTGGTAAAGGTTGTAAAATAACACGTGAACAGTGAATTACATGTAAAACATTTCTTAATTATCACAAATGGCTGTAAACATTACAAAATAACTGCTGCACTTCATAAATGCAACACAGGTAATTTTTATCTTTTTAATACATCTTATTTTTATTAGTGTATTAAAATATATACAATAGAGTCAAATCTTGTATAACTGGAGACTTAAACACTACAATATCACTGATTTGTTTTTTTAAAAAAAGTATCAAATTCGGTGTACTGTACAAAACCAGAATGATGGTTTATGTGTCTGATTCTCCTGCGAAGTTGGGGTTGACGAAAGCAGGCTGCAACAGAAGAATGACACAACTCAATATTTACACTCCCATTAAAGAAAAAACTTAACCTTGTGTTCACACCCAACCACAGCGGGCTAATCAATAAACAACTTACCACCTCAACGTTACTGGTTGTTCTTGTTGGCATGCTCAAGCTGCTCAGTTTATACCCCCGGATACTGAAGACATAGTACAGCAGTCCAGCTATCAAGACGCAAAACAGAATGGCCCCAATGATGGCGCCAGCAATCACGCCTCCACCTGTACAAACAGAAATACAACACTGTTAGAGTGGCTGTTTACATACTTTAACTGATGTCCAGCAGTTTCTACCCACACTTCTACACTGGTTTGACAATCTGCTGTGGAAATTGGAGCCACATCGATATGAGATATGAGAAAATTCTCCTCTAATTGTTTTTTACAAATTTTTATGGCAATCCATCCTACAGTTGTTGAGACGTTTAACTAAAAACTACAAATGTCAACCTCATGGCACAGGTGAAAACTCTGACTGGTGGTGCTAGAGGAGAAGTACCCAGTTGACTAAAGTGAGTAGGATTCATCATCTGGGGACCCAGAATTTCCTGGCAATACATCGGCCGACATTAGCCATGCTAGCAATGGCGCTAGCATTGTTATAAATGATGTAATTCTCAAATTGTGACTGTATTTGTCACTTTGTCACACTTACTTTTTCCTGGACCGTCAGTGGGAAAAACTGGTTGACCGCCATCGTCTGTTGTATAGTCTGAAATAGAGTCACACAGTGACACAGTATTTGTCACACAGAGAAGCTGTTAATCTGCTGCTTATCATATCCCAATTAAAATGTTGCCTGCAGTCCTCAAAAAAAACAATTTAAAAGAAGAACTTACACTGGCGGTGGCGGCATACGAAACCTCTCTTCTGCAGGCAGTTGTTGTCATTCCAGCGTCCGTCGTGGTACATCTCCACACAGCTCTCTTCGGCCACATCCCCGGGGTGGAAGGCTGCATTGGGCTCTCCGGGAGCCCAGTTGAGGAATCCCAGAGACGTCTTATCTGTCCAACCCCAGCCAACTACGAGATACAAGGTTCCAGCATCAAAAAAGGTCAGCACACATATCCATTTATTCAAAGCTCATGTCTACATGGCCCTGTGAAAAAACAACATTGTTATCATTGTTCTTAAGTCTATTTCTACACTCACAGTTGATGTCCCTGGTGAGCCCGATCCAGATGTTGTGATATTTGGTGTAGTTGAGGTTCCTGATGAACTCCACCTCCGCTCTGCTGTGGATGGACGCCAGCTCTGTCTTTATCGACTGGCAGTAGTGTCGGGAGTCCGGCCAAGAGAACCCTTGCTGACCGTCGTACACGAAGTAACAGTGGTGGCCGTAGGGCCTCCAATGTGGCAGACAATTCCCACCACCGGGGGCAGGAGTCGGCGGCGGCCTCTCTGAAAGAGACAACGTAAATTAAATAATCAACATTGCTTCAAGTTTAGACTGTAAAGGAAGTTTTTTTTGTGTCACATAATGTCCAACAGGTGGGAGAGAATTGAGAATAAAAGGGAGGAAACAGTAGAGGTCAGTGACATACCTGAGGAGATCTTGCAGATGTAGGGTTTAGGTTGGTCACATTTGGTGTCGTTCCAGGTCCCATGGAAGAATCGTGAGCCGTGCATACTCACACAGCCCTCGTCCTTAATGTTGCTGGGCTCTCCCGGTCCCCACTGAGTGAAGAAAACTGGCCAGCCATCTGTCCACGTGTAAGAGCCGTCATCCTGCGTTACAAGAAAATATGAACTTTGATTTAATGGTTAAACGGTCACTTTATGCCATATTACAAAAAACTGTTATTAATCTGCTTGTGATGGGTCAAGACAAAAGTCCAAAAATTGAACGCAGATTTGTGTCTTCTTTGCTACCACATTAATCTTTTCATGTTCCCTCAGATATATCTTGTGATCCTTTAGAGGGAGCTAGGTTGGGAACCACTGGACTAAACCCCCTAACTGTACATAAAGTAGTTCATTTAATGTTATGTATAATAATTTATCAGTCACAGGGGTCAATTAGTACTTTTAACTGATTGCTTGTAATGGAGCATTTTTACTGACAGTGGGATGTTTGGTCTGACCTGACATTAGTGTTTGAGAGTTAAAATGAATAATAATGTTTTCAGCTTTGATTATTAATACATAAATAGCAAAAAAATTTAATAAATTAGAACTAAGCTTGATGTTTTTAATTTGTCGGTAGTGTTATTGTGAAGCACCATGCGTCTGAGTCCGATCCAGGCATCAGCTCTGCCCTGCAGCACCACGCCAGCGACGAAGGCCTGGTCGTAGCTCATGTCGATGCTGGCCAGGTTGCCTCCCTGCTGCTGGCAGGCCGCCTGAGCCTCGCTCCAGGTCGCCCGCTCCTCCACCAGTTTGTAGCAGTTCTGGTACCAGGAGATGTAGCCGGATGGGCAGGGGCTCTTGGTTGGGGCAGGAGGGTCGATGCTGCTCGCTAATGTGGAAGCAGATGGAGAAATGTTTTTTTCAGTAAGGCCTGAACAGGGATTTAGCGGGTGTATGTTTAAAATGTGTCTGTTAGTGAAAGGAAATGAATGGTATTTGAGCAGAAAGAACAACAGCTGGAGTGTTTACTGACATTTCTTCCTGTAGCAGACAAAGCTATGATCCTTATGACAGGCATCATCATTCCACTTGCCGCTGACCAGGTGGTTGTGAGCTAGCGCCACACAGTGTTCCTGTTGAGAAAGACCAAAGCGATCCAATTATAACCTTTTTATTTAAGTAGTGTGCCGGTTTGAGTTCTGCCTGCTTTATAATAATCGTATATAACGCTGTAGTGTAAGTAAAGTGTCCTCACCGCTCCTCCTGCGTTGTTGGGCTCCTTGTCGTTCCAGTTGGTGTACAGCACAGGGCTGACCCCGTCACTCCAGGCGTACTGATTCTCTACCAAGAGATCTGACAGGCCGATCCACGTGGGCCCATGCAGGTCCCTCAGGTAACTAGACACAAAGTCTGGAGGAGAGGAAAGAATAAGAATATAGGGAGCAGGCGTATTGAGCTGCAGCCACTGGACTGTTTAAAGTCTCGTAGCTCACCGTTCTCATACTGGTCGTCAATAATTGCCAGTTCTCCTCCTTGGTCTCTGCACCAACTCCGAGCATAAGTCCAGTTGGCTCTGATGTCGTTCTTCTTCCCTTTGAAGATAAAGCACTTATCCTTGAAGCGCATCCAACCTGGAGGGAAGGAAGGTAAATAGGTTACATCATATATAGATGATTACAGGTTGCGTAAATGGTGATATCAATATGTGCTCTCATATTGTACATTCTCTGGGATATTGGTTGAGAAACAGTTCATGAGTGAAGTAATAAGCAGTCATGCTCAATAATTTGTAATGCTGCCCACAAATGCCTAATGCACTTGGAGATATTAAAGTTGTGTAAACGGTCTCAGGGTATATACTGCCAAACCTAGATATTCTATTAGTTAGGGGCGTAAATCACATGTTTCATCATGATATGACAGTGATTGAACAATGATACAATATTGGTAATACAATATCTGAAAGTCTGCCACTATACGTTTTAGATTCAATTCAGGGGCCTGCATATATATACGTGCATACATATGCCCTATAAGACAATCAGTTACTAATTAACTAAAATATGATTTGATTGATTTTAATCTATGTTTGCATATCTTCCTCGTCTATATTTCCACACAAAATAAAGATACTTAGAAATCGATGTTTTCACTTTGTATCGATATATTGGGTCTTTTTTGTAACATTGTTTAGCTGCATTTAATATCAAGCACAGTGTGAAATAAACACTAAGAGTACCACATTTTCCCTGGTAGTTTGTATATTAGACATTATTTTAAAGAATAAGGCTTGATTAAAATAAGCTCAGTAACTACCTCAAACAGCTGGGCACTGCGGATTATTATGCATTTTGTGCTCTAGTGAGTATTTCCAGCAGCACTACAGTGTGTGTGTTCATTTTAATGAAGGAACAACCTAGTATAACAGTGTAGCTAATTTGAGTTATATCAGGTTTTGCCGTATTGTGAGGTTATTACCAGACATATTCACTGCATCTATCTACATATAATCTGCATGTTTTCATAAATATAGAACACATTAATTTCAGATGTTTTATGTTTAAAAAGTATGTGATACCTGCAGGGCAATTGCCCTCCCAGGGCTGTGTGGGTGGAGGAGGGGTGTGGTGATCTCCAGGGAGCTTTTTACAGACGTATCCTGCTCCAGCTCGACCACAGTTGGCATCGTTCCATCCACCTAAACAGGTTCATTGTAAATATCAGCATCAGAAAATCCATTCAATAAAGATACAAAATGATTATTATCTAAATAATAATAAATAATATATAATAATAATATAATCGATAGGCCTTAATTGTCCAATAAGGAAAACATTTCAATACCTTGGTGTCTGTTCATCTGAACACACTGTTCCTCTCCATTGGCATTGTTGGGCTCACCTGGACCCCAGTGAGTGTAAGTCACAGGGGAGTGGTCCACCCATCTGTGCAGGTAAAACAGAAAAACCTTAGCATTGACATTTTGTGTGAACATTATAAAGAGAAAATCATCACATTTACATTGTGCTGCTTTAGTGATTTGAACAGTACAACCTACAGAGCAGCTTTCTCAGCATCAAATCGGAGCATTTTGATACTGAATTAATGACTATTAATGACAGAAAAGTTTTATTTAAATGCACTCTTAAAGCTTTGAATCAGAAAATGTCTTCATATTCCATTAAATTCACTGAGTCTGTCAGTCTGCTGCTCAGATTAAGGAGCGATCTGTCAAATGTAACTACTTTTGGGGAGATTTTCCCCTTTAAATTCAATTCCTATTTCTTAGAAATATACATACTTGTATTGTCCGTTTGCAATGCCAGACATCCTCATTCCAATCCAAGCTGCAGAAACCTGGCCTGTCCCCACCTGGAACATGACACAAACATTTCACTGTAACATATTATTGTAATATTCAACTGTAAAAAGACGTGAAATTGAAAAAAAAGACATACCATGGTGTTAACGTATGCCTGTTCCTCCCTGTTGAGGATGGAAACGAGTCTGGCCTTCTCATGGTAGCAGCGCGTCATAGCCGTGTGGAAGTCCACTATATCGGTGTCGTTGTAGTAGTAGCAGATGTTGTTGTTCTTCCTCCAGCCGGGGTTAGTTCCACAGTCCGGAGCTGAGGGTTGAGAAAACAAACACGGAGATGATATGAAGTCGACACTAATACATGTTTGCATTACCTTACCATACCTTACCATAAAATCACTACCCTGTTTACTCATTATTCCTCCCTATAAAACATAATACATAGTGAATTTTTTTGACACTCTGAAGTCAGACATTTAAATATAATGCGGGAGGGTAAATACAGTGCACTATATAGTAAATAGGGACTGATTTTGGTCCTGACGTAGGTACCAAACACGAGTAGGAGACAGTAATTATACATTTATTTCTGTTACTGTAATATAGTTTAACGCATTTTAAAGTATTTCTTTTGAGTTAGTATATTTAGCGTACCTTCACTCATTTAAAAATCACATTCCATCCTAAATGTGATTTTCAGCTCTTTATAAGAATCAACTGTGTTGGATTTTTCATTAGGATCCTCAAACATTAAAACATCACTTTAATACATACAAACTGAAACAAAGAAAGGCATTTGATTGAGTGTAAAAGTGTATATAAATCCATGCAAGTAGGACAGGTGCATTGTGGGGGGAGGTTTACCTGGAATGGGAGGTGGGGGCACTGGGGGCAGGATGGGGTTCTTTCCTTTAGAAATCATGCATATCCAGTCCTGGTGAGCGTCACAGTTGAGATCGTTCCACCAGGCCCAGGTCCCGTTGGTGCTGCTCACCATCTCTACGCACTCCTCGCGGCCCTCGTGGTTGTTGGGCTCGCCGTGACCCCAGTTGGTGTGGGAGAGAGGCGTGCCATCGCTCCAAGAATAGCCTACATGATGGGGAATAATAAAGAGCTTGTTGTTTATTTTTCTTCAGTATCCCAATTGGTTTCCACCAGGGTCCACTCTTTAAAACTCACCTCCTTCTGTAGGGTTGTGCTTGAGGCCGATCCACTTGCTGGTGCCTTTGCTGTACAGAGCCAGGAACTCTTCCTCCTCCTGATTGTGGATGCTGACCAGATTAGCTCCTCTGGCGACGCAGTCCTCATGTGCAGCACCCCAGCTCTTCTTCAGGGACCAGTCCACATTGTGGAAGAGCTGCAATAAATCGGCCCACAAATCAGCACTGGAAACCTGAACCAATGTCCCCTACGGAGATTCATGGTTTAATTCGCTGCCTTATATACCTTGTAACAGTTCCTGAAGTGAGGCAGAGCTGTCCAGCTATCGGCACAGCCCTGTGATGGAGGGGGAGTCGGGGCCTTGGTGGGCGGCTTGATATCGGGCCTTAGTTTCTCACAGATGAAGGCGTATTTCTCTGAGCACTGCTTGTCATCCCAGAAACCACCAATCTGGCCCGCCGTCATCGTCACACAAGTACCATCCCCGCTATCTAGAGACAACAAGGACATGGTTTCCAGTGTGTATACATCATTCTGTCCGGCTGATATTTGGGCTAGTGTTAGGTCTGTACCTGGCTGGTCTTTGTCCCAGTGAGTGAAGGTGAGAGGTGAGCCGTTGTCCCAGTAGTAGTCCACCCCTCCACTTATTCCTCCATGAGCACGCAGGCCAATCCAATACAAACCGGTCTTTCCTGACAGGCCAACGGTAAAGTGCGCTTGTTCATAACTACAGTGAAACACAGATAGACGAGTGAATCAAAAACTCAAGCCAACATGACTGCAACATTACGATAACAGAATTTTTAAATAATAATCTGACACCATTATTAATTCAACCTCACTTTTTTCAAGTTATAGTTCAGATATACAATTTTCTACAATTGCTATCCAGAAGTATAAGTATAAAGAAATGAGAGATTATGTGAAAACTTCTTCAACAAGACTTTAAACAAGACTGTAACAACGTTGGTTTAGAGATTAAAGACTAAACTGTGAGCAGAATACTGGATGTGTTATAGGGAACACACATATACAGTAGTAGGAACTCAACAAAATCTGGACAATCAGGATTATATATAGAATCTGTAGTGTTATTAGCTCTGATAGAGGTTTCTTGCACATCTCTGCTCTTTCAATAACTCACATGTCTCCAAGGTGCAGCAGGAAGCCGTCCTGCTCTTTACAGAAATCCTTGGCATCTGACCAGCTCCTGGCAGTCTCCTCCATCCAGTAGCAGGAGTAGCCATATGCATCCCAGCCCTGACATATATTACAGAGGTGAAGCTATGGCAGCGATCCTCTAAATCTAAAGTGTTGTCTTAAATCTCAGTTTACTAAATGACAAAAAGAGTATGAGGCTTAAAAACTATGAAACTTTCTTCCCTGAAACCTCTGACTACGATACAAACAGAAACACTGCAGCTGCTCCAGTGAAACAACAACAAAAGAAAACAGAATAAAAAGTGTGGTAAGAGTTTGCCCTACCTGAGGGCATCCGTACACAGTGGGTTTTACAGACGGCACTGGGTAATGTGCTTTGGGCATTTTGCATATGAAGGTATTGAGTTCTGTACAGGTCACATCATTCCATCGGCCAGTCTGGGACAGAGATGATATTTAAAAAATTACCACAATTCACTGCAAAGAATGAAGATTGTGGGCAGCCTGGATTTTTTTCCCATGCAGAGTGCACATTGGTTATATTTTTGCTTTGTCTCTGTAATATAAAATGTATTTGAATGGTACATAGGACTGTTTTTCCTTCCTTCTCACCTGGTGTAACATCTCTACGCAGTCTTCATGGAAGCCATCGTGGTTGTTGGGTTCCCCTGGAGCCCAGTAAGTGAAGGTCGTCATGTGCTCGTCAGACCAGATAAACATGCCAGGCACAACCAGGTCATTCAGACCAGTCCACACATCGCTGGTGGCTGTAAGTGATAAAAAAAAACATATATATATTAATGTTTTTATAGTGTCAGATTGATGTATACTGTGCATACTTGTTATGACTGTGCTTCTGCTTTGCATATTTCCGTTGCTATCTAACAAAGCAGCAATGTTGTCTTATTTAGTCCATATTACTAGTAACATAAATAGCCCTCATTTTACTGTTTTGTATGTGGTTTTGCATTATGAGCCTCTGTGTTGTATCTTTTAAATAGTACCTGACAATGTAGTATAAAAGTGTCCAGTGTTCCATATTTTATTATATTTGTTTCTATGTGCTTATAAATAATCTTAATAACTGTTTGGTAACATTTGTTCAGGGATTACAGATGAGAAATACCCTTTTGGCTTATTTACAGCAATATTTTATCAATGTTCACTGTCACTGCTGAATAAACCAATAAATAAATCATACATATTATATACAATATATATACAAGTTATAACACCTGTGGATAATATCATACCCTACCTTTTTTCACATGCTTTCCTTTTCTCTGCCTCAGCAGCCTGACCAAAGCCACATTATTTGATTCAGATTTGCTCAATTAACTGAAACTAGTCTAAACTAATTTAGAATCACATCATATTTTATCCACATTAAACCCATGCTGAGTGTCAAAATTGAACCCCTTGATGTTTTATGTTGGAGCCAATAAGATTTCCTTTTAAGTGTTATGTAAACTTTTAACTTCCGTTGTACTTTCTGACTTTCTTTATCATTTAACTGACGTTCACCACCTATTTTTCTAGATCCATACCCATATACAGGTAGCTTTCCAGCCAGCTCTGCTCTGTCATTGAGAGGATAGATACAAGTTCGGCGCCCAGACCCCTGCAGGTTTTCTGGGCATCATGCCATGTCTTTTTGTCGTCAGAAGGTTTGTAGCAGAAATCTCCAAACTCATACCAGTCGAGCCCCGGACACCTCAGCTCTGTAGGAGAGAGCAATCAACATGAATGGAAAATAGTGTCTGCTCAAAATAAATCGGTTCATTTAAGGGATTATAAATGCATCGTTACTCACCTCCATCTGCAAAAGTGTAAGACACAGAATAGTCTCCATCAAATCTGTAGAAAAATACATTTGATGTTGAATTAGCCTCCCAGGACAGTTGAACTACACAACAAAAAGGGGAGTTAGTTTGAAACACAGCTACTAACTGTCTTGAGGTGATGCCATTCCTGGTGGAGCCAGCGTAGAAGTCCTGTCCTGGAGCTTTCAACAAAGTACAATCTCCTCCGTTTTCATTTAATATCACTCCAGCATGGATAGCTGCAGCACAGATGTTTGAGTCCTGTTGGAGGAGACGGAGCAGAGAGATATTGAGATGTTCAATTTAAACAGAATCTTACCTTAACACTGTACAGAAAGTGCGATACAGATAAGACATTCACATACCCCACGATATTCTGTAGTGCCGTACACTATGTAATTAGCCTTGGCACAGCCTGCTGGACAGTGGACACTGGAAGACACATCCGAATCAAATGCATCAGTGTGTGTTATGAATGGAAATGTCACAGAAAATGTCCTTATTATCACACAGGACAGAACAAAAATGCAACATTTAATGAGGTGTGTTTCACTCACGTCATTTTATCATTGGCAAAGTTGAAGTTGGGCTTATTGGCGCATGTGATTGCATCTGTTGAACCACAATTTTTCATTATTGATTGTTTATATGTGAAAGCACAGAACAGCAGATTTTCCCTGATCATGAGATATAACTTCTGACATTTAGTAGATTTGTAAAACTGGTGCTTTCTTACAGTCCGGTGTGCATCCTAAGACATCGAATCGAAGGCCCGCCTGACCGCTGAACTCCACTGGGATAATTCGGACGTACTTAGCTGACACAGGTGTACCAAGCAGCTGAATGTCAGGCGTGTTTCTGTCTGTTGAGCCTGGCAAAAACTGCAAATCAAGGAAATCCAGAATGACAACCTGTTTTGAACCAGGAGAATCCATGAGCACTCGTAACGTTTGGCAGGCGGCTGTCTGCTTACTCACCTCCCCGTCAGTAGTGTAGTCAGTCCAGGATACTGCGTCCGTACTGTGCTGGAGCCGGAATTTGGTGAGCCAGTGGTCATTGTGAGGACAACCCTGGATCACTATTCCTGTTACTTTTCTGGTCTGGCCCAGGTTTACCTGGATCCAGCTTGAGGTCGCTGGAGGAGGCGACATCAGATATAGGATACCAATTTAAATTTTATCAAAACTCTGACTTCACCTTTAACCATCAATTCAAGTATTATTTTGTATGCGTGAACAATCTGGTTGGTGCATACCGCTTCCTGAAGGCATCCAGCAGGAATTTCCATTCAAACGGGCTTTGCTGGGAGTGAAGGTACCAATAGAGGAGGAAGCAGAGAGCTGGGAGTCTGTGATGTTCCCGTCCTCCACACCCAGGCCGTGCAGACAAACTGAGAGCAAAACAAAACATCAGTGTACCCTTTCAGGGGTATTGTGTGACACCCCAGGGGACTGGGAGTTTAGAGCTTAAACTCCTAAAATGAATCAAAGAACAAGAAGAGGAAACCCACCTTTTTGTTCGCAACTGTAGACGATCTCGAGATATTTGGAAACAGTGGGACAGGGATCCTCCTCCACATGGGCGTACGCAAAGCAGAAGGGACGATTGTCACACGCCTTTCTATAGTAAGGAAGGACACCTTCCACTGTGCAGCTCCCTACAGAACAGAGATTACCTTTTGGTTATGCAAATATCAATATTTACTTATTAATTCGATTGTATTCTATTAACAGTAAACAATTGGCAGTCAAAAGACAAAAAAAGTAATTGCAGATGAAGATTATAAAAAGAATTTAACAGATCTAATGTAGCTAAATAAAGAAATGTCCCCATTTTAATTCCTTTTTTGCATTTGTAAATGTGTGTTGTGTACAGCACCTCCTCCTGATCCATCCAGGTGTGGACAGATGTCATCACTCTTTCGCCCGTAGAAAGCAGACTGGATATTAATTACACTTTCCTCTGGACAGTGAAGGACAGCTGAGGAGTCCTGGCACACCAGCGCCGTCATGAAACCTGCAACAGGAAGGTTTCACACGACAAGAAATGAATCATTGTTTCATGTTATTTGTAGATGTTGTTTGCAAAAGTCACTCTGCAGGAAGCCATGTCAGATAGTGAGGTATCGTTACCATCATGAGGTGGAGGAGGCTCAGGCGTGTTTCCTGAAAGAGGAAACATGAGTATAATGTTACCAACATGCATTAACACTGTTAATATTGTTTTCTGTTTGCAACGACAATTAAAGCAACATATCTCACCTCTCCGCTTGCAGATGTATCCTCTTTTGTTCTCACAGTTGTCGTCGTTCCAGTAGCCGCTGTTAATAAGTATCGAGAGGCAGTCTTCACCGTAATAGTCGTCTGGGTTACCTGTGAGGAAAGATGAGGCCAAAGAAGGGAATTCAGTTGTCACAGTATTCCCTATATGTTTTCATTCTGAAGGCATTCTCAGAGAAACTGTGCAGAACAGATTTGGTTTTAACCTGCATTCCAGCGGATGTATCTGAAAGGAGAGCCATCCATCCACTCCCAGCCACCTTCAGTGACAGAGTCGTGTCCACCCATCCACAGAGAGATACCTGTGGGACTCTGCTGGATCAGACCTGAGAGGAGACAACAAGTTTATTAACCGATCCAGATAGACAGCCAGCATGAGGGAACAAATACAGAACCACCAGACTTTATATATCTTAAAGAGTAACTTAACACCAGGCTGAAAAGCAGTGTTTCACTCCCCTTTCTGATTTCAAGCCTGTTTCTGCTCCCAACAGTGATACCGCTGTGTCCTGGAGTGCAACTATGCATCACAGCAGCAAAGTGGGAAGTTAAACCACTAGAGGTCAGCAAAAAACAAGATTTTCAGTGGCTGTTTAGTTGCTATTAAGGTTTTCCTTTGGCGCCTCAGGTTGTAGTGAAAAATAAAAAAATAAAA
Organism: Morone saxatilis; assembly: GCF_004916995.1. Lineage (NCBI taxonomy): Eukaryota > Metazoa > Chordata > Actinopteri > Moronidae > Morone > Morone saxatilis. Next base: position 15,780,374 of record NW_023339774.1, on the reverse strand, counting down.
AAAATAGTTTATTGCTTGTATACAGAACTCTATATAGTGTACTAAGGTAGAGTGCAACAGATTATTGAGGAAAAAACTGATTTTGAAAACTAAGTAGGAATATTTTGAGAAAGAACTGCAATGTTATGAGAAAAGAAGGTGTAATATGTATGATAATAAGGTGCTTATTGTTAAAACCTATAACAACTTCATGTAAAAGTTTACGTACTTCATCCATGAGGTATAACATGACTTAATTCTCATAACATTACAACTTTTTTCTCAAAATATTTTAACTTCAAAATCTAATCCAGTGACCCTTAATATGCTCTTCTATTAGAGATCTAATTGGGACAAACATGAAGAAATATAGTCCTTCAACCTGCTCCTCTGTATTACATTCAAGTGAACTATTATGTAACATAATTGGGACAAAACCTTCTGAAATTATTAAGTAATAAACAATACAGAAATATATATATATAATATAAATATAGCCGGGATGAGTGCATGTCAGAACATTAGAGTAAATATATAGAGGTTACACCTTGTATGAAGGCCTGTTCAAAGGGGTCGGTGATACTGATGAGGTCTCCTCCCTGGTTGACACAGTCGGCTCGAGCCTCAGACCACGTCCTCATCGACAGGTAGTTAAACAGGTAGCAATAGTCGTTAAAAGGATCTGACGTCCAAGAACCACACTTCGTATTCCATCCTGTGACAAACACAACCCCCGACAGTTCATACATATCCAGATAAAGACACATATTATCAGCTTCAGATCATGCTTGAAGCGTAATGATCACCTGGTCCAGATGTTGGGGGCTGTGGAGGAGGTCCTTGGCCCTTGGCTGTGGACAGACGAGATAAAGAATAACTACAGAATACAGTATGAATACAACACACAACACAAGGGAAATATTAATAGAAATATAATGTATCTGACCTTTTTTACAGACAAATTCCTTTGTGGCGGTGCATAAATCATCATTGAGTTTCCCAGGTTCTTGGTGATTCATCCCTCTGAGGTGCACACAGTCCTCCTTGTCCAGCCAGTTGTCTGGCTGGTTGGGCGCCCATGGGAGGAAGTCCTAAGGAAGACAAAAATAAGAAATGTTGCTTTAATATGAGCAGCTTCATGGTCATACTGCAGCATTTTTGCATAATGAAACATTGAGGAAAGAAAAGATCTTCCAAAAAAATCCCACGATTTTCATATTTTTGTGATTACGGGGATTTTTGAGATGATTAGTTGTCAAACTGATATCATTTTACAGTTATATGCTCACACAATATATTCATGGCTTCATCACTTACTGCAGGAGTTCCATCGGTGTACACAAACTGGTTTTCGACATTGATATCATTCAGACCCACCCAGGCTTCCGCTGGCATGTGAGCTGCAGACAAAAGACACATTATAAATTATATATTATAAGTTAACAATATATCCACAATATTCACATCATTTATTGGTGAATTATTTTATGATAATTAGATGAGCTAGAGGGCTTTCTTAGCTGCTCACCAGTTAGGAAACTCAGTTCTTCCTGCGAGTGGAAGCTGGCCAGGTGAGCCTGCTCCCTGTTACAGTGAGACTCAGCATCCTGCCAGTTTAGCACTGACTCAGTCTGAAACTGATAGCAGAAGTCTCCATACAACAAATATCCGGCGTCACAGTGGGAATCTGACACAAAAATAACAATCTCACAGTTATTATCACAGCTTTAGTTAGACAGTATGTGAAGAGGGAACGTGAAGTCTGACTGACCAGGTGTTGAAGTTGGTTTGGGGTTCTGTCCACCTGTCATCTCACAAATGTAACCCAGGCTCTTGAAGCAGTTGGTTGTTTCCCATTTGCCATCATAATTTCCTGGAAGAGAGCATAAACATCTTGCAATGCCGAAACTCAACTGAAAATACAGGACAGTGTCAGTTTAGAGTGCAGGTTCTACCTGTGAAGATTTGTCCACAGTCCCAGGAGCCTGCTGTGTTTCTGGGCCAACCAGCACCGTAGTTGGAAAATGTAACCGCTGTTTTATCCACCCATTTGAAATCCCCATCCTGGTCCTTATCTGGTAACATCACAGGCCAGAAAAAAATGAAGGGAATGGGCATTTTAACAAATCACTTTTATTAAAAGAGAGATTTTTGTTATTGATCCACAGTGAGGATCAAAACATAAAATGTGTAGAATACCTGATAAACCAATCCAGATATCAGGAATGTCTACTTGGTGAAAGTCTGGAAGGTACCCATTTATGAAGAACTGTTCGTCTTGACTGCACACGAGGAACGGGATGAAAATAAGAGACAGGTTAAGATTTCTACTGTTCTCACAAACTCTTTGCTCTGTGCAATTAAACGCAGCATGGATCTTAATTCCTTTTAAGCAAGACTAACTTTTTCTGTACAGCGGAAACAAGTGAAAATCTGAGTACAATTACACTTTGGTGTTTTATCTGTGACATGCCCAAACATAATGCAGTCATAACATAAACAAACTGGTGCAGTAATGTCTTTAAAATTAAATTTAAATTTCACCTGCTGCAGTAAGTGTACTGAACTGCTTATGAATTCAACTCTGTGCTATTTCTTCTTTCAAGTGTCTCTTTAAAAAAAAATAATACTTGCCATTTAATTCTTTCCTACCTGTTTATAATCAGCAGGTGGGACCCCATGTCGGAGCACTTGGTGAAGGCCTCGTGCCAGGTGGTCAACAGATTGGTATTACTGACCAACCAGTAACAACTGCCAGCGAAACTCAGCCAGCCAGCAGGGCAGATAGCTGGAGGAACAGCAGGCAAGAGGTTAGAGGAAAAAGCAAAGAATCTAAACAATATTATAACTTTTTTGATTACAATACAAATATAATGACTGGGACAAGAGATATTATCACTGTGTAGTAACAGTAACAATCCAGCTTACTGTTCAGTGGTCGTTTGCACATGTAAGGACGCTCATATCGGCACACGTGAATTTTCCATTTTCCAAATTCATCTGATTCGTCTTTGATTATTGCAGAACATGAGCCGGACTGTGTATCACTGTTGGAGAACACATGGTCAGACTTTGATTGTACAGATTATATTTTAGTTTAAATGAGACAGATACCATATTAGAACTTACAGTGTGGGTTCACCGGTACCCCAATTTGTGTACCCCACTTGCTGAGCATCCGACCAGGTTAACTGACTGTTCCCTGCTTCGACTTGACACGAAATCTTGTTGCATTTCTGGAGAAGCAAAGCTCATCTTCATATTGATGCACTAAATATTCACATCCAGTATTAAATAATAAAGAGTCAAAGTGAGCCTCTTAATGCATCACTATGTTCCTCTCACCAGTGTGGAAAGCCCAATCCAGAGGTCAAAGTGTGATGGGTGCAGTGTTCCTGTGATGTACTGCTCTTCTTGTGCTGTAGTAATGGACACCAAGTCTCCTCCGTCCTGCACACAGTCAGATCTGGCTGCCGACCAACTCTTCCTAGTGTCGGCCTTCAGCTTGTAGCAGTTGGAGCCGTACTGTCTCCAGCCGTTGCCTAAGTCACACTGTGGGCCAGGATTCGCTGGAGAGCAGAAAATAAAATGTATGTTTTAAAATGTTGCTTATCCCCCACGTTAAGAACGGTTTGATAAAATATGGGCTTGTGTGTCTGTTTGTGAGGAAGTGGTACCTGACGCATTACTGTTTGAAAAACAACCTATTTCTGTTTCTGTTATGTTAATTAATGGAAAGATAATATAGAAGCTTTTAATATGCTGAGTTTGGTAAAGAGTACTTGCAGCTCTATTTTGATGAGCGGATCACCATTTTGTTTCTATTGCCTGATAAACTAACTTAAAAAAAACACCAAAAACTAGTGAATAAAATGCAATGCAACAAACTGGTAGACGAAAAACAAAGTTGTTTGATTATGTCACTTCCATACACTTAAAATACTGAATTATAATTCTGGTTGCTCCGACATCAAAATAGTTACATAATTAATGTTTAAAGCTGTTTTTGCATCATCACCACACTGTATGGTGGAGGTGGCTCATACAGTATCTTATCTGAGATAATTTATGTTGAGACTGGATAACCTTTACATGAAAAATAATTAAAGGTATTGTGAAATCATGAGATAATAATCATCAGATAATAAAACAAATGTAATTCCTATGGAATTTAAACTATCACACTATTTGGTAGACTTACGGTTGGGGTGCTTGCAAATATATTTCCTCTTCACATTGCAGTTCTCATCATTCCACTGTCCAAATCTAGATCCCACCACCTGACCACAGTCCTCCCCAGGGTCACTTCCCCAGTTGTCAGGCTGGCCTTGCATCCAGTATCTGAAACAAGACAGATCATTTTGAGTAAACAGTCATCACACGTCTATTCGTGTACAACTTTACTGAAATGTTCTGATACTGGATGCTACATACGATAGGTATGGTAAAAAAGGACTCCCATCACTCCACTCCCAGACACCTTCTGAGACTTGGTCATTCAGACCGAACCAGTAGATCTCTGTGCCGATTTGTGTCCTCACCCACAACTAGAAATAAGACATAAAAATATACATGATCCCTGTGTGTAAAAAAAGACAAAAGAACATTTATCAAATCTGGAGGCTCGTGTGTTGTCTCACCCTCTCGTGAATGTCCTGAACGCTCATCAGGTTGCTGTTCTGCTCCAAACAAAAAGCGTTAGCCTCCAGCCATGACTTTGTATCAGTTGAAAAGAAGTAACATTTAGTCTCATACTCCCTCCAGCCTGCCTGACACTGGCAGTGGGCTGAAACAGAACAATACAACATACTGTTACTGTGCACATATATGCAACCAAAATATGTTGTATTTAACAAAAGAAATACATTATAAAAGCACACAGCAAAGTATGTGAAACAGCACATGAACCACTAGATGCTGGCCGCAATAAAATGGGTTTGAAGTGATTTGGAAAACCCTGAACTTAAAAGAAAAATACAGATATATCATCTTTTTAACGCTAGTTTATTTAACTTATTATCATGTGTCTAATGTGCGAAGATTACTCTCTCTGTTCTTATTACTTCAAAGTAAACCCAAGTCCAAAGATCTGGTTAATCACAGAGACGTCCATCACTGGCCTGCAGCAAAAGCAAGACACTCTCTCTATATTTTTTACACTCTGTCTGTAAAACGGATGCACGGTTTCGCAGATTAAAAGACATAATGAAGTAACGTCTTTCAGTCAGGAAGAACGGTATAAATTTCATGGTTAAGTAAAAAAAAAAAAAAAACAGCTACCCGGTTGATGTGGACTTTCATCATTTGAATGCCCATCAATCATAAAAGTCCCATGACAGATCCACAGTCCAGCCATGTCAGTCAACTCTCAGCACCTCATACAAATCTAATGGGTAATGTTTGACTTTAACAACTTTTACTGACACTAGAATCACATGTTTTTGCGCTCGTCCATAACGGGTCAAAAGACCAGGAGAAAACCACAGCTGATATAAAGTTAAAAGCTACTGCAAAGCGTTTATCCAGTGTTTTCCACCTCACCTGAAACAATCCAGTGTGAGGCTTCAGAGACATCAAACATCAGATAAAAGACTAAACCACTGATGCAAGATATTTCAGAATACAAAGTATACTTAAATCCTCTGCTATAATTTAAAAGTACAAACCATAATTTTTTTTTTCTCTAAAGATAATTGGTGGCACAAAGTAACCCAGTGTTTAGAGATTCTTCACATTTTGAAGAGAAGCAGCTGATTTTAATCACAGGTCAGCATATAAAACAGTACAGATTGGTGGAAAACTAGTTTAATAAGAAAGGTTTAGAGGTCTTTTGTATGACAATTTGTTTTTTTTCTTAGAATATTTACTGTGTGGTTCCTTTAATAAATAATAAAAAAAAAACTCGGCTTCTTCTGTGATATAGACGAGTTAAAGTAAGAGATCTCCACTGTGGGAATTTATTAATGTGAGTCTTTTTTTCTCCCCATCTCTTTATTACTATAATGCCAAAATTAAATTCTCCCCCTCAGGTCTGCTCATCAAGTACTTTATGCATTTCTTCAAAAATACAGTGCAAGTCATCACATCGAAACACATTACGTTAAAAAACACAACTTTGAGTTCATATTTCATCAGGTTCTCCTTTGCTGATACACTTGTCTTTATTTTAATGATTAAAAAAATTAAAGCAAGGGCCGGCGCTCTTAGGTTTATGCTTTGACCTCTCCATGATTGGCAGAATCATTAAATAAAAAGTGTCACAAGAGACTTACCGCAGGCAAGAAGAGCAGCAAAGCTGAGCAGCTGCAGAAGCACTCTTTGTCTCCTGTCCATGTTTAATTTTTCTTTGTTCAGCTCTTAAGGTTTCTACACATCCTAATAACTTTACGTTTTTCTCCAAACTCCCGAGCCTGGCAGTGTGTGAGTGATGTGCTCTAGCTGCCAGTTATCAGACTTCTGAGCATCTTCTCTTTGATTCACCTCTTTTCAGCATCCGTCCAGGGTCCAAAGACTGAAAGCAGTAAAACACAGATGACAAACACTTGACCTCTTGACTCATTTTCTATATTACAGCCTACAGTAGTTTGTTATCGAATTAAACTTACATGACATGGCTATTTTGATTCCGCAATGTGCAATATTAAGGATAAAACATTTGAATTTCATATAACCAAAATTAACAATTATCAATAATTAACATGATGCAAATCGGACATATTTTCTCATTTCTTTTGTAATGTTTATATTTCAACAAAGAATTATTTTGTACATCTGTACAAGTTACTTCTTGCAGAATGCATTTTAGTGTGACTTAAAATATGTGTTTATAAAAAAGGAACTTCACATCATTGCATGCCATTTAATTTGAACTAACTTTATGACATTCTGAGTTCAGGCCCCAAAAACTCCTCTCACACAATACATAATGAGAATTTAAACACACATTTTTAATAGCCTTAATGACCAATTGATTACAACAGTGTGTGCTTCACATTTGACACAGTGAAACCACAAAGTTCAGACAAGACTTTATAACAACCACATGTCAACTGTCAATAAACTTTATACTGCCAAACATCTGCCTCAAACTGTTACTTTTTAACTTGGTTTCATAGGATGTTACAAAACAATAAACGCAAAATTTTAAATCTAATTCTCATACTACTCTACTTGTTATATTGCTCAGCAGATATGTCTGAATTAAGAAACCTCGAACCTAAATCTGATTAATGTAATGAGAGTGAAAGTATAAATGTATGAATCTTCATCTTCAGAGGTGCAGGAAAATGAACCATAAAACTCCCACAAACTCAGCAGTCTGATGTTATTATTGATGTTGAACTGAAGTGACAGTTAATTTCATAAAGGAGCATTACCATAAACGTGACTGCTGAAGGTTTTTTTGGACCCAGTGCTGGAAGGCAACATTTCAAGTGTTAAATAAAAAACAAACAAGGAATTCCACCAATGAACACTTTATTGTACCAACTTATACCAATACAATGTAAATAAAAAGCAAAAGATGGAAGCAGTCAAGAGGAGGAAGAACACAAAGTACAGTAAAGTTTACAAAAAGGCTAATTTGTTAACAAAGTTGGCAACAATATTGATAACAAATTGTTGATATTATGCACTAGTATTAATAATGGCAGGACACAAACTGTGCAATAATATGTATATTTGTAGTATAAACCGTATATAGCATTTCTGTTTTAAACTCTGTCAGCCTATTCTGAAAAACGAAGCTGTTGCCACATATTACATGTTTCTTAGATAGGGCAGAAAAATTGTGTTAAATAAACATCTTCAAACATGAATAACGTGAAATTCTCCATTTAGGACAAAAATATACTTAGACTTCACACCTATTCTAAGAAAATAGTGCACAGCAATGGATTAGATAGTGTAGATAAGAATAATACCAAAGATACACCTATCTTATTATACAAAATGTCCATATATTAAAATATAACATTACCATCTGCAGAGACAAACCTCAGCTGAATCTCATACACACCTGAAAGCACTCTGATTAGGATTTCTGACAGTCCAGCTATCGTCAAACACAAATCTTGAATTTTGAAAATCTGTCCCTGTCAGCTTGAACAGACCTCTGTACAACAATGTAGAACTGAAAGAGAACTGGAGAGTTGCATCGTATTGCTCTGATGAGTCTTTGATTCTCAGGTATATATAGTCATCAAAACCTTTCTCAATTCTGAGGTCGAGGTAAAGGTGGCGACTCAGGATTCAGCAGGTGCAGGCAGCACTTTTTTGTTTGTTTGGCACTTGCAGCGGTTAAATTCCTCGGACCTGTCACCTCCTGACCGGTGACTGATTTGTCCCGATAGGCCTTAAAATGATTGTTTAAACATGATTAAAGGCAAATCCCAAAAAAAGCTAGAGCTGCTGGGATACGATCCAGCTTACTGCAGTTGGAACTGCTGATAGAATAATTCTGAAAAAGCACCTTTAAAAGAAGTCTAACTACTTCAACAGATGCTTTCACTTAACATGGCGTAAGATCCCAGGAATCTTGGAAATGTATTTGACATCTTAACATCATATTTCAGAATGACTGAAGAAAATGTTTGTGTTTTAACTGCACACACTGCATTGCAAAAACGAGGCGTCGAATCCAGTATGATTACATCTCTCTGGATAATGAAAACAACTGCAGCGCCAAAGAGTAAACTGTCTTAAAGAAGAGACCTTTGAAATGCTTTCATACTGGCCCACTAAAGGTCCCCGTTCATAATGTGCACCGTTCAGTAGTTCTGAACCAAAACTCACCTCTCATTCTCAAGAAGGCTCAGTTACTAGTTTCCCTTAAAAAAAAAAAAAAAAGTCAAAACTATGACAAGGCAGTCAAACAAAAGAAAATACAGTACAAAATACTACATCAATGATTGCAAATAACACCAGCAGGAGTCATTTTGTCAGAGAAGACTTCAGATTTGTCAGATGTGCACTTCAAGTCAGTAAAATCTCCCTAATAGTCACTGTGTGCAAACTGAACATCAGCCTTAATGTGTTTTCAGGCTGGTGTTCAGACAGTGGCAACAGTGACAAAGTTGCTGGGCGAACTCACTCTGTCACTGTCTGTGTGCTTTGTGTCGTGTGCTTGTGCAGTGATCAGATCTGATGGTGACCTGGCTGTCAGTCACCTGGTAATAAGCAGGCCACGGGGCAGGGGGGGGTCACATGCAGTTGGCCACGTTGCTCGAGCCCTGGCCGACATCCCTGATCTGGCTGACGTGAGACGAACAGACGGCCACTCCGGCTCCGGCACGGCAGTGAGACACCGAACCCACCAGCTCCCATCTGGACAGCAAACAAATGTAAATAACAACAAAATAAGAAGACGACATAGTAACAGCCTTAAACAATGCAGAAGTATTTTTGAGCTAGGTTTGAGTTAATATACGTAACAATTAATATACGTAACAAGTTGAGTCCTATTTTAGTATCATGAAGTCACACAAGACACAAACTGTTGTCCAGGGTACCATGAAGTTTCAGCCAGTGTTAATGCTCAGGAAACATAATTCAGATTTTATTTGAGGAGGACTACACAGCAATATTTAACTTAACTGTGTCTTTGTGTTTTCGTTTCTAAATCAGCAATGTGTTTCCAAGTTGTTTGTCTTTTATTATATTTATTATATATTATATTAAATGATTGGTAAACCACAGTTCCTTTGTGCAGCTTAATACTGAACTCAAAGAGGCATATACAATAATCTCTGACCCCACACGTCTTCTATGACTACTTTTTTAGATATCATGTATGCAAACAAATATAGGAAAGTTTGGGTTTATTCCAGAAGCAATTAGACCGTTTTTGACATAATGCGACTTTATATTTATTTACTTTATATTTATTTTATGCTTTTGCATTTGAGGAATCAGGTATTTTGAATCAAACTGAATATCTATTTGCAATAAACTGCCAGTTGACTCCAACCAACTACAGTTTATCCTTATGGGTTCTCACTACAGAAGCTTCCTACTAATAAATGGCTATTATAAAATCAATACTTTAGAAACACATCACATGACACAATCCTCATCCATCTCCTCCTCACCTGTTCATTCGAGGCTCAAAAGCTTCCACTGTGTTCAGGTAAATGTTCCCATTGTGACCCCCGACTGCGAACACTCTTCCCATTACAGTGGCAACCCCGACTCCCCCACGGGGGGTGGTCAGCTCAGACACGTACTCCCAGCGGTGCATTCGAGGGTCAAAGCGCTCTACGGAGCTCAGAGGTGAATTGTCATCAAAACCACCTTTAAGAAAGATGACAGAGGCAATTATTCTAAATATAAAACGTCTCATGGTTTTGAGAAAAATGGGACAAACAGGAAACTAATACACACCTGTAACCTGACAAGGAACACACTCACGTATAACAATGACTTAATTGCTTCGAGTAAGATTATGCTGTTACTAATGGAGCAGGCACATACAACATTACCTGCATCAAGAGGATTTCATGCCACAGCTAGTGACTAGGCAAAATGCCACAAGAGAAGTTTTAATGAACCTCGAGTGACTCTTTAAATTCAAATGGCACAATAAAAGCCTCGTCCTCACACTCTGTTAATCAGTTACCAGATAGCTTTACAAAACATGAACTTTTGTCTTTCCTGATTCACGCATTTGTGTATAAAATTGTAGGGTGTGTATGTAGGAGGCATGTGACCTGGGTGTATCAGAAAGAAGCAGAGATACCAGGCTACTGCTATATACTGTATATTTATTTCTCTCACCAACTACATAGAGGCAACCATTGAGTTTGCTGACTCCGTTTCCAGCCCGTCGCTGGCCCATCTCGCTGACCTCCGTCCACTTGTTGAGGTGTGGGTTAAAACGCTCCACACTGGACAGTGACGCCACGCCATCGTTGCCCCCCACCGCGTACACAAAACTCTGGCAAGGAGATGGTACACAAGAATTCAAGCCCAGAGATCTGATAACATCTATCAGTAACAAATGATTCACAACTTTCCTCTACAGTCTTACCCCAAGTGCCACAGATCCCACTCCTCCTCTGGGTGTGTTCATCGGAGCTACAGCGCTCCAGCAGTCGCTTTCGATGTCGTAACGCTCCACATCGTTGAAGCAGGAGTTGTCATCCAGACCTCCGATAGCATAGATAGGACCACCAAGAGCAGCAAGGGCTATACCCCTCCTGAGCAACACATACACCGTTGCTCAAAGCAGTATTTGTTGGTATTTATCCAATACTCTAAGTGTATGTATATACAGTAGATAGTAAATGGTACACTGGAAGAAGTGCATGGTAAGGTATATATCTGCCCTGTTCCTGTGCAGTTAAAGGCTGAAAGAGGGATGTTGTCTAAGTCAACGGGGACAAGGGCTTTGGAAGGCCAAAGTGGAGAAGAAAAATATCAGTTTTTAGTTCAGGCACTTTATTGTGACAGCACACTTACCAAGAATATAAGACAAAGAAGAAAGTCCCATTCACATTGAGTGTATTGTAGTGTCTTTGTACCTCTTGGTGTTCATGGAAGCTTTCATCATCCACTTGTTGGTGAGGGGGTCAAACATCTCCATGTTGCCTAAATGTTCATTACCATCGTGGCCCCCAACAGCATAAACTTTACCTAAGAAACATCAGATATAAAGTCTGTATGATCATGTGACCTGACCAGTGATTAAAAATGATCCACAGTTGTTGTAAGTGTCGGAGCAAACTAATTAGGACTGTTTTGACTAGTGACAAGCAATATCGTACAAAGATAAACATGTTGCAAGGTAAACTGTATTCATTATATATTATTTATGTTAGTTCAAATATTAGGGTATTATATTTGAGTTAAATACACACTCAGTTGCATGTATAACGTATAATGCAATACAGTTAAACATAAAGTTGATTCAACACATTTCTAAAACTGTTTAAAAGTAAACATTATATAGAATTTATTTCCAGACTGTTACTGCATTCCTTCTGTGATGTGAAAATAAAGTACAACATATGTCATAATGTTTCCCTGTGCTCTTCGATTTCTGAACTTTTCCAACTGTTCATCTTTCCATGTCCCGGCTTTGACTTTCTGTAGTCTTATTGTATATAACCCCTCTTACCTCCTACAGATATTACACCCACGTGACGCCGTCTGCTGTTCATCTCAGGACCAAAGAACCAGCTGTTCTTAGTGATGGAGTAGCACTCAATGCTGCGAAATGGGTCACCAGAACCCCCCCGACCACCCACACAGAACAAAACCCCTGAAGAAGTGGTGGGAAAAGAACAAAATGTTGGCATAGTGACAGAAGACACAAGCACACAGACCCGTGGGATAAACATATTTTAAAAAGAAGAAAAGATACACGAAGCAAATACAACAAACTTTCTATTATGAAGACGAGACCAAGCCTGTTAGAACACATGAAAACCCACAAAGCCATTTTGGTTTCATGTATTTTTTAGGATAAGAAAAAGTTCTGAATGTTACTACAAATGCCATAAAATCAGTGGTTACATGTTCAAAGCCAAACACCACCATATAAGTACTACCTGCAGTGTGTTTCCGGGGTATTGTACGGACTGAATACTCAAAGTCCAGCACCACCTTGTTGCTGAGGTGCAGGTGGTAGTTCCTGGCTTCGTCCATCAGGTCGCGACAGCTCAGGTTACCTTTGATCATCTCGTCCTTAGCCACCGTTCCAGTCAAGAACTCTACAGGGAGCAGGGGGAGGCGCACCTGAAGGAGAGACCAGCATACACTTTGGATTGTGGTTGTAAAAGTGATTACATAAAGCCTGAACATATACACAACGCTAAACTCACACATAGTTATGTAGCTAAACCTTCAGGTGATCAGTAAAATAGGTCATAAATTCTAACTTTACTAGAACATATACAGAGGGACTTCAGAAACAGAGATACAAAACTTAAGGAGATATTAAATTCAGGATGCAACAATGAATTTGTGTACACTCAACCAAACCCCTCTTGAAGCTGTGCATTCTCTAACCTGAGACATGATCTGGTCCAGCCAGGCCTCGTGGTGCTGTGGGTTCGCTTTAAGCCACTTCACCGCTGCATTGTACACCTGGGTCTCTGAGTGGATATTAAGCTCGCTGGAGGACAATAAAGTGCGCAAGTGCTGGGGAGACACGCATGTAAAGTCCTCACACTCCACTACTTCAGTGAAGTGCTCGCAGGCATAGCGGTCGGCCATGTCCATCAGGTCCACGCGGTTGTGGCTCTCAGCAAAGGTACGGACTGCCAGGCAGTTGGTGGGGTGAAAGTGGGCCTTCATGTACTCACAGCAGGCTCTCGCCACCAACTCCACCTAACAGATTCAGGCAGTAATAAAGCAATTTCACAGAGAGAACAAAATGTCTGCATGGCTTGAAGTTTGATGGGATTTGTGTTTCTTTATTTACCTGAAGGATGCAGGCAGCATAAAGCAGCGGCTGAACATTGTCGACGGTTAATGTGAGCTTAGAGGAGTAGGCAAAATGCACCAGGTCCTGGATGGCATCACCATCAAAGTCCTTGATCTCAATCAGTTCCTGCTTAGCCTCGGACATCTCTGACAGGAACATGGCCCTGAGAGAAGAAATAGTAAAGAACAAGGTGAAAGACCTTCCATTAAACGTCTGTTATGTATACTATACTATATAACTATTTTATCTTGAGGTTTTGACAATATGGAGGCCGATAAAGTACATTGACTCCATTTCAAAGTGTGTTAATACTTCATGATAATCGATTACAGTTGTCACAATCATAGAATTTTTGCTGACAGTAAAAAGTTTTAAAGCAAATTGTCATATTTTGTTATTTTGTACTATCATAGTATTTTGTTTCAAATAGTATGTGCTCAAATTATTGTGTTTGTATCTTCTGTAATGTATGTTTTTTTCCTAGCTGTTAATATACAAGAGGGAACATGTACTATGTTTCCATTCAAGCATCTTTATATACACGATCTAAACAGAAATGAAAAAAAGACCTTATTTTCAGTCTTAAGACAACTTACAGACAGTTCTCTGTATGTTTAGTCGGTGCAAAAGGTTTATGGGACATACAGTATAATATTAAGAAAACAGAGCTACAGACCAGCAGGTTCCACTACAACATTATGGAGTTTAAGTCTCTTCTAGTAAAAAAAAAAAACCCTCTTATGTGTCTGTGCTGAGCAGAAAATTGCTATTATAGTTCCAAAAATAAAACCTTTTATATATATTTTATATATACCTGAAGTAAGGGATCACGCAAGCCAGCACTAGCTTGTGACATGGTATCAACCTACTGCCAACCTACAAAAAGAGACACAAACACAAAACCCATGTTTAGGCAACAACACACATCCTGTATACATTATTAATAAGCTCACTGCTTATTCATTTCCACAGTATGGCTGTTCAGTACTGTGATTTTGGCAGCGATTTAGGGATTGAAAATAAATCAAGCCACACTCAACTTAAAATTGTGATTAATTAGGCTCACATCTATAAAATATTCTTTATGAAATCACAACCTTTAACCTGACACTGCTGGAAACATAAACACAGACCAGTTGAGACATAAACAGAAGACAAATCTCTCTGTCTTGACTTAAATCTGGACAGGGTGACCTACCTTCAGCGTGACGTCACAGAGCTCGCCTACTTCGTAGAAATGCCTGAGGGAGTTATGGAAGTCCTTCCAGGCCTCGTGAGCCTCAAAAACAAAGGACCCATCCGGCTCACAGTCTGCTTTCGAGGCCCTGTTTCCCGGCCGCTTCTCCTTGGACTTCACCTGCTTGGCATGGTCTGGCACCACATCCCCTGGTGCCATAGCTGGCTACACGAAACAACACCTGTCATAGAGATGGAAGTGTTTTCATATTTGACAGAAATAATTGCTTACAGAATGCATCTTGACCTTAAAATTATGTTTCACAGCCTATATCGTTATTTTTGTCACTTAAATCTGTGTGTACGGTGATATTCTTTTGCTGATCCACTGTGGAGAGATTCTATATCTCTCTAGGGTGAAACAGAGGTCATATGTCTCATTTGGCAACATCGGAGGTTGTTAAAGAGCCGCCTGGTTCCACATTCTTCACACATATTTTTATAATCTTCATGTATCAGATATTGTGTCATCAAAATTTGTATATATATATATATATATATATATATCTCTATATATATATATATAATGTAATTTTGTTGATT
>NW_023339774.1:15753885-15765090 GCF_004916995.1 Morone saxatilis | reverse complement strand
ACAGGAGCTCGCCTACTTCGCTAGAAATGCTGAGGAGTTATGGAAGTCCTTTCCACGGCCTCGTGAGCCTCAAAAAACAAAGGACCCAATCCGCTCACAGGGGGTCTGCTTTCGAGGCCCTGTTTCCCGGCCGCTCCCTTGGGACCTTCACCTGCTTGGCATGGTCTGGCACCAATCCCCCTTCGGTGCCATAGCTGGCCTACACGAAACAACACCTGTCATAGAGCATGGAAGTGTTTTCATATTTGACAGGAAATAATTTGCTTACAGAATGCATTCTTGACCTTAAAATTATGCTTTTCACAGCCTATATCGTTATTTTTGTCACTTTATAATCTGTGTGTACGGTGATATTCTTTTGCTGATCCACGTGTGCGAGAGATTCTATATCTTCTCTAGGGGTGAAAACAGAGGATCATATGGTCTCATTGGCAAACATCGGCAGGTTGTTAAAGAGCCGCCTGGTTTCCACATATCTTCAACATATTTTTATAACTTCATGTATCAGATATTGTGTCATCAAAATTTGTATATATATATATATATATATATATATCTCTATATATATATATAAAATGTAATTTTGTTGATTTGTTCTGTACATTCGACATCTATTGCATGTCTGTCCGTCCTGGGAGAGGGATCCCTCCTCTGCGGCTCTTCCTGAGGTTTCTTCCGTTTTCCCTCCCCCGTTAGAAGTGTGTTGTTCTGGGGAGTTTTTCCTCATTTGAATCGAGGATCTAAAGACAGAGGGTGTTGAATGTTGTACAGATTGTAAAGCCCAAGAGGCAAATTGTGATTTGAGATTCTGGGCAATATAAAATCTAATTTAACTTGACTTAAAGACGGTGGCAGGTAGGGGTAAGGTGATATGGACGTTATCATATTGATGACAATCACAGTCTTAATTTTGAAGTTGTTGAAATGTTTTTTTTAGAAATAATGATCCAAACAATAAAATCTCACTCGCAAACAAACGTTTAAGTAAATGATTAGTCTGATTAATCGATATAATGCAGAGAAAATTAAATGAAAATGAACATCATTCTCTGGTTATAGAGACAAATGTGGAGATTTGAGATGCCATTTTCTCAGTTTCATATCACTGATAATTAGTTATTGTTGAGTTTTGGTCACTAAAACAAGCGATTTCAAAGATGTCTTAAATTTTGGGAAACCTACAATTGGCAGTTTTCACTTTTTTCTGACATTTTATAGTTTAAACATATAAGTGAGGGAAAAAATCAACAGTATTATTGACAACAAAAAGGTAACCATTAGTTGCACGCCCGTTTGACCCGATACGATTATACGGAGAGGCTATAAATGATAATAAATAGAGAGAGAGAATAATCAATCACCCTTCCCTAGTGATAATAAGCAGGCCAACCACTGACACTGGCATCATGGAAGAATAACCTGAAACAGAAACAGTGCAAATAATACTCTACAGACATCGATGGAGGAAACAAAAGGGGAAATTAGAGGTGGGGGACATTGCCTGGCAGCTGAAGTTTGGTCAGTATACCTCCTCTCCCTTCCAGTGTCACTTCCCCTTTACTCCTTCATCCGAGACTGTGACAGAAACAGGAGCGGCAAATTCCTCCAAGCGAACACGGCACACCACAAAGAAAACACAAGCAAAGCCATAAAAATCCCTACCTACTGCTGAATCTGATGAAAAATCTCCACAGCTGACATGTCACAGAGAAACAGAGCTCCACCCACACCTCACAGACGATGCACTGTCCCTCTTCAAAGCGAGGTCCCTCACACTGAATAGACTCAGTGTGTCGTCCCCTCATCGCTAGTCCTCTCAGCTATAAGAGCAGAAAGTCCCATCAAATGCACGAGCGATCAAAGACTCTCCCCGACTTCTGTTCTACTTTGTAGGTTTGTGAATGGGCTTCTCAACACGCGTCGGGGACTTTGTATATCCACTTAACTGAAAAGACAGATCCAGGATCAGCGGGAGCCCTTTCAAGGCCTTAAGATGACAACATCATCACAGTGTATTATTTATGAGGAGTGAGATAGTCAATAATTTAACGCTAGAGATGCACAACTACTCGGCCCCAGTGGCAACTGGAAAAACAAACTGTTTTTAGATCCATACATATCTTTTTCTAGGCCTCTACGTCCACCATGCAAAAAAGGGACTCCCACAAAGCAACCAGCGTATTGCATTACATACAGGAAAGGTACAAAAGACGGGTGTGGATTCATGAGATCTCGCTCTTTACCTCTCCCACTCACCTAAAAAGCACTCAGCGTCAACACTACTGCTTCCATGGACTTTAATCAGTAACAGTAATTAGTGTATTTCTATAAGAGACTGAGGGTGAGGCAGCTTGTGGAAAAAAAAAGTGATATATGTCAAGGATACTATGTGTTTTGCAGTCAGCTGGAGGTATCTTACACCCTTTACATCTATTGTATAACCATGCATTTCCTCTTATTTCCTCATATTTACTATTTGATCTTTGCTGTTTATCAAATCACATCAGCAGCTCACATGATGCACCTATAGCTATGTATTAGGATATTAGGATATTAGGATATTTTAATATACAAGTGTGCAGGCTACTTTTTCTGCCCCAAAATATACAATAATGTTTTGTTAAAAAAAGAAGAGAGGATGTAAAGGATGCACATGTTTACAGCACATGTCACACAAAGCTGTTTAATGTAAAGACAGCTAGCAACCCTCCGAATATCATTTAAAACAATAACTACTGTGCCCAGACAAACACTCATATTACTACATATTAAATATCAGCTGAAGGAAGCTGAAATAAACACAACCAGACAAGAGTTTGTAAAAGACGAGGGGGGCACTGATGGTTAACACTGCCGGATGTTAGCATCGTTATTTATAACCTTAATCCACACTGTAGTTTCTCTCTCTCTCTGAAATCAAAACAAAATGTAACGTTAACGACATTTGAGCACATATTAAAGCTCCCCCTTTAGCACAACTACAGTAACAGTAACTACGTCGACTTTAACGGTCAGCTTGGTTGCTAACAGCAACTAGCAGGCAGCCTAGCATCCGCGCGAGAGCTAACGTTAGCTGGCAGGGGGAACGGACGTAATTAAACCGGGAAGTTATCCAAAATGCTGAACGTAGACTGGCACACATACGTATAAAACATTGGATAATCGTTGTGTTGAGTCAAAAATATTTAATTTAGGTACCTCATGTCGCAGCAAGAATTAAAATGCCGGCTTCATTGAGCGGAATGTTTGGCATTAGCACGTTTGTTGTGATTCCAGGTGCTTCATGGGTATTGTAGTTTTAAAAGCGTCACCTGGACAGCAGCTGAGTGAAACAAATATAATGCTCATTAGCAGCTCCCACTGCTTGGTAAACAAAGCGACCATTGTTTAATTTCTAGCAGCTTGAAATATCAACAGATGGCAAGCAGTAATGTTAATGAGAGTCCAAGTAACCTACTTATTACTTCTCCAATTCAACGCAAAAATATAGGATCTTATCCTTTATATCTGTAAGTGTGTTTACATCAAATTTGTTTTACACATCAAGATTTAACACGAATTTATTTGTTATAAAACCCACAAGAGAAGTTACACATTAAGTAAAAAACATACAGGTATGGCTGACAGGCTCATAGTGTCACAATCTTTAACTGTTGAATGAGTCTATTACTTCAGATTAAGTTAACTTTATCTTATTCTGTCTTCTGCCTACCTTCTGTAAATAACACTGACATGCTCAAAATAAGGCACTAAACTACAGAGTAATGTGCAAAGTAAGGAAATGTTAGACTGCAATTACAATTGTTATATAACTATATTGGCCAATTAAATGTTTTCTGGAATTATACATTAACAACGCCTCCACATCCTGATTGAGTTCTATTTACTGTAGAATAGTGCAGTGTCTGCATATTCTGTCTGTACCCTGCAAACACCAAGCACAAATATTGTACTCTCTCAGTTCTCAGTATATATACATATATTCTAAACCAATATAGCCATTAAAATACTTTTGGTGAGGTCCAGAGCTATAGACATAAAAACAAATGCTAGAAACTGTCACCACAGAAGTGTTAAAACAGTTTAAATCTTTTTATATATATTTTATTTGAATGGGATCAGATCAGAACAAAGATTTTACCTTTTATGTTTGACTTTTTGTTAATAAAGCTGTTTCCTGTGTTGCCTACGAGGAGCGTGTGATAGAATATGTTTATTTACCTTTAGAAAAGGAAACTAAAGCTGTCCAAAAGAATAACCCCCCGACCCTTACACTTCACACTACAGTTCTTGTTCTTGTCTGCGACCAATGAGAGGCCATTTATCAGCTGTAAAGAATGAGTCAGGGAGTAAAGAGCTGCAGCACCAACAGACCGAAACACAATGAGAACTTCACCAAATATAGAAACCTTCACACAATTATCAAAGATAGTTTATTTCAGAACAGTGTAAATGTATGAATTTCATCTGTTGAAGGTTATACATTAATAAACTAACCAAGTTTTACAGGCTACTTGAAGGATGTACAATATTATTATACACAGTCGAAGTTCGGGTTTGGGATGGTCATCGAGAGGCAAATGTAACATTATGTCCACGTCCTCCTACTTGTACTGCTTCTTCTTCTTCAGGAGTGCTTCCCGTAGAGCAATCTGAATAAGAAAAACAAAATATCTTTTGTTAAAATGCAAATACAATTTCATCTTCAAGTTGTTTGTTAGATTTCAACCGATTTAACCACAGTCAAATACAGGCGTGACTTACCTGTTTCTCTCTGAAGGAGCGTTTGCCTTTGGTTCTGACATTCTGACTGTGTCTCATCATCATGAAGTTCTTCGTCTTCCTCTTCTCCCTGTTGCTGGTGCCGGCATGTGGGTTCAGCTTGGTCCGCTTCCTGACAAACTCCTTCCTGTCGGTTCGTCCCGCCTAGAAAAATCAAACGCATCATTAGAGCTGAAATGATTAGTTGACAGAAAATCAACTCAACTATTTTATTAATCAAAGTGGTAAAACATTATCTGGTTCCAGCTTCTCACATGTGAATATTGGTTGGTTTTCTTAGACTTCAATGATAGTAAAATGAATTTACTTGGGTTTTGGACAAGCGATATGAATGTGTGCGTTTTAAACTTTCTACAATGAGTCGTTAACTGGTTATAAAACAGTCTCAATTTAATACTGATGCCTCTATAATCAAACATAATCAGAGATAAAACCATCAGCAAGAAGATGGCTATTTCTATATAGTTATTTTTAATGTCTGCCACCAGGTCAGATTTGGTTGGATTCCCATGAATCAGATAAAACAAGGTGGGAAAAACACTACCACTTTTGTCCACAGGGGTCGCCAGTATCAACTAAAAGAAGAAAGGTTCTTGTAGAGGCTTTTTGAGGACCAGTGTGTAGGATTCAGTGGCAGATGGCAACCAACGGAATAACCACTCGCCTCCCAAGCGTGTAGGAGAAACTACGGTGGCTAAAAAGTCCTATCTGGAACCAGTGTTTGGTTTGTTTATTCTGGGCTAGCATAGAAAGATGGCGAAAAACGAAAACACAACCATTCTTATATTCAGGTGATTATACGCTGATTAAAAACATACCTATGCATATTATATTCCATTTCTGCTAAATCTTACACACTGGACCTTTAAACAACCATGACTCCCCTGGACAAGTAACTCTAAAATAGTTTGAATAAAGTTTTACCATTGCTGTTGCCAGGCGAGTTTCCTTGTCTGCTTTTGGTTTCTTATGCAGCTTCTCAATATTCCTCAAAGTCAGCACCTCCCCTCTGAAAGATTTAGAAGAAAATAAAACATAGAAAAACCTCAGTAAGATTCATTGGAATCTGACACCTGGAAGTAAAAAAAAAAAAAAAACATATTCCGAAGACAAGACTTTGTTAATAATGCAATGCTTTAAAGCTTTAGGCTCAAATAGCTTTCTAACCTGCTGTCACCCTCGTCGTCACTGTCCACTATCTTCCTCTTCTGGCCCTTGCCCGGTGCAGAGTTGACCTCCTTGGCCAACTGTACCATACGGATCTTCTTGAAGTCATCTTGAGTGAGGAGCCTGCTGCCGCTGACCGCCGCCGCTTTGGCTTTTCTTTCCTCGACCGGCATACTCTGAAGCTTCTCCGTCTTACACAAACACAGTTAACTCTTACATTAATACCTAATTAACCATCAGCAGATTAACGAGTTATGCAATTCAATGCTCACCACTTCTCCTGTGTCTTCATCAGACGAGTGGTGGACGTCCACCCACTCCCCGTCTTCATCGTCATCACTAATACTGGCACTTTCCCAGCCATCTGTTGTACGAAATGAAAGACACTCATTAATATTGATGGTCTATCATCTGTGTCAGAGTGCTGTATGAAACTGGATTCAGTTTTACAGATCAATTCAGCCACTGTAAGCCAATCCTATAGTTTCAATAATACAATAGCCGCTCACCTCCATCCTCCTCTCCCTCTTTGTTCTCCACTTCCACCTCAAGGACTTCAGCTCCAGGGATGTAGTCTTTAGCCTCGAGCTCTCCATAGTCTTTGATCTTGGCCTCCACTGAAGCCTCTGTGGGTCTCCCCTGGTAGACAAGAGGCAGGGTTTACAGTTACTCACATTGTAATACACATACATACATTTTTCCTCTGTTTATTTGTGTAATTACAACATAATTTATCAGGATGCCTTTCTAGATCAAACTCTCTACCGAGCAGGACCATGTACAAAAAAAACTACACTGACGAATCATAACTCTTTTCATGAATAAATTATTTAACATATATTATACTATGCAAACTATACTCACTGTTATTGAATGTAAAGACATCATTTATGTTTTTAAAAAGTGTTGTTTTCAGTTGGCTCACCCTGTCCCTCTTGTGCAACATCTGTGGGTTAAGACTCCTGAACAGCTGGATCAGTCCTCTGGCAGACATCATCACATCTGAGGGCAAATACGGGCAGGTTGTGTTGTGAGTGAACATACGCGCACACCTCCTTTAATTAGTGAATTCAGAATTGTGAGAGAAAAAAAAAAAAAAGACAGGCAGTCACTCACTCTTGTCTTTGTGGGTCTTGTACTGGGCCAGGTCCTTCAGCAAGTCTTCAGTGATGGCGAGCGGACAGCGGGCGGTCACTTCTTTGATGGCATTGATACTTGAGTACAAAAAAGGGGTGAAATTTACTCTAACACGGTAAAGTGATATTTGGCATGGTAGTTAAACATCTGAATGGATTTGTATTATCGGTTTGAACATTTTGGAATCAGGAAGTAGACGAGGCTGCTACTAACCCAACAGTCATGACCTCGCCGGAGTTCCTGTCGGTCACAAAGTTGTTGGCGATGGTCATGATCACGGGCTCAATGATCTGCATGAGTGGGAATGTACGGAAAGTGTTACGCTGGAATCCCAATGTTCACGCCACATGTTTTGACTAATAGAGTAAATCTGTAGATCTTAACGTACCTCTGGTGGGACGAGTTGATGGGAAGCCTGGGCGGCACACAGGAGAATCTTTGTCACCTCTAGGAAGACAAACAGTTTATTTAAAATATAAAAGGTCAAACGACTTTTATTTACTTAACTGAGAGTTATTTTTACCTCTTTGATGGGGCTGTAGAAACCTCTGGACGAAGGGATAATAATTGAAGAGGAAGAGCTGGAAAAGAGAGTATTATACTCAGTATAAAATATATATATAAATAATACCTCATTTATGCTTCTATTAAATATATACAGAAAGAACTGTTGCTTATTCTGCACATTAGCCATCATTAATCCATGCTGAAAAATCAATATCTGGTAGAAAAACACTGACATTTTATGACTTTTTAAACTTTTTTTAAAAAAGGAAAATTGTAAGCAAACTGTTACCTACATACATTCAGCAAATACAAAGCAACATTATTAGTAGTTGTATTTCTTGGTGAGCCTAATATTGAACTTCAACTATTTATTCTCCTTTTGAGCTCTGTTTTAGTCTCTTTTTAAAAGATAACTGCTCCACTGATCGTGGTACCGAAAACTACGTTGCTATGCTAACTCTGTCTGACCAGGTCGTGTACAGAGGGTTTTTAAAGCCGTCTGCTACAGCCTGAATAGGACGCTATGGGACCGGTAAGAGTGAAGTTACGTGCCAGAAAAACAATGAGCTGAAAATTGCTTTAAAGAGTTGGGTGATAATTATCTGTGGGTTTGTCACTTACCTCATGGATTCCAACCAGTCTGGATATGAGCTCCATCATCATGATCTTCACCTCGAAGCGCTCTTTAGAGTCTTCCAACTGCTTCAAGAGTTTCTCGGAGAAATCTTAATTTAAAAAAAAAAAAAAAGATATTTGATGCTTTAGAGATCTGTGAATTGTAGCACAAATGACTTTAGGCAAATGATTTGTGCTGTAGTTGTTGTTGTGGTGAAGACAGGCGAGCCTACCTTGAGGATCATGAATTAGGTGAACAGCAGAGAAATTGAAGACCTCTGGTTTTCTCTTTTTCTTGTGTTTCTGCTCAAAGAGTTAAAACAATGAAGTAAATTAATTTGAACACAGATGTAACAATAAAATCATTCCTCTGCAGCAGTTACAACAGGGGTACCTTGAGGACTTTCATCGCCTTTTCCATCTTCTTCTTGTTTTTGGTGGTTTTCTTGCCAGTGGAGTATCTCACCTTCAGGTCTCGGACTGATGGTCCCTCCGCCTGAAAGATAAGACAGTGTTAAACATGGATTGCACAAAAATAAAAACCACTCCCTCTGAGAAACACTGAGAAAAGTATTTGCTCACTAACTACTTTGTATATTTGGGACTTGCCTCGGAATCTGAATCGCTGTCATTTTTCTCATCTTCATCTTTGCCCAGAAAGAATTTAAGACCCGCAACAAGGATCTAAACAGGAAGAGAAGCAGGTGAGTGTGTACAGGGCTGCCACCTGTGCAATATAATAAGCATTCAATGTGAGAAAACTTACCCTTGTCACCTTGGAGAAACACGCTGTTGTTATGACATTTACAGTTTTGGAATCATTCCTGTGACACAAAGAAAAAGAAAATTAGATCAAAGCAGTGAAAAAATAATAAGAATTGTAAAATGTAAAATAAGATCTCTCTACAAAATCTTATTTTATAAAGTCTTGTTTGGCAATAAAACCCACCATATGTTCCTTTTGTATAGCTCCACCATTATATCTAAAGAGATCTTTGCTGCGATGGGATTACTGTCTCTCAGCATGGTGTACATGAAGTTCTGTAACGTCTGAAACACACAACAGTATAACACAGATAGTGACTACTATGGGCTGCTGTATCACTAAATATTACATTCAGTTAAACACGGAGAACAAGTATGTGTACTTACTGTGTTAACCTTGTTGTTTTTGTGCTTAGCATTGATGTTTTTGATATCTGCTACAATGTGCGTGTACAGAGTCTGTGGAGTGAGGAAAGCAAATGTTTACTTCTGAAAGGGGAAGAGTGAAACAACAAGAGAGAACAAAATGAGAAAGTCAACAATTAAACATGGGAATATGAAAACAGAAACACATACAACACCAGAAAATCAAGGCACAGAGCAAACGTTATAAAAAGGCACACACAGGGTCAGTATACATGAGTGGTACAATAAGGGTTTCTTCCTTACAACTTGCTGTATGTAATAAAACACTAAAAATATCTTTACTATGCAAAACATTTTGATACATGCATATGATTTTATGACTAAAAACTATTATCCAATGACTGTATGGTGGGTTGGGGGGGAAAAGGCATATAGATATTCAAGGGCTGAGCGCTCTAACCTTTCTAAGAAGTTTGTCGTGACATCGCAGCAGCTCAAAGAAGAGCTCCAGGAGGCCAGTGGGGTCGATCAGATCTTTATTCCTCAGAAGAATCAGCGCTTTGCAGAAGGTCTGAAGAGCAAACACAAACATACATCTCAGTGCTTGAGAGACATGCTATTTACATACATATCAACAAACTCAAAATATATCTGACAGATGTTCTCACCATTCTTAGGTCTGGCTCTAGGACTGTGTGGTGACTCAACAATAACTGAGACAGCTCTTGTGGAAAGGTGGACAGCTGCTGCAGGTAGCAGTGACCAACCTGGAGAACAAGAAAGAACCTTAAGTTCACCACAGATAGGCGACAGGAAGGTAATACACATCACCGATCAGAAATAACACACAGCACGGTACCTGAGCAAGAAACATGACAAGGTCTGCCAGCTCCTTGTTCGGCTTGTCAGGCTGCAGTTTGAAGATCTGTACATTGGACTGATAGTGTCGGTACTGCTGCTGAAACTGTTGAAGGTACAACAATCATTAGAGACAGTTTTCGTATGCTTAAACCCACAAACACCTACGACGGAGTATTAGGGCCAGACTAAGAAGCAAAAAAATATTATTTGTTGGGAATTAACGAAGAACTGACAGTCGTAATAATACGAAATAATGTCACAGTAATTACAAAAAAGTAATATAAAACAGACAAAAGTGTTTTAAATGAAGAAGCAGCTGTCTATGAGTTCAGATCTGACCCGTGAAGCCAGCTCCAAAACCAATTCACAGCCTCAAGTCTGTTTTGTCCTCAGTCCGTTACAGTCAACAGGTAAAACTAACGTAATAATTATTTCAGTTTTAACTGGCTAGCAAACCCAGGCTGAACCAGTTTCCATAAAATGTACTTAAACTTTAATTCGCAATGTTACGACTTTTATTCTCCGCAATGTTAACGCAAACTTTATTCTCGCAAATGTTACGACTTTATTCAAGTTCAAGATTCAAGATTTCCAAGAAGCTTTAATTTATCGCCGAAGGGAAATTCACTGTGCAGACAAGTTCAGTAACAAAGGTGGGAAAGTAATTAGGTTTAGAGGTAAAAAGCTAACATTGACAATAAAAAATAAATAAATAAAGGCTAACATAAGAAAAAATCAAAAACATTTAAACTAGAACGCCAACGCATAATGCAAGCACTTACAGGTACAAAGTAAAAAAACCAAGTAACTAATGTGACAAAATGCAAACAGAGGAAGTGTGCAATTAAACGTAGTATACCTACAACAATACAAAATAACACACCTTTACATTATTCCTCGGTAGACACAATGATGTACGCTTTATTTCTCGTAATACTTAGAACATTTATGTCTCGTAAATATTATGACTTTTCCTCGTAACTTGAATATTCATGACTTTATTCT
>NW_023339774.1:15726427-15753785 GCF_004916995.1 Morone saxatilis | reverse complement strand
AGTAGAACTAATATTTATGACTTATTCTGTATATTACGATCTCTTTTCTTGTGCCTTAATATTATGACTTTATTCTCGTAGACCTAATATTATGACTTTATTCTCGTAGACCTAATATTATGACTTTATTCTCGTAATTTCCAAATACTAATACTGTGTTTTTCTCTTAGTCTGGCCCTAATACTCGGTCGTAAACAACAACAGCTCTACTGGTTTAAAGACGTTTAGCAATGTCGGCTGACAGCACTCACCTCCTCTACGTACGACTGCGGGTCTCTCTTAATGAGATTCTGCAGTTGCGGCAGATTGTTCGGCAGTTTGTTGTTCTGTCGCCCGGACATGGTTCAAGAGGATTTTGCGAGTACGTTGAGAAAAAAGAAAAGAAACAAGTTGGAAAAAACAGCAGATTTTACAAGACAAGCGTGGCAAATGTGTAGGCTGCCATTTAACGGCCCAAACGTCACATCCGGCCACAGCGGAGTCACTTCCTCTTTTGTTAAAGGAGACGCGTTTTATTTTTGCTGTAGTTCTTGTTGCATATAAATTAACTCAACTTCATCATTTTAACACTTGTTTGACTTTTTATAATATTACCTCCATAGTTAAATGTTGAGTTGGACCCAGGCGTTGTTGTTGTGAGGGGCCTGCGTCTGTAGTCACCCTGACAACCGGTTACCAATGGTTACCACAAACTATTTTTAGTTAAAACTGGCTGCTACTTTCTATATTATGGTGCTTATTGTATTGGTTTTTCAGCTGCCTTTCGGGCAAAATATTGTCTTCAGTTCAGAAAGAAATTTTGAATCATATCTGTGTCATTTAGACATCCTTAAAAATCCTTAATATTAAAAACACACAGCAGCGTAAAACCTTCGACTTGAAAGCTGTCTGTTACAATTGTTAGATGTTACCAAAACCTCACAATTTGTGTTGATGTATTTTGTGTCAACTTCTAACATTACATGTTAACAGTAGCATTATTAATATTAGTAGTTTGAGTCATACTAATGTAGTTGAAATAGGACAAAGTGAGCTTTTGCTTATTTGCTTAACAATTGAAGTGCAAATTCTCACCAAAATGTTAACTGACAGGGACATATCAAAAAGAGATTATTATGATTCTCTTTTCTACTAATGACTGAGTATAAATTGTTTTGGTTGAATTGCAGAAACTTTCCTCTTCATGGGGAATTCTGCAGGATTTTGCATTTCACTACAATCCTGCGTCTCAAACAGCAAACCAGGCCTGCAAAGAAAAATGTCTATCCAACACATTGAGCAATATGAGCTTTATTGTGTTTAAATGTGCAACTGAACACCCGGTACAGTCCAAAACCATCATGAAAGATTTCTGGACACATGGCAATGTTTGCAGAATTATTTTACAGTGATTTGATAATGGATTTTGGCACCACATGGTGGTGAAACTGGCTAAGACAAGACAACCTATCTGTGCAGCAACACCTCCTGCTTTCCGCTACAGTATTTGTATAAGATTACATTGTTCCATCAGAAAGCTCAGGGGTGTGAATTCATCCAGGTCAATTGTGTTTAATGACTACATACAGGGAAAAGACACAGTAACATAAGCACCTGTAAAATATGCAATCCAATGCAATAGCCAGGCCAAAAAATTAAAATATAGGATGAAAATCAAGTCCAAGTCTTTGTATAGACTGTCAGGGAATTATTTATTCAAACCTATGGTCAATTTTGAGTTTGTGTTTTTCTTCTGTGGCATTACAGTCTAAAATGTTTAATCATTGGATTGACAAAGTAATACCACTGTAATGCAGAACGTCACAAACTATAGCTCCAGAAATTATAAATGAATACTTCCCCGACAGCCTCAGCATAGATTATTAACATTATAAGCTGCGTTATTGCATTACTGTGCAGTAACTGATAGTGTATATATTTATATAGTCATTTTCAAGTCATCAACCCTCATACAGGTGCACAAGTTGTAGCTCGTCTTCCTCAGACTTTTCAGTGGTTTTGTTAGTCAGCAAGCTTTGAAAAGCTGTTTTAGGTTTGGAATGTGGTGGCAACCTTTTTACACAGCATGATAACAACAAGGCTAATAATGTTTGCTAAAAAGGCAAGGAAAATATTTCTTATTTAAAAAAAAAAAAAATTTCCTTTACATAACACTTAAAATGTATCCAGTTTAATTTTCAGGAGATGAATATGTACACTTTTAATTTCATCATTTACCCTCCGGCAGTAAGCAATTACTGTATAATAGATTTACAAAGCAAATACTGACATAGTATTCTGTCAAGGCATGTTCCAGCATCAAAATAGGATTCAAAATACACAAGTACAATTTTGTTCCACATAAAATACGAAATAATTGATCACTTTCATAATTATTTTAGAATATCCAAGAATCTGGAGGAAAAAAAAAACACAAGTGTTCTTTGTAGGTGACGATAAGAAATACAATCAGCAGTTCTCATAAATGCATTGAAAGGGGAGTAGCAGCCCAAGAGAGAGAACTCAAAAAGCAAACATAAAAATATAGACTTCTTTAAAAGGATTTACTCTCATGAACTGAATATTTTAAGGCTTTACATGTAGTGTAATTTGGCAATTTCTGCCTGTGTCAACTCTCTGTCCATGTTTTGTTTTGCTCTGTTGAAACCGCATCCAGCCTCTAATGATGGTGGTGGTGACGTGTGGTTTCTACTATCCTGAGATGTTTTCCTCTGCTTGAAGGCATCTGAGGACATAGAGGATCACTTGATAGCAGAAAATATACTGGTCCTGTAAGAAAAAAAAGGGAAAATGTGTGAGAAAGCGTGAAACCAACAAGGTGCAGAATCAAATCAGTTGAGAGTTGATGCTAAAAATCTAACATTAAAACTCACCTCTGTTTGAACCATTCCCTGTCTCTGAAGTCTCATGTTTCTTACGACATCTGAAATATCAAACTACAAAAAAAGTGTGAATTAGATTGTGATCATAATGAACATACAAATAAGATTAGAAACCTCCTTATAAACAATATATTGGATCATCAACTTACATCAGCATCTTTACTGATGAGACCCAGAACCACGTCTATACAGATGAGGGTCCCTGATCGACCGATGCCTGCACTGCAGTGTGTGATAATGGGCCCCGACTGATGAATGTGCCTCATGTAGGAAATAAATGTGAGCAGCTGCTCGGGTTGCGAGGGCGTTCCGTGGTCGGGCCATCCCGTGTAATTCAGGTGAGTTACACGCTGTATTTCATTGGTCTGAGGAGGGAGAAACTCTTTCATTAATGTGTCTATTAACAGCGTATGAGAAGAAAAATAAGCATGAACTTTATATATAAATTAACCTGGACATCTTTGATCTCGATGAGTCGGATGACAAAGTTGTCAAGGTATTGGTCTTTGATCAGCGTGATCTGTAACCTGTCGTCTACCATCTCCGCTGTCCTCGGCGTGTCCGGCCAGTACCGTTGACATTTCACTTTCCCTCCCTCTACTTCCTGGGTCATCATGGCGATCACGTTAGACTTCTGCTCCCAGACCATTTGCCAAAAGTCACCCAGAGTGGTGGGTAAGGGACCCTGACAGGCGATGTACATGTAGTTCTCATCCTTCACCGACATCTTGATGAAGTTGGCATTGATGTAGCCCCCGTCTTTGCCCAGCACGACTCGAGTTGTGTCAACTAGAAGAGATGCGTACATAAAAATCATATTTAAAATGAGGTCCAACGTGTTAAAGGTTATATGTCAGATCTATGTAAGATTTAAAACATGTTATAGCAGCAAAGAACTATTTGCTATGTGAAGACATAGGGACATAATGGTGTCCTGTGCAGAGTATACGTCACACCTCCTTTGCCTGCGTTGCTATGGCAGCCTCTCTGTGATTTGTTTAAAAAGCTGGTGATTGGAGCGACTACATCAGTGAATTAAGGATTCATTAGACGTTTTGGTGAGTTTTATTTCATTTATATCCCATTGTTTTAATCTGAGATGCTGGTACTCCAGTGCAAGTGACAAGTGAATTTTGTATGATGAACCTTTAACATCCAGTTTATTGAAAGTTTCCTGTAATGATACAGCGTACAAAATGTGGACCAACACACTTGTGACTTTTCTTACAGGGAACGATATTCTTGTAGCGGTTCTTCTTCTTGTTCTCCTTCGTCTGACCTATTAAACAGTCATCCAGAGGCTGGAGATTCTGAAGATTCTGTCACGGAGGAAAACAGATGTTCATAAAAATCTAATGAAACACGATTCATTCTCAGGCATTGAAATTCAAAGTAGATTCTTACTTCAAACTCCTGCAGCGGGACTTTCTGCTCCAGAAGCCCCCTCATCATGCGGACCACAGTGTTAAGCTTTGGTCCAGTGTACTGGCCGTCAGGGACCACTTTGACGAGGGGCAAAGAGGTTAGCTCGTCCTCTGTGATGATTGGCCCGTCTGTGGGAAGACAGAATGAACAAAACAGTTAAAGCAAAAGTACAAAGAAAATTTAAAATGTAAATCACAATTGTAAATCCAAAACCAGTCTTACCATCTCTGGATTTGGAGTTCATGTTTTCAATAGGCAGTTCATCGCTTCCCCATGTGATTTCATCCTCCTCTGGTTGTCCAACACTCATCTGCAGATAGCTGTTGATTTGCAAACATTAACCGTGAGATGTGAATATATTCCCAGCCCTGATTGTGAGAGGTTTATATCCAAAGAGCTAAAATCTTACTTTTCATTCCTCGGATCGTCAACGCTCTCCTCTTGCCATTCCACTTTCCGCGAACTCTTTTATGAAAGAATCATGAACAAAACAAATCTCAGATAGAACCCCTCATATAGTTTCAATGTTTTATCAAGTGTGATGGATTAGATTTGTACCTCAGGGGAGTCTTCAGGTAAAGAAGAGCCGTCACAGTCTGTGTCCTCTGAAAGCTCTGCGCTGTGCTCCAACTCTCTTTTGTGTTCTTCTTCATAGTCTGTCAAATTTACAATCAATTTACAGATTAATTCCTTCGGTTAGTCAAAATACACAATATTGAACATTGTTATACTGAGATTTTCAGTACAATTTATAGCCTGTATGTTGTTACCTATTGGTGGTATGGGAGGGAGGCCGCCAGATTTGTGCTGATCGAGGAGAGTGAACAGCTTAGTCTTTGCTCCACTGTCCTCACTCAGATCTGAAAGCAACATGAGGTTATTATAAAACTATAACTAATACTAGTCACTATTTCATTTTTAAATAGAGAAGAATTCCATCTTTGCAAATTATTAAAACAGGAAAAAGTAACTTTCAGACTCTCTGCTTGTACCTGCGTTTCCATTGCACTTGTCGGAGTTGATGGGCAGATAGGCCAGGTATGTGTTTGGGTTCTGGCCTGGTGGTCTGGACACTAGAAGATGTACCAGGCCTTTAGCTTTACGGATGGTGGTGACAGCTTTGGTGTGGGATACACCTGTCATTAGTTCTTCATTCACCTGCAAGCAAAAGACAGCCACAATTAAAACACAATAAATAAAAAAAAGAGGGCTGTGTATTTTCACACAAACTTAATTTAATAAAAAATTCACAGAATTTAATAAACATGTAACAGCAGATGAAACCTTTTTTTTTTAAATATATACATTTGTCATTCGATTTGTGTTACATTCATAGAGTGGGCAGAGACCAGCAGTTAAAAGTACATTTATTCATATTACCATAAATTCTGAGCAGCAAATGTCAAACCTCACTCACTTTCAGCAGCCTGTCTCCCACTTGCAGTTTCCCTGTGGACTCTGCTACTCCTCCTCGTGTGATGGACTTCACAAAGATCCCCCTTTCCCCTCCAATCACAGAGAAACCCAGACCTCCTGAGTGCGGCTTCTCCAGATCCAGCTTTATGATCTCCTCCTACAAATTCAACAAACAACCATTAAATCACCTTAAAGTTATTATTCAAAACTCTGGTGGAAAACTGTTGGGTAGCGAAGGGAGCTATATTAAGAAAGCAAAGCTAAGGAATTAATGAATGCTATCAGACTTAAGCTACACAATGGTCAAACTTTAGCGATAGCGATCACAATATCAGTGATAAGCATATTTGTAAAACACTCATTAACCGCTACAGCAAATCGCTGCTAATGACTGTTAACATTTGCTATTAACACACAAACATTTGTCTCTGTTTGCTTGAAATTTCTGTACAGAAATGATATTATACAGTAGAACTTACGTCTGAAGGACAAAGTGCTGCAAGACACTCTGCATCTCTTGGATCTTCTTCTTTAAGAAATCCTTAAACAGAAAACAATGTAATATGCAAACCAATAAGAAAGAAAATATTTTACAGGTGAGACCTTTAAGATTTTAAACATACCATTGATGCTGGATGAAACCTTGGGACTAATGTTGTTGTTAAGGAATGAGACACTTTTCTGCCCAGGATAGACAGGCTTTCCATCCCTGTGAGCCATAGAAAAAAAAAATTTAAATCATGCAACATAAAGTATCTCAAGCTAATGCAAAGCCATCCTAATCAAAAACCAACACCGACTCAGCATGAAAAACACAAGTCAGCTTTTGTTAGAATACCTTGTGGCCTTGAGGGTGAGGTCGTCGAGGGAGAGCTCCAAAAGTCTGGTGCTCTCACTGAGAGTCAGGTCCCGGGTTGGAGCACCGTTGATGTAGTGGATTAGATCAAATGGTCTAAGGCTGCCCTCTTTGAAGGCCATTGAACCTGGCAGGATGTCTTTCACAAACAAGACACCGTAGGCGCTGTCACTGCCACCATCCAGTACCAAACCTGGTGATACAGCAAAGAGTAAAATAATTCAGACTTATTTTGAAGCAACATCTGGGAAAAGCTACCAAAGACCTATGAACAGTGGACAGAAAGCGCCTGAATGTCAGATGTGCCAGGGATGTTTTATCTTGTTAATGAGGGCCGTTTCTTACCCAGTGGTTCTTGGCTGCCCTTAAAACAAATGTCAGGCAGCAGGTGGGCTTCTATGGGGGGCTTGGGAGCCTCCAGGACCCTCCCTACCACCAAGTCAACCACACGGGGGGCTGCACGCACAAGATTAACCACCTCTGTGTGGCCCATATTGCTCACGTCTGTGTTGTTCACCTGCAGATGGAAAATAAAAGATTCACACGTTATGGATTTAAAGGAATAGTTTGACAATTTGGGAAACATGCTTTCCTGCAAAGTTAGATGAGAATGACTATGATTAATATCTCTCTTATATACAGTATACTTGACCCCCTTGCTGCCACTGATGAATGTTATCGTTGCTACTTCCTTATCCATCATCCTCCGCCGCATTAATCCCTCTTTTTTCACCAACCAAATCACAATAATTGGGCTTTCAAAAGAAACTTTGGACACTTAGCTGCCACTTTGCGAATGCTAGGCTATTTAGCCATATAGCCTACAATGGGGCTAAAGCCAGCAAGACAACGAGGTCATGCATTAAAGACAAGACTATTAGACAGTAGCTAATCAGCACACTCAGACAGGGGGGTCTACTACAGATGGTCTACATTTGGTTACTAACAGTGTGAATTACTTTTTTTCTTCATTACTACTACTACGTTAAGGTAGTAGGACCTCGGTGTTGATCTATCAAAAGGACGTATAGCCTTCAGATATTTCCGTCATTGTAAAAAAAAATGTCATCAATGACGATAATTATCGATTAACGCGACCCCTACCAACACCATAGGCTAAAACATACTGTGGGCTGTGACCAGAGTAAGGGATTAGGTACCATTATCATTCTGTCCCCGGGCCTGAGCCTTCCATCTCCTTTGGCTGGATCCTGGACGATGTCATGGATGTAACACCCATGATCATTACCTTTGGTGAGGGTGAAGCCCAGACTGCCCTTTTCTGACTTCACCAAGGGGACCTTTAGCTCTACTTCCTAACAACAGAGATGAATCTCAGTTAGAGGAATAACTCTCGGTCTGAATACTCCGAATCTCTAAAAATTTGGATCCACATTTTAGGGGAACCCCAGACGTCGGAAATTTTTTAGATCACTAACTTTCTATCTTGAGAGCTTCCCCCTCTTCAGTCCTTACCGGGACAAATTCCTCAAGGTCCTGTCCATTGCCGGACAACGTGAGATTTAAGGGCAGAGGCAGTGGAGGAGGCAGGGGATCTGGGCTTGGGGCAGTGGGGGAGGACACCATAGGAAGGGGTGATGACTCCAGATCAGCTGTCACGGGGGATGAAGGACACCTGTTAAAAAAAAACAACAAAGACAAAGATTAAATTGTCTTGTCAAAATTAGCGCAAATGAAATGATATATTTTAACACTGATCAGGTACCTCTTGCTGAGATCCGATCTTGTCATCGACAGGTTGGGGGAGTAAAAGGCTGAGTGGATGGTGTCATCCAGCTGACCACTGCTGTCGTAGCGTCCCAGTCCCAGGTTGCTGCTGGGGGTGTGGTAGACACTCCGCTCCCAGGTTTGCTTGTTGTGCTCCATGGTGCTCGGGCTGAAGGCTTCTTCCACCTCCTCATCCCCATCAGTGCTGTCGCTGTAGCTGTTGTGTCGGCCAGGGGTTTTGAGCAGCAGCCTCTCCAGGGCCTCCTCCACGGTACCTGGACTCTTCTTGCTTTGCGTACTCGGAGTCAACGGCTCCTTTCGGGGTGACGGCATGGGCGTCTGGGAATATATAAGTTAAAATTAAGTTTTCAACAGTTACTGGTACTTAAATTGTCCACATATTATATACTGACTCACCAGAGCTGAAGTGTCCATTTCAGGAAGAACCCCATGTTCAGGCCTACAGAGGAGCAAAGTCACTTCCTGTCCTGTTCCTCGCAAGGCTGATATCACCTCCTATGTGGATGAACGTGAGGACACACAGACACACAATTAAGTAAATTATGCTTTTCCAACTTGATTTTCAAGCGTTACCGGAGCAGGGAGATAAATCCAGCTTACATGTTGCGAGAGTCCTTTGAGGGGGGTTTGATTGACCCGCATGATGACGTCGCCCACGTTGATGCGACCGCTCTCTGCAGCTGGCTGGCCAGGAAACAGCTTTTTAACGCGCACCATGCTGGAGCCGTGGGGTTCTTCTGGGATGCTCTCCTCTCGACTAAAACTGAAGCCCAGCCCTGATGTGTTCTTCAGCAGGCACACCTCAAACACATTATCTGTGGGGATAAAGACATGCAGGTATAGTAAGTGAATGTGAGCTGTCTGGCAACTGGCAACCTGTCAACTGGCCAACATATGCTGGGACAGGCTCAAGTCCCCTTGACCCTGTATCGAATAAGAGGGTATAAATAATGGATGGAGGGACGATTGGTGGGACAGACTTGAGATTAAATACACGTCCATGGTGGACAAATGCAAAATTACTCTCTTTTTAGACAGCAGAGGGCACTATCTACTTTGCCTGTTGGATGTCCTACATCTCTTGTCAGTAGCTGTATCAATGTGCAAAAGACATAAAGACATGGCGGCCGCAGGTGAAGACTTTGAAATTGAGTACACTCCATCCTGTGTAAAATCGGAGGTGTGGCCGCTTATTAGTTTCGCTAAATCAGATAATGAACAAGGTAAAAAGATAACAGACATAGCAAGAGACACGAGGCAGGATTATATTTTCAGTTTCACTTTTTCTAAAAAAAAAGAAAAGAAAATATGAATTGTTGCAGTTCAAAAATGTATTCTTAAATTTGATAAAGAAAATATACAAGAAAATATATTTTGTAAATTTTTGTCCGAGAAATAAAGGAATAATCTGTCTTTAATCTCATTTTATTAAAAAAAAATGTGAGGAAATGATATTGTGAATCCAGTATCGTCAATTGTATCGAGTCGTGAGTTACATACCTACAAATAGTACAATCATATGTTCACAAAACGTTTCATAGGTGGCAAATTAGCACTTGTTTGACACCAGAAGACCTATAAAACATATTTACAAAGTCCAATTATTTTCCTTCTTGTACTTTATTAAGAAGTCATTAACAAGTTGTTTTTTTTTTTTTTTATGTAGACTTAGTCTGGTAGTCTGAAAAAAACAAACAACTTCACCATATCCCTGCAGCACCCAAAAAGGATGAATATACCATCATTTCAAAAGAAACAGGGACATTTCAACCACCACTGCTGATATTGCAGTTCTGTCTTGTGTATACAACTTTTGGTCTCAGAAAAAAGGAATTTCTTTTCACAGTGGGATCAACAAAGTAACACCGATAATCCTCTCTGGAGGTTTTCCACAAGAATAAAGGATACATTTTCTAAGCCCATCTAATACAAGACTCAAAGGCCCATATGTACATTGGAAGCATTATAGGTGGATGTAATTAATGTAAATGAGATACCATGTTAAAACGATCCAACTGTAAATGAAATTCCACATTCCTTGTCCTGGACCAAAATGCATTCTAAAGTTCAGCTTAAGTTCAGCTGTCTGATTCAGAAATAGATTGAAATAACATACAGCTTCTACACCAGCCACACAATAAAATAAACCTGCTGTTCACAGTTAATTATACATATTGCTTATACCATAAACTGGAATAACTGTGTAAGGATGAAGCCGATACTGGCAAATGTTGTGGCAACTCATCAAGGGGCAGTTAAAAATAACAAGTCTAGTTCTAGGAAAGCAATATAATGGTCTTATAGAAAAACCAGCTACTGAGCTCTAAATAGGCAGCAGTGTCCCGCTAATGGGTTGTACACACATGCTCATTTTCTTTCAAATGAGATTACCAGGAGATGATATTTTGTTTAGAGAGAACAAAGTGTCTTAGTGTAATGTTGTTTCCTGCTTACAACAAATCAGAAAATACACACCCCTGAAAACAGGTGCACAACCCACTCTGAGAAGATTAACGGACACATTACGGTCCTTTAAGGTTTGGTTACTTAAACCCATAAATGTAATTTCAGATTCCTTAATTGTGTGTCACGTTTATGTCTCACCTCGTGTAACAAAGCTGTACTCTGGTTTTTCTTTGACCTCAAGTGACTGCTTTTTGCTCTTGGTCTGGTCTCGGTCGCTACCAGCACACGGGGGAGTGCACTGAGGTGTGAGGGGAGCATGGAGACTGTCTGCAGGTGGATGACCCTTCTCCAGCAACAAGTGCACTGTCTGAGGGAGCAAATTGATTCACTTAGTGTTAGTGGCCAGCTGGGTAGAAACTAAACAGCCTGTCAGCGGGGTGCTCCGGTAAATGTCATCCCTCACCTGCCCAGTGTCTCTGAGAACCTCTACCGCCTGCTGGTGAGTAGCTCCATCCAGACTTTTCCCATTGACGGCTACCACGCGATCACCTGCGCGTAGGACAGGAGTGTTAAGACTCAAGAAGATGAATATTTGTTCCAATAAATTTAATTCAGTTCATAATTAAGTCTTTTTGTTTTTACATTATTTGCAACCTCACTTACCTTTCTGTATCCTTCCATCGAGCTCAGCAGCTCCTTTTGGTATGATGCCTTTGACGTAGATGCCTCCATGTCGAACTGTTGTGTTGACTCCCCCCTGAGAAACGAACACACCTCTTAGTCTAATCAGCCAGAGAAAAAGTAGTTCATTATGTATTTTCTATCGGGGTTGATGGCAAGTGGCAAGATGTTTTTTTTCATTTCCAGTGTAATTGTTAAATGATAATTGTTTTGTCTTTATTGTAGGTTCAGAAGTTATGTATATTTACTATTATAATAAGGCAAAAGTCAACCAAAGTCACAAAAACAATCAAGGCCAAAGTTTACCTGAAGTTAATACTGTTTGTTAACATAGGTTTTTGTCATTTGTGGACCTTGCCACATTTTTGGTTGTGTCAAAAATATCTTTAATTGTTTCATGTCAGGTGAAACACAATTAAACAGGAAGAAATCCAGGCATATTTATGTTTTAGCCATTTCTTTTTTTTCCTTGTCTCCCGCTCACTCTGACTACTCCATCTCTGTCGGTGGACGAGCTTCTATCGTTCACATGCTAGACAGGGGTGATTTAATTGCTCAAAACATGGCTACACGAGAGTAGTTATTTTTTACGTTCTCTTCAACAGTTCATCCTTAGAATAACCTTTGCAACGCCATGAACCATAATGCTCCCTTTTCACCCCGTTGTGTCCCAATAATGTCCTTCATATTCATATTATGCTTTGGTCAAATGATTTAGACAAAACATTTATCATATCACAATTATGAATTAGTTGAAAATGAAAAAAAGTCCTCCACTGTGATGTTATTGACAAAATTACTGTGAGGTTAAATCTAAATAATCAGAGACGATGTAAATGTTCTAGTCAGTGCACTTTTGGTTATGATGGGAATGGATTTATTGTTAAGGTGAATTTCATGGTTATTTCAATGTTTCTATTACTAATACAACACAAGACTCAATCAGATATTATTCTAAACAAAAATATTCGACAG
The DNA here is from genome assembly GCF_004916995.1 of Morone saxatilis. Taxonomy (NCBI): domain Eukaryota; kingdom Metazoa; phylum Chordata; class Actinopteri; family Moronidae; genus Morone; species Morone saxatilis. The sequence continues at coordinate 15,741,395 of NW_023339774.1, read as the reverse complement.
TATTCCTGGTCTGAAAACACAGTCAAGTGGATTGTTATCGAGTGTTATTATGTAAATGAATCATGCTAATCAATAAGGTGTGCAAAATGTATTATATTATATTAGTGGAACTCCAGTGACAAACATGTAGGAAGCCCTACAGAGCTCACTAACAAGTCCTGTTTAAACCTTTTATGCTTCTAAATGTAAAGAAACTAAAGATAGCATGCAAAAAGAGAATTACACAATATTCCCACAAGAGCTTACATACAGCGTTAAGAAAGCAAACCAAAGCAAGCAACATATAAACACAAACAGTGACAAGATGGTGGGGGGGAAAGGGGGTAAAACAAAGAGAGGACGAAAACCTTGCCGAACAGTACCGTGACACTTATGCCCAGGCTGCTGTCTTTTTTGGACAGCTCAACGTCAAATAGTTCTCCTGGATGGAGACTATTGACCCCTGGGGCATTACCATTTAAATTTTCCATGATGTAGTCCTGCAAACAGAGAACAGGGTATTAAGTTGAATTATCACAAGCTGGGACATGCAGAAAGAAAAAAGGGATCAAGGGAGAGTGAGGAGGCTGAAGTAGGTAGTGCGGAGAAGAAAAATAAGCTGATATTACATTCAAGGAAGGACATGCAGTGTACAGGTAAGAAACTGCCTTGCATTGACATTGTAAATGCAATGATAGGCAAAGGTTATAAACAACAGGCAGTTAGTCGTGCCAAGCATCTAAAAGGTAATGTGTAATGCTTGTTTGTAGAAGAACCATTCTTATCCTGTTATGTATCTAAAGTTGATTTATATTTGCTCCACCAGAGTTAAAAGTAAACCTTTTGAGAGTTTTGATTCACAGATCTCCTCAGGAGACGACTACTGTGTGGGATGACGTATAAAAGCAAAGAATCCATTTACACCAACGAATTTATAAAACACAAAGGCCGCACCTTTTTGACCTTGAGTTTCTCTTGACTACTGGAATAAGTCTCCTCATCCATGTCTGAATCCCCCCAGTCAGAATTCTCAGAAACTTTGGGTGCTTCTGACACTTTAGCTTTTCTAGTTTTGGGAGGCAGAGCCGGTGGCGTAGGATCCAAACCCACGTTAGGTTCTGGTCTATGATGCTGGGCAATGGGTGCAGCTTTAGCAGCGGCTGTAGCTCTTTCTAGATACTGCTGAACTCCATTAGCAGGGGGTTGGTTGATTTTAGCGACGTTGCTTGTCCTGGAGTCCTGAGAACTGAGGCTGGTGTGCTGGTGGACTGGAGAGGAGGAGGATGACGGTGGGCCAGCGCTATGGGGAGGAGGGCTGGGACTTCCTGTTCCCACCTGCTCCTCTGACGAGGTATCAAAGTCTAGTCCTCGCCTCTGGCCAGAGTTAAGTGCCTTCAACGCAGACTTGGCTTGGTAGGGAACATAGCCCGATGGAGATTCTGTCAAAACAAGGAAGAACAGTGAAGTCTAAAAATAACTAAAAGCACTCTACACAAGATGAAAGGGAACATGATTTTTACACTTAGCAACCGCAGTCATATCCCTGCTTTTACCTTTGTATAGCCTCTCTTTGGGTTGTGACACCACCAGAGTAACATCATCAGGAGCATTTTGGAGGATATCTATTGTGGTGGCGTGAGAGAGCCCCTGCAGGTTCACATCATTCACGGAGATCAGCCGGTCACCTGCATCAACATTACAGCTGTTACACACATGAAAGACAACCAGGTGTGGCAAGACAGAGAACTGCAAACTATGATCACAGTAGACAACAGAAACTGAGATAATCCACCCATACAGGGGGAAGAGTGAAGCAAAACACTGGCCTACCAGGTTTGAGGCAGCCATTGACATCAGCAGGACCCCCAGGAGTGATGGAGCTAATAATGGTGCCGAGGTCCATACGCCCAGAGTTCTCCCCTCCTACAACCTGGAACCCTAGAGAACACACACGAGCACAAATAGATGTAAACACATACATACAGTATATAAACACATTCAAACACAAAACATCAGGGGAACACAAACGCATTGAATGCAATTTATAATACTTGTCATCTCTGACAGCTGAGCAGTGGCAGCAAAGGCTGTGTTAAATTGAGCCTTTTTTTTTATTTATTTTTTTTTAAGGAAAATGGATATACACCCTTACCCAGGCCATATTTCACATCTTTCTTCAGGTTTACAGTTGTGATTTCTCTCTCTGGAGATGGTAAGGAGATGAGCTTTTTCTTGAGTGAATCTGTGCAGCACAAGGACACGTGACATTTTTTTAATTTGGTGGAATGTACCATAAATATGTGGCTAAGCTCTGTCATTTCTGACAGATGCATGTCATAGTGTAATTTTGATAAATTAATTTCACAGGGCATTATACAGCATGCCACTCTGAGAGCATTAGTATGTCTACATTGTAACTATTAATCAGCACAGGCAGGCATACGGTCCTGCTGAGGGGCCCCTACTTTAGCACCGTTGGCTAATGGGCCTGAAAAGACGGGTTAAGCTAGGATGAAAAGGAAGGTCAAAAGTTCAGTGCCAAGCATGAAGCTATTAAATGGTGGGACCAGGGGTCAGTTCCACATGCAGGCAGCACTAGGACACAGACTCAATTCTGCATTATATAATTCTGATTTAGACTTATTTTTTGGTTTGTAGATCCGTACTTGGCCGTGCCACGGTCAGCATATGGTTCAACAGATTGAAGTGGAGGATTACGAATGTTACAAAATGAGTGATGGTGGAGATATTTCATTGCATTTTGACATTATTCTGTATACAAAGCACTGAAATCCAGCGTCAGTGTATCTGGGGAAATGAATGACAGAAATGTTTATGCATACCATTAACAGAGGCTGGGGTTGATGGTGGTCCAGAGTTACTGTGCATACTGACACCTGGGAACATAGAACAAGATATCAGGCAATGCTTTAGTTTTCTACATTATACAGAACAATGAAAACCTGTCTGCCTCTCTGTTAATTTATAAGCAATAATAATCGAAAATCAAAACATGTATTGCCATCAGTTAATAATGAACATATGCCCCCTGGATGATCAGAATACTAACAAGTAATTAAAAAGTAAAAAATAAACTTGGACAAAGCAGCAAAGAAGATTATCAGCTTATAAATGTCTAAAATAAAACATCATATTATCATTTTATTATTTTCCTCAATACAGGCCAACAAAACAAACTGGTTTTATGTCAAACTGCTCTCTGCTCCAATTCAATGACTAGAAAGAAGTGCTTTCAAATCAATTGAGCTTTCCAAGCCTTTGAACAACCAAACAATGGGGAAAAAAAGAGAAAACAATCGTATCTAGTCTTTGAGGTAAATTAGATCGAATAGGTTTGTAATATAGATAACAAGCATTCAGGCCAGGAATTGACACATACAATATGAGTATCAGTTACATTTTTTTAATACACTAAAAGGATTTTACTTCAACTGTACTGCAATTTTCTCATTTTAGATCTCACTGCTCGCCTTCAGAACACACCTTGTTTTATATACACAAGGTCATCATAATTACTGGCTTTCTTTGATAAGAACGCTGTTTTATCTTATAACACCACAGTTAGTTATGAGCCGGTTTAAAAAGTCTTTATACATGCAGGTGAATTTGCCTAGGTCTATATTGGTAACTGGCATTTGGCTTCTGAATTGTAAGAGAGCTGAAGCTGCAGACAATTACTATCTTGACAGCTGATGATATATTTTTCAAATTGTGAGAGCCTCACAGGTCAGCATCCTTACCTACTACATATGCTTGGCCAGCATCCTCTATGGAAGAAGAGTCAGATTCTTTTTTGGATGTGCTGAGACTCCAGGGTGGACTGTTGTGGGTCACTGTGCCAAATGATCTGAGGAGGAGAAGCGGAGAAGATTTAGCCTGAGGAGGCAATTTCCCTTACTGAACAGAAAGGAGGAGGAGTGTAAAAAAAGGTGCGCTTGACTAAACTAAACTTACTTTCACTACTAACGTTCATGCACATTTTTTTTTTTTATGCATACTGATTCCAATTTGATCTAAAATCCCACGTCATCTGTAAAGCTGACACGAGAGGGAGCAACTGGCACAAAAACAGGTTTGTTATAAAATAAAACAGGAACATACACACACACGCTGGTTTGCACAATCTCACACAAACACAAACACAGACATAAGGGCGCATGTGCACCCACACACGAGGACCCCCGGAGGGTTAATTAGAGGCTGGAGGTAGATCTCTGGTGTCTCAGTAGTGTTGGGCTATAGTCCCAGTAACAAGCCCTCACTTAGTAACCTTAGTCTGTCCTGAAGTGAGCTTGGAGACTCAACTAATAAACATCGTATGTTCTAATCTGAGCTTGAAATAAGACCGTAAAAAGGACTAATTAAAGGCGTACAAATGCATAAAACATTCTAGTTCGTGCATAGTTTCGTGAATGGTGGATATAGAAAAAATATAGCTTTTGCTCAACATTTCACTTCAACTCACTTATCCTGTTGGTGTGAGAGGGAGTCTGTGTCTGAGCTGGCCCGCTGGTGTTGCTGAAAGGGGGAGGCCACTTGGTTGGGTTGTGCCTGACTCAGTCCGCTGTTCGCCTGGCCACGATGTGACTCTGCCACTCGGTGCTCTGGAGACTCTGGCATCTGTCTGAGGTTGTGGTGGGAGCGGCTCATTATCCGCGGATTGGAAAAGACTGTGGAGGCCACTGGATTGAAACCTGGAAAGTGAAGCTCATCTTGGACAAATATGGGGCCAGACGGTGCCTTGTTGAGGGCCACCTCTGAGTAGGAGATCCTCTTCAGGTGGTCTGGATTGGAGCGCGTTGATAAGCTGGGGGCCAGGCTGCCTGAGCTCACCGTCCTCCCCACTGCGTCTCCACTACGAGGGTCAAGGGAATACTGCAAACTGCTCAAGGGGCAGTTCTCTGAATACCGGAAAGGACACACAACAGAAAAGGACTGGATACTTAATAACGACACTTTTGTTTAATAATATAACAAAATGTATGAGATGAGATTTATAAAATAATAGGGCAGGGAATTTAAAGCTTAAGTCTTGATCTGTGTCATTAACATCCCTCAGCAGTCTGAAGTAATTATTGTCTAGACAGAAAAAGCTGCCACTGTCTTCTGCACCACGTTTTCCTGCAGATATCCATCTTAATCATCATAACTAATGGTCTGGTCAGTCTTCTTGGCAGTATAACTTTAGTTGTGACTTTATATAAACAATCTGGTGGGAGTATAGAGCACGACGTATACAAAGTTGTTCTGTTGTTCAGCCAAGTGAAACAAATCAAACCAAGCAGGGCACCATGAAAAAGATAAATCAACGCCCACACAAGTTTGACTGGCATATTACGTAATTGGAATAGTTGTGCAGGAATGAAACTTGTACACTGACAGGATAATGCCAATGGACATGATGACTGAAAGAATAGCATGGACTATATGCATTTTTGTTACAATGTGTTAATTTATCAAAATGTTTTTTTTTTAGTTAGTAAGAGAGTGAAATGGAGGGAAATGAGTGGGTATCAGCTATTATCTGGAAAAGATATGTGGGATGGCTGACACATGCAGCTGCTGGAAACAGTGAAGTTAGGAGGATTGCCTCTCTCCGGACGCTGTGATAGGTCACTTTTGTTATCCTTCCTCTCAGTGAAAATATATCTAACTTCCCGCTGGCCAAATATTCACGTCTGTCTGAGCCTGACGCCATATTGTGCAAGCCCCCTCCACCTCCTTTCATACCTAGGTCTTGAAGCTCCTGGTTGTTTTGGCGGGCCTTCATCTGCAGGTGGAACTTGTGCTGATCAGAGCAGAGCTGTAGCAGGTACTGACAGGTCTTGTTGCTGTCTGTCTGAAACAGGTGCTTAATCCCATCGGATGTGTTCTGAAGGCATATCTTCTTTTTCTTCAGGATGACAAATTAAACATTTAAGTGAAAGTGAGGACTGACTTCACTAAAACAAAAAGAATTCACTATAGTGTGTCATAGTTTAATTTCTGATAATAAAGACAAAAGTACATACTGTAAAGGAAATCTTTTTTGTCTCCCTCCAGGGGAACCTTAGCACTGGCGTACGATTTCCATTAAGGACCTCAAAGATGAGCACCCCCTTGGAGTAGACACCCAGCATGATGCCCGTCTGGGACCTCTTCTCAGGAAGCACCCGATGGAAATGGACACCATACTCTGTCAGCCTCTGGCTCGCCTTTAAGACAATCAAGACAGTGTTCAATTCTCAAAAATATGCAATAGTATGATAGAGGGAAGGGACGTGAATATGTTTTGACACTGATTAAAATTGAGTACTGGAACTTTTCATGCAGAGAAGAGGTCTTTCATCGGGTCAGCGATCCAATGAGTGCACTGATCTTTATCTGATTACATACAATATGATTCCCCACATTTTTCAATCTGGTTCGTTGCTGTGAAGAAAATAGAGCCGCTTAAGTAGACTGTGCACAGTCAGAAATGTTACAATGCAGTGGCAGGACTCTTTTGTTTGTAGTTGACACGGCAATCTTTGGTTTGCTGTCAAACATAAACTCAAATGTATTACTTCTTTTGCCAAAATAAACTCCATGGTACTTGCTTTCCTGGAACAAGTGCCAAATGTTTATTGTGTCTGTCACAAAATAAACACCTTAGCTGCAAATTACTTATTATTGAGTTTAGCAATAATTGACAACATTTTGGTCCACCTGTCTGAAACCATGCTTCTTATACACTCCGGTCTTGCTTACCTTGAGGAATTCAAACTCAGCCTCAGTGTCAGATGCTCCAAAGTAGTTGATGTGAAGTTTCGGTAGCTCCTCCTTGATGGCCGTCTGGTTCACCTTATCCAGGACAGACACCGGCAGGTAGTGCTCCAGCCTGAAATAGGTCTTCCCGTGGAGCTGAGGCACAGACACAATTTGTCATTTCATGAAGTTTAATTTAATGAGATCAATATTAGATTAAGTTTTACAAGAGAAGTCTTTACCTTACATTCTAATTCAAACGTGTATATTCAGCAACACTTTCTATTTTATAAAACAATAAGACTAAGATATGTAGCAGATATGTAGTTAGCTGACACACACAGTATTTGTATTAAAGAGATTTGGTACCTCAGGTTGGTAGTCACTGAATTCCGCCTGCAGTGCCAGTGAAGCCAGCAGCATGGCATTTTCCGTGTCACAGCGCATCCTCTCCTCCAAGATATCCTTCCTCAGCTGTAGGTAGTACTGATGTTTGGTCATAGCATGCCTGTTATACACATAAAAATACAGACATATTTATTTTTTCTTAAAAAGGTGACATGCCAATACAGATTCTCCCTTACAATAAGATTCACTTACTGTATGAGGTTCACGTCATCAAGGAAGAATTTGATACGCAGGAAAAGATTAAAAGGCACATCAGATTTCTTCCTCTTAGGATCCTCCTTCCACCCCTCCGGGGCCACTTTGGACAGTTTGGCATCAGGGTCAACGAAGAAAAATTCATTATCTGTATTTATGATTTGTATGGGCAGAGGGTTGAGGGGAAGGTGAGATGGAACAGAGAGGGAGATGGTGGAAGTAATCAGTAATGTCTGTCTGCCTGCAGCAACGTAGGTTTTGCATCTTTAATGAGACATCGGGTGTAGAAAATGAATTTACATGAAAATACCATTAACCTCTGGACTAAAAACAAATCAAACCTCATCTAATATGCTTGTTATGTCACACTTGTACTTTGCATTTAATAAAAGGGGACTTTTTCTCTAGAATAGATTCTGTGCCATTTAAAACTCTGGATTTCTGAAATGTTTTTCATTTTGTTCTCATGTGAGAAAGTAGTCATCCCTTGTTATTTCAGTCACTGATCCACGCTGACCTTACAACCTTCTAAGAACTATGATAAGATAAGTTATATAACACACGTGTGAACACTCACATCTGCTCAATTCAGAACACTAACCCCCTAGATATACCTGAGAAACCACAGACATGCACAGGAGCAACATACAGTACCTCTGAGGTATGCTAGGCCAAAGAGATGGTGCTCCACGAGCCCAATGTGGGCGACCACCATATCAAGAACGTCTTTACACACCGCCTTGATGTCACAGCTCAGCTCCAGCTTTTGGCCATTTAGCAGCACCACACCAACCTTCCTCTGCACTTCCTCCACCTTACCACGTTTCTTATGGGCAGGGAGGAGAAAAAAAGAAGGAGTCATTGAATAAAAATAGCAAATAAAGCACTATCTGTGACAACGCCAGGGATACCATAAATTTACATCCTTACCATTATTGAAGAGGGAACAGATAAGGCCACACAGGGCTCACTGGCCATCTTCACAAACTCAGGCCCATGGAAGTTCTGCCATAAGATTAACAGTCAAAGAGAAAAGCTTTATTTTACCAAAGTGTTAAAGTATCATTTTCAACCTTGGCCTTCCTTTTATATTTTTCTGCCATTACGAGAACTGATTGTGTTTAAAATGTAATCACTTGTTGTCAGCACTGAACTAACACACTTTCTTTCTGCACTGCAGATTCACACCTGTTGCTCTAGCTACTCTGATCATGAGATTTCAATGACAACAGATCATGTGATGCTTTCTGAGTGTTGCACACACACACTTCCTTGTTGGTTTTCTGCTGTCTCACCAGAAGTGGAGGAGCAAGATTCCTTTGCTTTAGCTCGAAGGTTTTTTGTTTTAACGACTGGAAACCCCCCACCTCAATTTAAAATATACTTTAAACACAAACACACACACAGAAAATATGTCTCGCCTTTGAAAGTATAATTAACCTAAGAGGAATATAATTGCAGCATTTGAGGTTTACTGCCAACATCAGCAAAGTTGTTGCCATGTTTTCCACTTGTTTTAACACATTTTCAATTTGTGATAGTAGGTGGAATAAATCTGGTCGTACCCAAAAAAATTCCACACCCCACAATTGTAATTACCATGGGGAGGCTGACATGAATTATGTTTTCTAGTCAGCAATTTCTATTTACAGAACATCTAGTGAGCACAGCATCAACAAAGTAGTTGCCAATGATCTCATGGGAGATAAAATTGTACATCCATCATCGAATATTGCATTTTAAAACAATAAATCCTTTAGGGAGGGAGTTTCCATTGCCGTGGGTGTGTTGAAATGATGTCTTTTAACCACTTTCAGAAGTTGGCTGTGTCATATGTGGCTGTTTTGTATGGGTACAAAATTAATGTTTTTAAATAAATATTATACACAAAATGACTGGAATGATCACAGATTATCATTTAAAGGACCTTGGGTTTGCGAAGTGGTACAGAAGAGGTGTAAAGGGGGTCTCGAAGGTCGAGCATGGAAGTGCGAGATGGGGCCAGGGGATCATCTGAGGGGTAGAGGTTGGCCCTGGACAGCCTGCTGGCCAGGTGGGCCTGGAGCCGCTGCACCTCCTCCTCCTGCTTTTGGAGGAGCAGCTCTGCTCCAACCAGACCTTCATCAGCTGCCCCCTCATACTGCCTACGGGGAGAAGAGAAGAGGATGGTTGGTGGCAAAAGTGTCTGATACTGTCAAAAATGGAATGGAAATTAAAACGGTTGTTTAATGTGACACCTCGTGAGATTGTTCTTTTATTAACTTTCTTTTTTGCTTTCCATATAAACGTAAATACTTTAAAGAGGAAACGTGAAAGGAAATCTGTCAGACACACTGTGTTTACACAAAAGACATCAAATAGTAGCTGATGTGTTTACTTTTAGCATCAGGGGCGAACAAGTGCTCTGTGCAGTGGTACAGATTGTTAGCAGGCATAGCAACAGCAGGCAGGTCTCTGTAATGCCATAGATTAGAGAGATAGAGACTGCTGAATGTGGATGTCACATTGGATGACCTCACTAGCGAAGCATGAGGCCGAGCCTGCTGTGCCACACCAGCTGTGTGTGGCACAGAGGACCAAACAGGACAGCTTCATCTGTAGCTTATCTGTGTGTTCTGTGGAGGATTTGTAGTGCAGGTACCAAATCCTCAGGGGAATAAAGGAGCTAATGCATACAAACACTTTTGATTCAAGGCATACACATTTGTATGCAGTGGGGCCAGTGGAGAAATCCATGCAGTAACATTCAGTGATTAAACAATTTGTAGAATAAAACTGGCTTAGAGTTCTCCCGGAGCAACTGGAGAGGTAGAATTAAGATGTAGATTGCTTGAGGATGAGAGCAGCTGCAGGTTTGCTGCTTATGGGAGAAAACACAACACTGGTACCTTGTTTGTTAAACTGCCACCTGCATACACGTGTGCGTGTGTGTTACCTGAGCCTGTGTGTGTTGTGACTCGTCAGCGAAAGGGCATCGTGTTCAGAAGAAAGTGCCAGCTGGGAGCCATACCTCCTCACATCGCCTGGTTTCTTAGCTGGAAGAGACGTGGGAGTATTAGCACACACGCACACAAAAAGGAGTACATTTTGTTTTCGCATGTACACAAATCAATCACAACCCCTCCTGTGGCGCAAATGTACCTGCATGGACATGTGTTGAAGGAGGTGGAGTAGTTATAGAATACTTAAATCAGGTTAAACCAGCACCATATATGGGATCTCTTTTTGCTTACAAAAGACCACCAATGTGTTGCAACATCATCATGTGTCTGACAGTGCTAAAATATACTGAGTCATAAACTGTCCCCACTTAGTACATTAAGAGCCCCGCCTGTGTCTTAGAAGTTCTGACTTATTGTATGTTTCATTTGAAAGTAATTCAAACACCTTTCTTTTTTGGAACGTGTTTAATATATTTTAGCCATTTCCAAATAAAACTGGCACTGTTTCCACCAGCGTGTCCAAACTCTTCACAGCTGTCAAGCTCAAAGTCAAACTTTCACGGAACATTTGCAACCTGTGGATCCAGTGTTAAATGGAGTATGGGTCATCTTGAGTAAAATTTCTTTTTGACTTTAACTAGCTCTGTCCGTCTCCCACAGCACAGACAAGTTTGAGTAAATTAATCTTGAAAGGCCCAGTGTGTAGAGTTAAGTGGCATATAGCGATGTAGTTGCAATTTGCAGCTCCCTTGCTTCACCTTCACCTTCCCCAAAGACAACGATTCCAGGTGCACCATCTCTAAATCTCAAAGCAAGCAGTGATACCATATTCACAACTCACACAACAGAGGTTTGGGGTATTTCTGTAGCTAAATTTTGAAAGATTAAATCTGCAGCCATAGTTGTGTTTGCCACTGTAGACCATTTCATTTTGCAGTGAAGATACAGTATGCTACGTTGTGTAATCTTACATAGCTAAATAATGATCCAATTCCATTAGCAGCACCAGGTTTTCTGAGAGTATCCTGTGAGGTTTGGCAATAAGGCAGCAGGGAATCTCGCTTTGAACAGGACAGACCGCAGTCAATGGAGACAAAGAATAATTTATATGCCAGTTGCTTTCAATCCCATGCTTGGCGGCCCAGACTACTGCTGGTTTTCTTGTTAAATGATTCCCTCACCATTCCAGGTGTAAATCAGTCCATGATTAGATGGCTAAAGTGAAAACCAGCAGGGCTCCATATCCTCAGAAACAGGACTGAGAACCATGTAGCCCCAGTGTAGCGGATTCATTTAGTCATGTTATGACTGGACTGGGAGAGTTGAGCTATTTGGAAAATCTAGCCTACTTTGGTTTTTAAGTTCTACTTCTGCTGCTCATAGCCAGGATGAGTTATGTGTATGCAAACTGTTAGCAACAGGTGGCACAGGTGCTGCACACATCACATGCCATACTATATCATATATGGCTCCGTGAAGAGGATGACTGATTATAGGGAATTCCTCAGAAGCGTCTCTTACCTTGCCTGTAGTCTGGATCAGAGGAGGTCACTGAGGGGCTTTCGCTGGATGAACTGTAATCGCTGTGGTACCTCTGATGGGTGTGGACTGGGTCTAAAGGAACATAAAGACCATCAGCTCATCTTTAAAAAGTAATAGAATATGGATCATGCAGTAATATGAGTAATATGAATAAGGGGAGCAAAATGATGAAATGGATCAAACATAAACTTCATGCACATGAAACGACTTAAAAATGGTTATTTGGACTTGTTTACGGTTTGTGAGGGATGTTAAGGTAACATTGCTCCTTTTCGAGTGTTTTGCTGAAGGCGTAATCACAGAGCTTTACAAAAAGCGACATCACTTTTGGGACAGCAGGTGAACTGACAAGCTACTGTTTTCTTTTACAGGACTCTCTGACTGATGGTAACCCCAGACCAGGAGACCGAGGCACACAATGCAGGTATTAGTCATGCTGTTGGTAAACACTCCCAATGAAAGACATATGTAACCACATTGAAAAGCAGCTTCCACACAAGTGTATGCAGGCATGCCTCCTGTCACGTTAGAGAGCTTTTTGTTGATGTTTGCTAATCTTTTTTTTTTTTCCTTGCTTGACTGGGTGAACCACAGCAAGTAAAGACCAGACCACCACACTGATTTTCTTTTCTCTAAGCAATGCTTCATAAACTCAGTAGTGAATTGGAAATATGTGGTAAAACATGAAAACACCATGATGAATTCTCCGAACAGTGAACCCTAACCTGATGTGTCATTTGTTTTTCTGTGCACAGAACTTGAAAGTCCTGCTCTTCAGTATCAGCGACATACCCTGAATGAATGGCATTTCCTTTCCATTACTCATTCTCATTTTAGTTGCACAGTGCAACAGACTTTTCTTTGTAATGATGTCTGTTTTATGTACCGGTACACATCATAAGCAAAAAGCACTGTGGCCCAGTAGCAACTATAATCTTACTAAAGAGGAGGAGGAGGAGACTGGTCAACGTACCACCTTCCGCTTGTCAGTGAGTGAACAGTATCATCAGAATTGCAAAAGGTACACAGAGGAGCTTCTGTGTAATTTACAGTACAGTACAGTACAAATACTTGCACCTTTGACACATACATGCACAGATACCCATACACATGCACAGCCACTCGTCCTACACTGCTCTCTATAATGCTACATGTGCAGTTCTGGTGAATTTGGAGACCTACGGGATGAAGTAGGGAAGTAGGGATAATGCAAAAAGGAAGACCGAAACTAGACAAAATTTGTCAACAATTTTCTTAAGTGCTACTTATTTTTGTAAAAATATATCAAGACACAGACACATTTGATTTAAGAGACAGGGCAAATGCATTTACATCTACCAACAAATCTTGCATTAAAATAATATAAACCTCCTAAAACCCACCTGAAAAGAAAAGAAAAAAGAAAAAAAAACACTAAAATACCCAGTACCCAGCCTACCATACAATATATATAGTGCAGGGGTATTATATTGCATTTTGAGTGCAACATAACCGCAAGTGTAACTCCTGTAAAAAATAAAAAATGTTGTGTGGCTAGCAGAGAAACAAATCTGTGTTTCTGGTCGAGACACGAGTGTCTAATGTGGTTGTTGGTCAGTCACAGTTAACCTGAGGGTGATTCAGCATATTTAGAGAAATCCCAAATAAACCTGGGATCAGCATTTCATCGTGACTTCAAAACACCCACTGCGCCCCAAAGCAAAGAGGGGAAAGAGAAACGGAGGGGGCCACGGCTCGTTAGAGAGATTAACTGTGATATCTTCCTCTTCCATGATTTGAGCGTTTTATTGAGCAAACAAAAGAGCAGAAGGGTTGGCCAGAGGGTGACTCAGATAAACATGTAACTACAGAGCTCCTTCTTGGTGCTGCTGCCCATTGAATGTCATTGTTATTTACCAGGAAATAATACAAAACAGATAGACAAAGTATATATTGCATAAATCAGGGAAATCCCTTCCTCTTGCACCTTAAAGGGTACCATTGGTAGCAAGCATGCACACACATACATAAACATAAATTCACAGACAAAGTAGGAAAGGAAAAGGAGGAGGATTTAAGTCACTGTCAGCACGTTTTAGTAGTCATTAAATACTTTATGTGAGGCTGAACAAGCAAAAAGACCATTTATAGTTTAATGCTCTTACTCTGTCTTTTTCTCAATTTAGGGAGTCACACACACTTGCTGGAAAAACAGTCTGCACATTTTATCTGGAAGAGCATCATTTCCAGCAAAAAGTTAATGCAGCCGGCATTTATCTCCTTAATTCACTCTCCTTCCTTTACCTTATCTCCTCAACTCCTCTCCCACGTCCCCGTTTTCCCCCTCCTCTCTGATTCCCTGCAGAACTGACACTTCTACACAAGCTTTCTGTGAGCACATAAACAACTTCTATAGGCTATGGCCTTTTGGGGTGCTCATGCTGAGAAGAGACACAAACTCAAGACTCTGGGGTTATTTAAAGTCTGGTGATCCCTGTAAGAAAGACAGAACCCCCTTTAACGTTAACATGACTCAGAAGAAAAGCATTCAGTGTCGATTCTGCGCAGAAAAAAGTCCACTAATGGAAAGTCTATTTACAAAATTTCTATACTGCTTGTGAACATTTAGAGTGCTTGTTTTACACATTATGCATAATGTAAAAGGAAATGAGTCAGACAACTGCTTGAAATGGATCACAACTAAACCTAATGGTCAGAAGCTTTTTATAAAAACCTTACAAAAACACTATAATCTTTCTTGCTGTATCCCTCGGAGTCAACAGACCAAACTGTAATATAATTATAAAAAATTGGGGGTTTGTACTTTTGTGGACACCTCCCCTTCCCCTGAGGCAACAGTGTTCTGTATTGCTGTCCAAGCTGGACCCACCCGGCCCAAAGCCACATGACCTGCTGCCAAGTGCCGGAAAAGTCCAATAATGTTTGGAATTCCCTCATCCGCTACGCATGACTCCAATTACAGCCTCTAGGTCTGCAAGGAAAGTTTCTACTGATTGAAGCACCTTGGCACCGAAAAGAAGGGGCAGGATAGGGGTGGTGGTTGAGTGGGTGAGACATAGGGGACCAGGTATAAACATGCCCATGCACACACACAGGCATGCACAAACACAATGTTTAGTTATGCTCATGTAATACATATTCAGTTTAACACGATT
>NW_023339774.1:15719084-15726402 GCF_004916995.1 Morone saxatilis | reverse complement strand
ATTTCAATCACACAGAAACGAGACCGTAACACAGACAGCTTCGCCCCCACCCACACGCGCCGCCACACCCCTATCACGCCTGCCCTTCTCTTTTCGGGTGCCAAGGTGCTTCATCAGTAGAAACCTTTCCTTGCAGACTAGAGGGCTGGAAAAAATATTGGAGTCTGGCCCCCCGTACGGATGAGGATCCAAACATTATTGGACTTTCGCCAATTGGCAAGCAGTCCCATCGGCTGGCCTTGGGGCCGGGGTGGGTCCAGCTCTTGACCAGCAATCAAAAACAACTTGCTGCCTTCAGGGGAAGGGGTGTCCCAACAAAAGTACAAACCCCAATTTTTTATAATTATATTTACAGTTTGGTCTGTTGAACAACTCCGAGGGGATACCCACCGACTCTCTCCCCGATAGGCTCGTGTTTGCGTGTACGACGGTTTTGTAAAGAAGACTTGACCATTAGCTCTGGCTGTTCAGTCGTGGCTGCGATGCAACACACACTCAAGGCGGAGCTGTGCTCTGACATCATTTGTCTGCTTTACATCTATGCCATCAATTGACCAGATGCTGTAAACACACAGCACCCTCCACAAATGTCGCCACGCACGCAGTATCAGGGAAAAAACTTGGTTAAATAACGACCTTTCCGATTAGATGGCACACTTTTTCTCCTGGCCCGCAGAACTCGACACAGGAAATGCTCTTCTCTAGTCCTGGAGTCCAGCGTTAACGTTAACCGTCAAAGGCGGCGGGTTCCTGTCAACATTGTCATATACACAGGGGATCTACAGACTAAACTGGCATTAATCAAACCCCAGAAGTCATTATGGAGTGTTGTGCTCCTCTCTCAGCAATGAGCACGCAAAAGGCGCCCAAGCCATAGAAGCTTCTTGTTTATGTCCACAGAAAGCTTGGTGTGACAAGGTCAGTTCCTGCACGCCGCCAAGCAGAGAAGGCGGGCACGCCGTGCGCCCGCCGCGAGCTCGCGGGGCAGAGTAGGCAGTTCGTGACGAAAAATCACCCCAAAGGTGAAGTCTGCAGAAGGGAGCAGCTGCGGAACTAAGGGATACCAATTGCCTGGCCTGCAGATTAATCTTTTATTGCCCTGGCATAATGATGGGCCCTCTTTCAGCATAAAATGTGCAGACTTGTTCTTTTCCAGCAAGTGTGGCGTTGGCTCCCTTACGAACTTGCCCACAACAAAGCACCAGATAGGCATCTACTATTACTGGGGTTTCCTGTCCGTTCTGCTGGCTTGTTCCAGCTCCTCCCGCCACATAAAGTATAATGACTAATACATAGCACCACTACCGTCTGCAGTGACATTAAATCACTCCTGCTTCGGTTTCCTTTCCGATACTTTTGGTTTGAACACTCTTTTTATGTAACCAATCACGGACGCTGTTCCAAATGCTGTAGTGCCTGCTTGCTACAATGGTTATCCTGGCTTTGCTAAGGCGTGCGCTGTTAGGATATTGGAGGATCCTTTCCTACATCTGCACATCATCATCGATTATCATGCACATATATAGTGTGTCTAATCTTCATCGTATACTCTATCCTGGTAAATAACGAAGACCATTCCCAATGGGCAGAGCACCAAGAAGGAGCTCTGTGTTAATGTTTCATCTGAGCTACACTACTATTATTATCACCTCTGGACCACACACACACACACACGAAAGGGCAAAGAAGCAGTTTGTAACTGGGTGAAACCTGAGAGCACTGACCACTGCTGCGCCATCACTTTCCTGCAGAAAAGAACAGAAAAAAGTAAGAGAAAAAGAAAGAAAAGTAGGGCTCTGCCAAGTAACACATCCACGAGACCCTGCAAATGGTCTGTGCTCAATTAGGACCCATTCATACTGTAGCGAAATAGCTCTGGGATGGAATACAAAAATATTTGGACTTCATAGTTAACCTCAGTCAGTTTTGATGGGATTAAACATGTTTTTGCATCAGCATGGTATCTAACATCGACCATAATTTAATATTAATCAGAAGCTATTGACACAAAAAATACACATAAGATTAATCTTCTCTGAGCAAGCAAAAGCACACACATAAACACACACACGTAGTGTGTTAGGTGTGGGACGATACACAGGGGCTACCCACAATTCTAATCTTCTTGTTCTGACAAGAGAGCAGCTGAGCTCCTCTCTTCACATCATCAAATGAAAAAAAAAAAAAGGCCTCTGATTAAGTGCCTCAGATTACAATCAGCAAAAGGCAAAAGGGGAGGGAAGGAAAGGAAGGCAAGAACTTGCTGGGGATAAAAAGGCCGCAGTCGAGGAGAAGAATGCCGTCGGTTGGTGGCTCGGTCAACATTAAAAATAGCTGCCAGAAAAGCAGGGAGGCTAGAGGTTGGAGGGAGCTGGAGAGTGGGGAGTATGGGAAACCAGCGGGAGGAGAGAAGGGAAGAAGAGGTAGAAGACAGTGGTTTATTATATGAAACCATTCATCCCTCATGCTCTCCCCACTGTCCCCAGATGGCCAACAGGCCCTTATAGCCACATGTGACTCTGCATAAAACTAGCCTGCCTATGGAGACTTTACTGAGAATTCAATAAGCTCTGGAGGGAAACTTAAAGCTCTTGGGGTTGACTGCCGAGGTGTTAAACAATTGTGTTGTGTGTGTGCTCGGTCTAAGCATGCGATTATACAAGATTGTTTTTTGAGCCTGTAAATGCCTTGCATGTATGTGTGCTTATTTCTGTGAGTTTATACTTTATAGTCATGCTAAAAGGGGGGAAAAAAGAGTAAGGGACTTATATGGGACTATATAGCATGTGTGACAGTTAGCAGCAGGCTAGAATTAAACTTGTCTGTAATTAGAATCAGCCATTTGGAAACCTCTGTACCAGTGACTCATACATTCTGTCTAAACACTGGTGCACAGCCACCACCAACGATTCTTCATCCGAGCCAGCACCCAGCTCCCATCCCACATGGTAGTTACAGATGGACACACAACCTGTAACTAGTCCGGGTGTCTGGCTGCCCATGTTATTAAGTCCCCGTCACATTTTCAGCTCTCAGATCAGCCCAGCTGACGGCTCCCTGCAGCCTTTTCACCCAAGCGGCTGTGCCCACTTTTATTGCTGGATAAATTCATTTTACCACCAAGTTCGACATTTGCTATATATCTTAATGACACAGCTGGGACCTCTGAAAGACTATATCTTACTGATGATATTATTCATTGTCTCTGTAGTAGACTAAAGCTTGGGCTTTTTGCCTTTATTTGATAGGACAGCTTAAGATAGATAGGAAAGTGTGAGAGATGACATGCAGCAAACAGCCACAGGTTGGAAACCTGGGCTACTTTGGGTAAGGACTCTGCCTTGTTACATGGGGCACAAGCTCCAGTAGGTGAGCTACTAGGGCGCCACCTCACACATAACATTGATGTAGTATCTTTAAAACACCGAAGCCCGCTCACTACATGTTCTGACAAAGTACCGGCACCACACATTACACAACAATGATGACACATGACCAAGCTCAGACCTGTCACCAAAATCCTATTATCCTACAATACATACGACGCGGTGATTGTTGTGCGTAATCTGTTGCGATGAGGAAAAACAAAAAGACGCCATAAAATATCTGAACAAAGCTGAAGCTGCAAAAACAGGCCGAGTATGGTTTGTTTATTTCACAGACTGAGTGGGAGCTGAGCAACATTTCTGCTTGCGAGTCTCAAATGAGACACCCGCTATTGTTTATGCGGGATCCTTATAGTTTAAAAAAAAAAAGAATCAGAATATTTATTACTATGAAAATTACTTTTCAGAATTTTGACTTACTGTCTCTCGCGGGCTGTTAAAAACATTTGTCTGAGATTCAAATGACTCCCACTCACCAGACAACCATAATATTGAACACATATCATATTAGTAGTGTCAAGATTGAATTTGGACACCTCATACTAAAAGACAATCAGAGAAGATGATCCTTTGCCAAAATGACTGTGATCTTCTTGATTACCGAAGTTTTTGATCTTCTGACAAGCACTTCTGATGAAGCAGTCCTAGGCAAGCAAAACTACAAACCAGTTTGATTTAAAAACTTTAAACATGACAACTGCAACCTCTGAGCATTCAAATCAAAACGTGAGAGCACATTTATCTCAATCAGACTGAAATCAACTGCTCCTCTTTACTGCACTTTTATGTTACCAAAGTACACTCACCATCCACTGCTTGCCGTAGCACCTGAAGTTTCCGCTGTCTCTCCTTTATCCTGTCATAGCCGGTAAGGGCCGCGCCTACTGAGTGGGTTGAGTGGTGATGCTTCCTACTCTTCAGCGCACCAAAGTCAGGGTAGTGAGAATCCCTCTCCCTGGAGGCCCGTGAGGGTGATTTGCGCCTGCCTATGGAGTGGGTATTTATGGCAGTGTTGCCCCTCCGTGCATCCTCCAAAGCCCCAAAGCGAAGAGCCTCTGGGTCAATGTAGGCCAAGTCCACAGAGGAAGCCCAGTTCTTCCTGGCCTGACTAGGACCCAGGTCCCCACTGTGGAAGGGTAAAGACCTCCGGTCCAGTTCCACGGGCCGGCCCTTTTGCTGTGGGTGTAGGGGGTGCAGATAGGGATAGGAGTGCTGGTGTTGGAGTGAGGGGGGTTTGGGGTAGAGTTCTGTGGGGGATTCAGAGTTGGGGTGATAGTCAGATGGGGAATACTGTAGGGCTGCACCCTCATCGCCCTTCAACAGGTCCTGTATTGGCAGAGAGCCCATGGAGCGACTGAGGCCCCGGTTAAGAGACGTCTGCTCCTGTGTCCTGGCCCGGTAGCGCTCCAGAACCCTGGGGGCGGCACTCCTCCCTGAGAACAAAAGAGAGCCAAAGTTGTATTAAATCACTGCCAGAACTCAAAGCTTCAAAACACCGAATAACACACAAAATCATCATTCATCATGACCGGCAAAGTGCTGGCAGATATTCAAAAGGAAAATTAACCTGATTGCAAATGGATAGCATTTATTATTATTTAGCATATCTATTTTTTTCATATCATAGTACAAACAGCATGAGAGATAATCTGAAAAACCATTCATTCCCAGTGAATAACATTACGTTACATTACAGAAAGTGGTATTTATGATGAGAGGAGGACCTTGGGAGGGATTAACAAGGATTTGGATTTGAATAAATACAGTACGCTTCATTATGCCTGAGTGCCCATCCAACCTGGCATCCATTTATAAACAGCCTGACATGACAACTAAACACGCCACTGTCGACTTTCTCTCCTGATACCCTGCCTTGGCCTCATCAGACCGAGCACCTGCACTGGGCCTCTCTTGGCCCCTCTACTGAAAGATTTGATGCAGTAAATGAATAACTGGGTAGACATACAGTAGGTGCTCAGAGTCCCAAATCACTCATAATAAGAAATGTACATCACAATATATTATGATTGACAAACACTTACACTGCTTACATAACACCTAATAATCTAGTGCAGGACCAAAGTTGCATGTTTCTGAATGCTGATTAAATGGTTAGAGAATGTGTTACAACGAGGTACCCTATTATAGAAACTTCCTTCCTTCTTGAATTCACCTTAAATTCTAATTTCAATATTTCTATCAGGCCGAATCCAGCTGAATTTTGCAGCAGAAATTTGCAAAGGACGTTTCTGTTATACAGCTCTGGGGAAGGAAATGTAGCAGCCATTAATGGCAGCTAAAACTAATTAATTTGTATAGTAAATCAACAACAGCACGAGGCAAAGCAAATTTAGAAACATGGCATGGCTGCTATGGACCTTAAGGGATATGACAATTTCTGCAGAGAGTCTGTTTTGTTCAGGAGCTAATTATTCCCCATTATTTAAAAACAGACAATAGAACATACTGCGCCACAATAACAGACAATTTCTGGCATAGCCGCCCAGCCCCATCTTTTACTGTGGCTTTCTTAAAACTGAATAACGAATGTTGCTTTCTTTGTCCATAAATTTCAAGTTGGACTTTCCAGACAAGCTGTATATAAACTCTGCCAGTAACAGTTCTTGTTTTAGAGAGAAGGAGATAAACAGAAGGCAAACATGTGCATAAGCAAGAGCACAAACAAGAGGAAGAGATGCAGAAGTGAGAGAGCGGAGGGAGACGTTAAGTCCTGTAAAAACTCTGCATGTGGTGGTTTAATCTACAAAGCATATGCTTGGTCTTAACAGGGAAACACATCAAAGGCCGACAGGCTGTCTTCCAGGAACCCAGAGTAGCACACAAGGACTAGATTGAGCAAAAAATGAAAAAAATAAATAAATAAATTCTCAACAGGATGTCTTTTATTTTACAAAGAAGTCAATTGTTGGCACACAAGTCTTTCAGCTAATACTAGTATAGTGTAGCCATGATATGGACTACAACAACAACAAAAAACAGTCGCTGTATAAAATATCCAGCATAAAAAAAAAGAGACAATGACTGAGTTCCCCTTGCAGCAATTAGAACTTGGAAGCACTGGCATACAGAAGGGAGAGAGCAGCTCCTTGAGAAGAATGGCTCTTAAGAACCGAGTAATACTCTTTGCATGTACTTTCCCTAGGGCTGGCTGGTGCTCAACCAGGGAAACAAAGCACTGATACAAACAGCAGACAGGCAGCTTCACTGGTGACTCCAAAATATGCATCTGTAATCAATGCCATGCCGTGCTTACATAATCGGGACGACGAAGCCATGTTTGTGCTCTGCTCTCCTTTCCATGGCCTGGAAAAATGCCGGAGTTCTCTTAGAAACCACTGGGAAGATTTGGTCATATTTTCCTGAATTAAATCCGATTCGAGGTTTCAGCGTGTTGTTCCTCATCTACTTTCGATTCTTTCCCACAAACTCAGAAAGTGAGCATGTAAGTGATGAATAGCTCGACAACCCGGGAAGGGATTTACATCTAATTCTCTCTAAAGAAAATAATATTAATGTAAACTTCAAAACAGTATGTCCAACTACCCCCGGTCATCACAACTTCAGTTTATCATGAGAAAGTAAGAACAGATAACACAGGCTCTTGACCTAATTTTAAGAACTGTTCTCATCATTAATATTTTAACAGAATCTACTAATCTAGGATCTGGTGATTTGTCCTCGTACCAGATTCTGTACTACTTAAATGAAGAAGAAGAATAACAAACATAACAAAAACAAAAAGTGTTTCTGAAGACTAATAGAAACCAGACCCCTTTCACATGAACTGTTAAGCCAAGAAGTCTGAATCACTGCATAAATAAATAACTCTTTCTACACCTCAGAAAAGTTCATCTGACAACCAACCAAGCAAATACAGCTCTAGTTGCTCTGTGTTATTGTGTGTGTGTGTG
>NW_023339774.1:15701179-15718947 GCF_004916995.1 Morone saxatilis | reverse complement strand
GTGTGTGTGTGTGTGTCAGTGCAGATCATCTTACCCGAAGGCAAACCTTTGCCCCTCAGTCTCTCCCGAATCTCCTTGCTCCGCTCCGGAAGTGACTCTCTGTCGGTCAGCAGACCATCCAGCTGAGAAAAAGTCCATGAGAATGGAGTAAGAGTGAAAAAAACAAACAAAGAGTGGGCGGGTGAAAAAAACCAGGACAGAACAAGGAGGGGAAAAAAACCACAAGTTTGAGGGTCATTCCTTCTGAGTCATGCGTCCTGACATCATGTTGTGTCAGCATGAGCCCCATTATCTGTTGTGTAATTCAACAAACCTACTGTGCTTTGACGGAGCAGGTAATAGTCTTTTAATGTACACTTTACTATGTTTACTCTTTATCTGGTAAGTAGCCAAAATATAAACAGAAAAATAGGTGAGAATGTTGCATCTGACCTACATTAAAAACAAAAAAACAGCATACCTGGGAAAGGCTGCCCAGTACCAACCGGACCAGTTTTCGGATATAGGAGAAGGGAGGGTCACAACTGGAGTTTCTAATGTGTTTGCTGCAGATGTCCAGCACCGTGCGCAACGACATTCGACTCAACGTAACATCATCACACATGTTGAGAAGCAGGCTGTTTAGGTGTTCTCCCAACTTCATGGGCTGCACAGCAAACAGAATGAAGATAGTTAACACACAAACAGTGACAAAAGCAGTATGTAGTGTAAAGTTCTTTTGATATCTCTGAATCGGATATCTGTATTATCGTTTCGATTTCCATTGTGTTCCAATAACGGGGCAGGGCTAAGCCTTGCCAGCACAGCACTAACTCATCAACTACTTTAATATACATTTGCCACATGTTTTAGATTACAAAGCCTCAGAGCTAAGCCTCAGAGTTACATTAAATACTTTGCTTTGTCCATCAAGAACAAAAATACAGTAAAACTTTAGTTTCAGTGTCAGTGCACATTTGGGTCACTTCAGTATGACGCTGATTTCAATCAGTATCACCACCATGTAGATAAACCATAGAGTTTCACTTTTCATTTTCACTTTTTAGTGTAGTGAATAAATGCATTTAAATGCCAAACAATGTAATTAGAGCTTCTGTATTCTCTTCACATTGAGGCCATTTTTGCGCACATTATGTAAATAACGCAATAGGTACAGCGATGGCACTGTGGGTGTGGGATCATTAAGAATCTATATATAAGTGTGTCTGCTTCATGTCACTTTATTTGCATGTTTCAGAAAAAAATGACCTGTTGTATTTGCACGCAGCAGAAACAAAGACTTTTTGTATCGCATTTGGCTCAAGCACAACTACAGCACCTCCTTCATGGA
The DNA here is from genome assembly GCF_004916995.1 of Morone saxatilis. Lineage (NCBI taxonomy): Eukaryota > Metazoa > Chordata > Actinopteri > Moronidae > Morone > Morone saxatilis. The sequence continues at coordinate 15,717,617 of NW_023339774.1, read as the reverse complement.
TTAGGGAGAAGACATGATGAGATTGGATGGATCCCATCAGTGAAGCGAAGTGGATGGCAAACTTGAGTGTGAATTTGAGTCATGGCGTCTCTAACATGTGGGCGGTACTTTCTCAGAAATGTGAACGCAGATTGTGTTTTACACCTGGCTGACACTTGCTGAGATATGAATGCATTCTGACCCTGACCATCTAGGTCTTGGCAGATTCAAACACATTCCGGTGTGCATTTACAGCTTGCACCTTTTCTTATCCAGATGAGACATTCAGATACAGATCTCATTTTAAAAAAGGCAGATTCCACTGAAAAACACAATGCGTGTTTTATGTAGTGTGGCATTTGGGCTACAAATTTGCATGGCTCTTCTTTAAATGAACAGTATCAACAAGTATTAAACGTTTTATTTTGCCACACACTGGTTCCTCAATCAATCAAATCACACGAGCAGTATTCTGTCAGAAGACAATAGCCTTTGAGAATAGCTTTATGCTGACATGCTAGCATCTTGTTTCCTAGTGCCTGTCCATTGGGTTCGGCACTGGTTGAGATACCCAATGTAGTGTTTTTGGAAATATAAAAGCAAAACTGATTTGTTAAGTTTACAAAAAAAAATAATAAACACATTTAAGCGATAAACATGAGCCTTTATTACCAAGTGTAAATATGGTATTATATTATAACCCCTTCCCATTAGAAAGGAAGTATCCTTAGTAATGATTTACCTGACTCTGGGGGATCTCATAGTCCGCTCCCCAGAACAAGGTCATCCCCAGAGAGTACATGTGCATCTGAAAAAAAGAAATAAATAAAAATACAGCTTAAGCTTTATAAGCAGCAATAAACTTTCAGTCTTAGTACAGTAGTAGATGCAAACATTTTACAAAAACAAACAAGACAAGAGTAAAGAAATAGGAATATAAAGGTTTTGTTTAATTCAGATAAATTAGTTATTGAACCTTATTAAAGTAAGTCAAACTACGCTGTGTGAAAGAAAGAGAGACAGACTAAAGCCTAATAACTGCTAGAGTGTAATAAAAGTTGAATTCACTCTTATTTGGAAAGGGAAAAAGACGAGGGCTTTCAGCCTAAATCCAAAAATCTTTTTCCATTTCCCTCTCCTTATTACTCTGTTCTCATTGCTTGGGAGAGAAATCACTTCCCCTGAATGTTGGGCTTGGTAGAGGAAAGAATAATTCAGGGATTGCCAAAGAATGCAACATAGCCTTCAAGGTCTTTCAGGAACAGAGCTCGGGTACAAGCTTAAAGACACACTCACACTCTCAGAAGATGTGGAAATTTAAAAGCCACCCATTAAAAAGCAACACCACCACCCCAAATGTTGAAAAAGTGAAAGGAAAATCGTGGTACTCGCAGCTGACGTATATTTACCCACAGCCTCTGATAATGAGAGAAACAGATTATATTTCTACGCTGAAATAACTCAGCTGGGGAAGCGGGACCCAGGCTGGAAAACTGACTCAGCACAAAACTGTGTTGAGGTCTGTGGGGCCGTGCCAGAGACGGGAATCCAGTCATGCAAGGTTTTAGCTCGGCTACCAGAGTCAAATGCAGGGGGTGTGGTTCTGTGCATACGTAAAAAGAGGTTTTGCTTTGCAGGAGAAAATTGCTCACAACTTCAGTTCTCGAAAAGGTTTATACCTTCTCTATATCAGAGACGGAAGACAAGGCCACCCCGTCCAGGACCTCTGGAGCTGTGAAGGCTCGTAAGTCCTGCTGGGTGACATACTCATCTGTGAATGAGATGTTGCCAGAGGGCATGAGCAGGAGGGACCAGGGGGAGATGATGAAGCCCATGGCTGCAGGGTCTGGAGAGGAAAACAGACATTTCAACGACTGGAGATACCATCAGGCCCAAAAACAAATACAACAACATAGTTTTTTAAATACCTGACCACTGTGACACATACACATACGGTGTTAACATGAAGTATTGTGTTTTCGAGCTCGATATTAGCAGCACATTTCGTCTAAGCATTTACAGCCCGAATGCAGCAACTGTAGACATATCCAACCACATTGGATGTTTCTCGCTAAGGCTTAGGCGTTTATGGAAACTCAAGATGATTGAAGTAAACAAAAACACATGTTGCTTTCTTAGCCTGCAAGAAAATAACTGTTGAGGCATAGAAGCAGAAAGGAATGGCTACACAGCGTAATTCTCTTTTCCTACAAAGCCACAGCCAGCGCTATGGTCAGAGAACGTTTTAAAAATATACAAAGGAATGTTTGAGCAGCGCTGCAAAATTCTTTTCTCTGACTGATACTCTGAGAGGACCAGAGAAGAACAGAAGAACGGGATTTTGAGGCACCAAATATCTGCTTTCAAAAGCTGGAATTTACTAAGTAAATATAAGTTTCCTGTTTAAAACTCATGTGACCATTTGGAGATCTTACTCAAAAGTAGACAGTGTTACTAGGTGTGTCCCACATAAAACTTTTGCTCTGGAGAAGCAAGAATAGAACTCAGGGGAGGTGCATGACTCAGCCTGACAAAATGAGTTTATTGATAGATAACAAAGTGATTTACATTTGTACTAAACTGCTGATATAAGCAGAAACCACACCACATGGAAACTGACTGCTCACCTTAGTAGAAAGCAACTCACTCACTTCAAAAGGACATGTTGCACAACTGTAATTTCTTTATCCTTTATGTTGTCTATCAGGCTGACAAACCTGAGCTAGAGGCAGGGAATAACTCTGAACTGCTTTACTAAGAGGCCCTCCCCTAAAAGGAAGATGCTTACAAACTGGACAGTGTACCAGGCATTCAATTCCACAGCAAACATGCCATTCGAGTGACAGCCTGCAAGCCTGTAGAGCTTCGGCCGATTATCAAGCACAGGAGCAGGTGGAGAGAGGCTCAATTTTGGAAAAGCGGGTTTCTGTTTGATCCTAAATATTTTATAGACAAAACCACGAGGTGGAATTCCTCTAACACATCAGAAATATTCACACGTTGCTTGTTTAAACAAATCATTCTTACACAAACATAGTAACTAACCGCTTCTGTTTGCACACACGGGGACAAAACTGTGCTGGTGGTTTAGTGTTTGACAATGTGAGTCTATTCACAATGTCTGAAACGTGTCTGAAAGTCATGTAAAGGTTTGTTAAGTAAATAGCAAAGTTACGCTCCCCTCCATACAATAGTAAACATTCCTGACATATAGAAACAATTGACATCTAAAGTATGAAATTAACTGATACATTTAATCTGCTTCAGCAAAACAAATACATTGACTTTTATTGTTTTCATGTTTTTTTAACACAACAAATTGTCTAACAAATTGAAATGGTCACCGTTATTAATCCACTCTTGCGGTTAACATACTTCTTTACATAGCTCAGTGACTCTATAATAGCTGGTTCCAACATCTGCTCTTCAAATTTTAGCTCCACTCAGCAGTCTAAAACGGTACACATGAGAGGCCACAATTTACTCAATATAACTACACGACTACACACTGAAAGAAAAAGAAGGATGTGTTAACAATCACAATCACTGCAGCACAATACCAGTACAAGTATCCAGCCTTGCATTCTGTCCTGAAAATATTCAGAACTTTATCTCAGAAGCCTTGATGGCTAAAACGCAAGAGCATTTGTGCACAGTTCTCTTGCTGTGAATGTGACCTCAGCATAAAAAGCATATTTTCAGGCTACACTGATGAGAGGGAATTCCTAAAGTATGCCAGAATGCTCTCCATTGGAACCAGTCAGCAAAACTGGAAGTTGAGGTCAAGCTGGTTTATGCAGAAACGCACAAGAGAGACTAAATCTCGGTGACTGCTTCATGGAAAATCACACGACCGACGGTGAACAGTTTAGATGACACAATTAGGGCCAACATAAACAGGTGCACTGGGGTTTCGTATGAGACGAGGCACCACCCAAATCTTTTAAACAACACAGGGGGCACTGCGATGCCTGCTGACTCATATCCTGTCCAGTGTCGCCAGAGTTAAACCGCCGTTAGTCACCCGATGATCAAATTTACTTAAGTTACAAAGACACCGGGGAATTTGTCAGCCTTATCTCAGTTTGGCTTCAAGGACAATCACAGACACTTACAGGCACACATGATTCAAAGAAATTATTAAAACACATGAAACAACCTGCACCTGAAGCATGCTGACAATGAAATGAGAGCACTGACTCAATGGTGGGATTTTACTTACAGTTACCATCATTTTTACAAGTTTTAGATCCTGAGTGTGACTTCATTTATAATTTAAAGGACAAAATCAGTCAGTCACATCTTGTTTGTTTTGTTTTAGGTTGCCTTTTTTTGATTTCTGTGTGATAGATTTGGGTAATAAATCCATTCTCAGAACATGTCAGACAGAGATCCCATCAATTTCTCAACACAAAATGGCACCTGTAATTTATGGGATCTGGACACCAGAAGAATTTCAGTCAGCCCCTTCATTTAAAAAAAATGGTGCTGACAGATTTAGAGAGAAGGCTGTGTAAAAATAGGACAGGGAGGACATACGAAGGCATGCAAGACAAAGAAATGTGAACTGCGTTTTGTGTGTGTCTCCAATCATTTCTGAAAACATCTTTGCACACGTGATTCTACACGTTTATACCTTTGTGAAAGAGTTCTTGAAGGCTCTCGGCACTCTGGCTGAGCACTGCCCAGACCTCCTCCTCCTGGAGTGGACCTCCTCGGACCTCCAAGGCTTCTGCCAGAGACACATGCATCTTCCCTGTACAAGCAGAGAAAGAGGACAACTGATTTAAAAACACACAGAAATACAGAAGTAAGCTTTAATCTTGATTAGTCAGTTTTTTTTTTTATCTGTGAATTATAACCCTAACACAAGTCAAATCCTGTAAGAATCCACACACTACTTGTCCCGACTGGCCTGACAGTCTAAGTTGAAAGCTAATAAGCTTATATTGTCATATCACTGAGCATAGATGCATTTAATACCGGTTCTGATCAACATTTTTTCTCTTATGCCCTTGGGCAAACTCCCACGTCTTCCAAGTGTAAGCCATCTTATCCTCCTCTGCAATTGAGGAGGTAGCACAAGCACATGATGTGCCACACACACCACCACACACACACACACAACACACACACACAAAACACACCACACACACACACAACCACACACACACAACACACACACACACACACACACACACAGCTTCACTTGAGTTACATTCAACAAAGTAGCCGTTTATTACTTGAAGCCCTTACTGACTTCTGAGAATTAAGATAGCAGCTTCCAACTGAAAGAGAGACACTAATCGCAATACCTTTATTTTATTTTTTTTGGTTTTCTGTGGTCTTGTGGAGCTGCTTTGCTGATCTACAATAAACTAACATCGCACACTTCTGTTTCCTGATTACATGCCATAAAGCTTTAACTGGGTCAAACTAGGTAGATAGTTTACATTATCTTGGGGACAGCTGTGATACAGCAAATTCAGCTTTTGGTGTGGAATATACATAGGAACCAATATCGCACAACAGAACATCTACAGTCCTTAACATGGATTTACATTGCACACACTGTATAACACAAGACACTATAACTAAGGGCAGAACTTTGAATTCACTCATGTGGCCCATATGCTGGCTGTCTTACAGGATTGGATTTGATTTCCATGTGTTTTAATGTGAAGTCACTTCTTCACAGCTGTAACTGTCACCAAACCAAACAAGCAGTCCAAATTAAAACCAACTGAAAGTCCGCTGTACGGGACCCTGAATGAGCAGAATGACCCGTGTTCAGTTTGACTCTAAAGCTCCTGTGCTGCAGTGACAATGAGATCGAATCTCCCCAATCCATGACATGACATAATGCAAATGTGAGCAAGGAACAAGAAGTCCCAGTTTTCACCGTGTACCGGAGCAGAAACTATTAGCGTCTGCGGTGCATACATACACAGTATTCGCAGGTACGCAGCTACTATAGAAGTGCTTTTTTTGGGGAGGTGGTGATCGAAAAGAAAGAGTACAAATACTAGTGCAGAAAAGAACACAGAGTGAAGCGGGGCTGTAATATTTCTTTTTATACTTGACTTGATGATTTCAAAGTGTAAAAATGGTGTGAAACATGTTTTGGATTACGCTTTAGTAAAAACCAAAACGGGTGCGTTACGACAAGCTAATCATAACTTCCCAATAGCAGAGAGTACGAAAAACATCTCTAACCGAAGTGAGTGTGCTGGATTATCTATTCTACAGCAGGCCAAGCTGATTTTAAGATGTAACAATTAAAAGATTATGGACACATTATGGTTTTATGTAAGGTAAGTTGACATACTCTTGAGGCTGTGAAAAAAGACAATAAAAAGTTAATACTTGGGCAATTTTGGAGAATATGGGCAAAATCAGAATAATAATTACGTATGTTAGTGTAAAAAATGCTAAAGTATATATTGGCCTAGTGAGTTGTGGGTGATGCAATTTTTCTAATACATAAAAATGTACGCGTCACAATTCAGTGCAAATATGCAAACGTGCAAGGCAATGCAAAGGATCCACAGAGGACAACTTGCTAGACAAGGCCCAGGATATACAGAAGTGTGTGAGGTAAAGAAGCAAAAAGAGAGCCGTACAAATACCACAAAACAGGCACACAGTCTTCACGGCGCAGCCACAATGGGGTCTAAAATGTCACTGCCCTCGAGGAGAAGGTTACCATGCTTCAACCACGTTACAACAAGAGACCGGTGCTCTCTGAAGAGGACAACTCAAACCAAGATTGATAGTCCTTAGAGCTTGTACATAGAGATTAAAGGGCATCTGTCTACTATACTCTATAATCTGCTGAAAGATTTTTAAAAAAGTTACTCAAATTCACCTTTTGTTGTGGTTTCACTGCTCAATCCTTTATTCTTACTATAGAATTACATATGGTAACACGGTTGTATAGACAATGCTAAAAGCCTACTGTAATATCCTTTAAATGTTTATGCCTGCCCAAAGAGCCAAAGATTAGTGTGCAGCCTCGAAATTTCCCAATGCTTAGCTACAAAATACGATACCGACGACTAACTTGTGAAACGTATGAACAATGTTTCCCCTTGGAAAAAAATCCGTATTTTCGCTGTAGACAGATTTTCTGATGTTTTGAACTTTTGCGGTGTGTTTTTCCACTTTTTCCCCACACATTTTGAGCAATCCCACATTAAACGCAGCAGGGAGTGTATTTGGACTTGCTAGATCACAGCTTTCACACAGAATCTTGTAAATCAAAAACAAAGCAGATAAAAACACATAAAAACAGGAAATGAGGCATACATTTCTATGCAAGATGAACCACACATCACTTGAATCCGGGAAGTGTACCAAAGTACATGACAGCTCATCATGATCTGACATTTTCTTCTTCCGCTGACCTTCTACGGCCTTCAAATATTTTAAAGACACATTTTCCCCCCAACATTTCTCATAGTAAAGCCAAATTGCAAAGTGTAAGAAAACTGGAGAGAGAGAGAGATTGGCAAGTGTATGAATTTGGCAAAGTTGCCTAAACCGATATGTCAGACAACATCTGGCTGTGTTCTGTGATGCACCTGTGGCCTCAACTGTTTCTGATTCATTTTTACATTTATTGTTCACATTTCACAATTAATATCAGAGATTGGATACTAACCCCACAAACAATGGCCAGTATACTCCAACAAAAGTGCTTGATGAATGGTTGGACAGCATTTGAAACCTCCTCCTCCAACACTGGAATTAGGGGAGCTTGTGAATAACAATTTCTGTAACTTGCTGACACTGACAATTATTGTCTTGCAGTAACTGAACAGGTGAGAGGAGGTGAGAAAGGAAGTTGGGTTTGAGCTTATCTCTAAAGCTCTTTTCAGCAAAAAGCCAGGGGACCGCCACAGTAATATACCGAGTAGGAACACGGCTGTATTAAATTATATTCAGTTCAGAGCATAGCGGTAGACCAACTGGCTTAAAGTTGAACATCCCCAGAGCCGTGGTACTAGCATGGCTAGAAAGTACAAAAGTTGAGTCAACACTTTGAACAGAAGCAATGCACCGCCACGGCAGGGTCTGGAATTAGGAGCTAAACTTTAGCGTAGCACTTAACTGGGTCGGCCGCCTCATTAGTGGGTTTTATTTCTGAAAGTAATATGTGAAACAACATCCTCTCTATGAATCCCGGTTTGGAGAGTTGAGTTAATGAGTAAGCATGTCACAGGCCGAAATGTTTATGCAGGAATGCAGGTTAACTATTCTAGTCAATGGGAGGCGTGAAGTCTGAGGCAAAGTGGGTTACTACCCATCTTGCTCATTACCCATGAGAATGGGGAGAGCGGGTGCTGTGAAGACCGATTGTTTCGCGGCCCTTGTTATTTCAACAGAGACCTACAGTGGAATGTTTTTTATCCGCGCTGAGGCTGCTGTGCGGGCCAGCTCCTCTCGCATTGGACTACGGTCCTGCTCATTATTGAGGGGGGCTTAGGAGGCAGCGGCCCAAAACAGCGGGAGCAGACAGCCTTCGCCACTTCAGAGCCTCGTTCTCTTTTTCAAACAGTGGGGATGTTTGTTCCCAGGTATTCCCACACTATAGCAAGAAAGAAAACCCTAAACAAGGCTTAGTCCGCTGCTGCTGCTGCTCGGTGTTTGAACGTCTTGGCCACAGTCACAAGGATTTTTAAGAAAATAATCCTGGAAACGTGATAGTGCTCTTTACTCTGCACTTAGGTGAAGCTGTTCCTTCCCTCCCACCTTCCTGTCAGTGACATAGCTACAACCCACGAAATGGATTTGAAAACAATCCCTTGAAAAATTGCACCTCGGTCGAGTAGCTCATACCAAAAAAGGTACAGATAAGTTCAGTTTGTGCTGCTTTCTGTCAGTGCTCATCCCTCAGCATTTGCCAGGAACAAAAAGATCAGAAAATAACGTACGTCACTCTCTCTCTCAAGCGTTTCTTTTATCCCAAATCCTCTGAAAACGGGAGTAGCTGCACTTTCGAAAGCCATCGTCCATAAAAACAACAGATTCCACTTCTATTTCCAAAAGCATAACTCGTAACATAAGATATGAAAAGGAATTTGTTCATATCCTCCAAACATCAGAACTGTGGTCTCAGCTGGCAAACACATTTGGAACAGAAGCCGGTGAGAAGAGGCACTCTGCGCCAACGTTGAGGTGAAAATCTTCCTGAAGTCAGTCATGCCAGGAAAATTCAACAACAAACTCTGAGTGAACCTCTATTCCCAGAACCATACTGTATTACGGAGCCTGCATGCACACGAATCAAATTCAAAACACACACACACACACACACACGTCTCTAGGAAGGCCTGGATCGTTTGAACCAACATGGCAGATGATGCAAGGGCTGATGTTTTCAAAATGCTCATGGCAAACCAAAAGCAGACTGTATGCTATTAAGCTGAAGACGTATAGATAATAGAACCCTCCTCCTCCTTCGATGCTTGTGAATATACCGTACAGGATGTATTGCTCCTTATTGCAAAAACAGGAGATAGCGGAGGAGGGAGAGATAGTGGTTGCATTCACAGACTCACAGCTGTGTTTTCTTTAAGTGTCTTAAGTCTTAAGCGGTGACTCACCTAAATAAAAGAAAAAGGGAAAACCCAGCGTTTGGTTTTCATTAATCATAACCCACTTACAATTTAGCCAATTAGCCAACATTCCTCACCGAGATTATCCAGCAGGAGTTTAACACAGAGTCGTTGATGGACACAACACTGAGCCCAGTACCTTCCCGTTAAGCACTGGTTTCTCTAACCAATAAGCCAAACTGGATGTTGGCGTGTTGTTTTGGGTTTTTTTTATTTTTATTTCCAGCTCAGCCAGGGTCAGGACCAGCCAGAAAGAGAGCCTATTCCGTGATTATCAGCCCAGCTCCGGACCAACGGGCCCTCACTTCTCATTGTGGTCTCGACCTCATCCGCTCCATTTCTGTTAATCACAGGGTTGCTATGAGTACCGTGACATGGAGAGCATGGTTTTGCAAAACCTCACTCTGAACCCCCCCCTCCCCTCTTCCCAACACACACACACACAAACCCAACCCACTGCCTATTTTTCCCCCATTTTTTCCTATGATGATGCTCACACCATCTCCCATCATACCCACTTTAGATGGGGATGTTAATCTTGCTCAAATCACACAAACTCCCTCTCTTTAGTCCTTAAATAATATATTCAAAATCCTTATGACCTTTGGCTTTTGTGTTAACTTCACTACTTCTCTATGGTAATGAAGGGGGAGGGTGTGCAAAGTGCCTTTTTTTTTTTCACAACCCCCATAAAAACCTCCAGTCAGACACAAGAGAAAGAAATGAATTTCATGTTTTCTCACACAAATAGTGCTGGTGGATGAACTTTCCTATGTTTTTTTTTTGTTATATTGGTGCCTCCTCCCTCCATAACTTAAAATACAGTTAATGGTGTGGTCAAAGATGTCAGCACGAGCAGTATTGTTGTCAAGTTAATACAACATACAGCCACACCATCAGGTCGAGGCAAACTAAACATCAACAAACACACTTGTAGCATAAAAGTAGCTACTAACATCAGCTAACAACCGTGTCTACGGGTGTTTTTAGATAAAAGAAGAATCGGCGTTTCAGCCTCAAATCCTCAGTTTTGCTCTTTGCAGTTAGCCTACACGATACACTTTTCTTTCGCATTGTTAAGTGCTGAAAAAAAAACAAACAACAACCAGACAACTCACCCGGCGAGAAGGAGCTACACAATCACTCGAAAGGGAAAAGTTCGTACTCCGACGCGGCTATGAGTGCGCACACAAACGGGACCAGACGCCATCCCATCCACAAAGCAACATCTTGGATAAGTTGGTTTGACTATGCGGCGAGGCAGGGCAGGCAACAGGTTTCACACGCACACAAACGCATTCAGCTTTTATAAAAAAAAAAAAAAAAAAATTACAAGAAAAAAATAATATCCACTACACACTGCAGGGATAATGTCTTCCGAGCAGGAAGCTAGAACAAATCTCGTCTTCGGAAATTGCTCAGAAGTCGTGTTTGATGTCTCACTACTCAGCATTGAGCTCCCTTCAAGCGCAGCCAAGTCACCATTAGTGCCGAGGAGGCTGAGTTAACCCCTCCTTTAGCTTCAGCTCTCCGTGGACTGACTGGGAGTAACCAGACACCTTAACTGCGGCTGTCCATTGGCTCTCTCTGCTTGGGGGTGGTGGTGGGGGCTGTCATTTACCGTTTCTATAGTAACACAAACAACTGGGAGTGAAATGTAGTGTGTTTGGGTCCTGGAGGAAGAATTAGTTGTTGTTGTTTTCATGTGTATAGCTCACAAACTTTAGAAATAGTGCTCGTGTAAAATAAAAATGGTTACAAGAAAATGTTCTCGAATACAAAAAATAGTGAAAGAGGCAACCGAGGCACATATGAGGGGGTGAATGAGTTACTCTTAGAGGTTTCACTCTGAAATCATGTACAATATTAGCTTATGTAATTTAATTTGAGCCAAAAAGCTGAAAATCCCTACTTATATTCAGAATTGCTTAGTTTGTATAGGCTATACCTCCGTGTGAAGGAGCTGACATTATGTAAACTCAATAAACAACAAGCTTAGCTTATATTTCACTATTTCCCACAACATCAAAGTCATCTGAAGCAGTAAGGAAGCAATTCACTGCTGACTACTTCCTTCCTATGGTGTGTACATCAAAGCTGCCCCATTTATGCTCTGTCTTGTGCCATCTACTGGGTGTTATTCATCATTACATGCTGCTTTATGTAAATGTAGGCTGAGGTGAGGGGTTATCTCTGCCTGGCTGTCAACCATAAAAGGCATGATTATTATCACCAACCCTGGGCTGGAGGGATAAGACTGGATTACTTGATTAACACTAAATTCCTCTTTAGATGGAGACAGGCGATATTCATTTTCTGATAGTGGTGGGAGAAGTAAAAGTGCTGCGTTTGAAGCCTTACTTAAGTAAAAGTATGACATAAAAGTACTAATTCTGCAGAAAAATGGTCCCAGTGTTTTACTTTTATATATTCTATGATGTTTTGGGATTAATAGTACTGCATTAATGTGTTTCTAAAGCCATAAAGGGACATGTAATCCTTCACTTTATCTGAAAAATTCTAATAAAAATCACTAAATTTGGAGATACATTGTTTTTACTGGACAGGAAGGGTAGGAAAAAATGTAACCTGAAAAGTAACTAATGCTATCAGACGAATGTGGTGGAGTAAAAAGTACAATATTTGTCCTCTGAGATGGAGTAGAAGTAGAAAGTTGCATTGAATAGATATACTCAAGGAAAGTACAAGCATCTCAGATTGGTACTTAAGTGCAGTACTTAAATAAATTAAAAAAAAAAAAAGATTTCTTAAGAAGCAATGAATGAGTCTGTCTCTTACTATATAATAAAGAATGTGGATTATCCCACTGTGGGCCCTGAGATACAGACTGGAGCCCATTATTCATTGTAAATTGTACATCTGATGGACAAATGATACAAGTGTGACTTTTGACTTTCATCTAATCACAAACTTTAATGTTTCATCGAGGTCCATGCTGTTACACAATGGTTAATAACCAGAAACAAGGACAATTTTAATTATATCACTGCACTTTTCCTTTTGGTAATATAAGGACTTTAGCCTTCATTGAAGCTAATTGCTAAATTAGATTGTTGCTTTACCATTAGCAAGTAAAATCTAGCCACAAAGCCTAACATGAGATGGCCTGAAACAATCATTTTTGTTTCTTAACATCATCTGATGCATCTGTGAGTAAATTATTTATTAAACCCCATTCAAATACTCACAACTAGTCTCAGCTAATGAACAGAAACGCTTATGAGGCATTCGGTTATCCTGTCTGATGTGGAATAGATATCACTAGAGACGAGAAACAGCTCCATGGATGGCTTTAAGCACGAGTTATTCGAGATTGTGCAGTGCAGATAGTGATAAGCGTGGGACTGGCACTGTTAGTGCAGGGTGATTGATTGCAGTGGATGTTCTTGCCTCAATAAAGAGACTGGAACTGAATGACAAGACTTTTATTTTTAAACCTCCTCCTCATTTCCAGGTCATGACATTTCCAAGGAAAGGGAGAGAACAATGAGTTGAGTCACTGGGTAGTTGTAGGACTTTTTCTTTGGTATGTGAGCTGTCTTGACGTTCACCAGCTTTAATCAATTTATCACCCATTTCTACCGGGAAACTTGTTAGTGTCGGATAACTGCTGCCTGACTGATCTGTTAGTGCTGTGTCTAGTTTTACTCACAGCTTTTAACCTCTGTACCCGAGGCAAAAAGGGCCCCATCAGGACACTCTTAGGGGTAACGAGCTCTGGGTAAGTATTTCTCTCAAGTGTAACAGAGGGGTTCTGAATTTGGGATTTCTTCCTCCTTCTATTTCTGTCAGTACTGTCCTTAATACCTCCTCATCAGTGCTGGTCTGAGCCCCAAGGGCGATTTGCACTGAAGCCTTGAAAGAGTGGCTATGCCTGTTCTGACAGTCTTGGAAATGTGGGGCACCTGGTGGATTGAAGGCATGTGGTTTGCTGACTGGTTAGTTTAGCCTTTGGGTCCAGCTGGAGAGCATTAAATACTTTCCTGGAGTTCCTTTTTACTGCTTTTTCGTAGGGTTAAAATAAATACTCGCTATGTCGATACATTGTCAGAGAGCCATCAGAAATGAATCTGCTCTTATGAGAAGGCTAATGTTTGTAGCTCTGGTCATTCTCAGGCATGTACCCCACCTTAAGCATCCAAATCAGTCTAACATATAAAAATTTCCACTCCAAGCTTGGAGTTTCCCAACACGATTTCCTGAAACTAAAACTGAAAACATTCCTCCGTAGCTGCCCCTTTATTGTTTGCTGGTCTGAACTACTATTCTATTTTTATTTTATTTTATTTTATGTCATGATTATTTTACTGGTTTTCACTGACATGTCTTATTTTTACTGGTCAACTGTTGATCTTAATAATTATTTTGTCTTACTTTTAATAGTTTTAATTTGAATTTGTTATTTATTTTTACTGGTTGCTGGCCTTTATTTTATTAATTGTTTTTCTTTATTCTTTCTGTATGAATTGTGTTCACTTGTGTCTCATTTGTTATCTACTATCCACCTTTTCTGTGTGGCTGCAAATCCCGTGATAGCTCACGCTCTGTGCAATGCATCGGGCCTCCTCTTGGAATAATAAAATGTGCTATGTAAATAAAGTTTCCCTTGCTTGCTTTGCTTATGATCTTGGGCCAAGTCTGAGTGATAATTGTTCTGGTGCTAACTTGAGGAACATGGATCTTTGTTTTTAACCCCTATGGCACAGAGTGCCTGGCAGGTGGTCCTGTGCTGTCTGAACACCTTTTATGCTTAGTCAGGGGTTGTGTCTGAGTGCATTATTGCAGTATATCACATAGCAAACCCTGTTAGAGAGCTGTTAGAGGTGGTGAGACACACAGACTGAGACTGCAGCTGCCTGAGGAGCAGAATTAAGCTTCAAATCCAAAATAGCATCCATTACCTGTCACTGCTGTAGAGGTCAACAGTGTCATAAGTTTTAATAATCTTCTAATGAAACTAAGGTCAGGGCGTATCTCATTGTCAGCAGCCACCTTAAAAAATTAAATTCCATCTCCTTTAGAGCCTTCTTCAGGCTCGTATCTGCAATTTGTTTAATCATATTGTATACCTGATGGAGTTACAGCTCCTCATATACTGATGCTGAGAAAGGTTATTCAAGTTTGTCACGTTGCAAGTGTGACTGATGCCTTTATAACAGCAGTAAATAATCTTGTGAAAGTGGGAGAGCAATGTTCAGTTTTGAATAAATGTAAAAAAAACAACAACAAAAAATCTAGACTAAATATAGCCAACCTGCTCAACACCAAACCGCAGACAAACAAAGTTAACAACTAGCTGGCGAAGAAAGGCAAACACCCCGATATTTATTTCCCTGAAGTCAGTGGAGAGCAAAACAAAGCTAATACAGAGTATATGTTTGCCTTACATTTGACAGGTTCCCTTTCTTCAAGTGGGCACAAACAATCTGTTAATGCAGCTTTAAAACTGGGATTGCAGCTTTTGAATCTATTTCGAAATGATATTTTGCATTCAGCATAGGCTACCAGGTGGCCTTATTAAGGCCTTATTGGACTGTACAGATGTGACCCGAGGCTTTAAGTGCCTTTGGCATGTGTGTACTGTTGTTAATCCAGACACAATGACAGATAGGATAAATGATGCCAAAACACTGTGATTAATTATTTTCTGGACACTTTAGGCATTACTTAAAAATGTAAAATATTTAAGAGGAATCATAGCAATATGTATCGACGTATCAAGCTTCATTTAATGTCATTTTACAACACAGGGTTGTAGAATGAATATTTATTTAATGAATACATTTGTACAGGTTGTAGCCCCTTCATGCTACACATACATAGCACATAAATACAGATATTTAAATTAGAGTATAATATATTAAAATAATATTAAAATACAACTATATATATTAGGTTAGTTGTACCTATACTATATTTATACGCTTATACACCCTTAAAGTAGGTACAGTTTGTCCAATGTCAGTGTAAAGTTCTATGTCACCTATTTATAGTGGAGTGGAAGATGAGCTGAGGTAGGTTTAAAGATGTATTTAAAAATAAATACTACGCAATAAGAAACAGAATAAATGACATCCAAAAGCTATACATTATTAAAATACATAAGGTCCAAATATTCAGAATACATTTTAGTAGTGTTATATTCCTTTGTATATGTTACTTGTTGTTGTATGTTGTAAGTTTACTTATAATTAAACGTTACATAAAAATGTGCCTTGCTTCCCCCCCCCCCCCCCCCNNAAAAAAGTGCCTTTCTTTCCCCCCCCCCCCTCCACCATTAAATCCACAGTTAAGACCAATGATCATCCATGTACTTTCTCGTTTTCTGTGTCTGTTTGTCTCCTGTAAAGCACTAACTGTAGTCGGTCGATGAGAGCTCTGAGATGTGGGCAGCTTAGTGAAAACAATCCCAACCAATAACACCCGGCTGCATATTCTCATTGAGCCTCATGATCGCGCACCGGCGGGACGGTACAGCACGGGATCAGAGAGAGATGCTCCCACACGGCCCCCTCCCATCCAGAGACACAGCCTCCATGTGATCTCTCCCTCTCTCTCTCTCTCTGCTTTGACGTCAGACGTGCTCCTGTTCGGTCGCTATGGCAACATATTTCCCTATACCCCCTTCCTCCCCCCCTCCCCTCTCCCTTCTGCTCTGGTAGGATCCACAATGGTACAGCCAGCATCTTGCAGCACAATGGTTGCAAGGTGGTGAACTGGGGGGGAAGAGTGATTCAGCATCAGCGAAACCTCGGTTCCGTCCACCTCTGCTTTTTTTCTTTTTCCGTTCCTCATCGCCTTTTTGTGTGTGTTTGTGT
>NW_023339774.1:15697931-15701079 GCF_004916995.1 Morone saxatilis | reverse complement strand
ATCGTCATCAGCTGGCACGGAATGGTAAGGCCCCGGGTGGGTTTGTTTAATGTTGGATGCTTTGGACCCCAGCTGCCTGGAGGGTGGAGTGATGAATATTGATTGGAAGGGAAGGTTAATGAAGTCCACTTGCGATGCCTCGGTGGGAAAAGGCGACTTAATAATAAAAAACGGGAAAGAAAAGAAAATGAAGCCTATGTTGATCCATTCACCGCCGCGGATGTTGTTTTATAACAGGGGGATTTCATTATGGCGTTAGTCCTGACCTGACTAAGTGTTGTGCATCCGCTCTCCATCTCCATCCAAACATCCTGCAATAGGCTAAAATATTAGTCCTTAGTTTGTGCCTTCTCTTTGTTAGCTATTTCATATTCTGACTTTTAAATCTGTCCCTTTTAATTGTGCATTTATTTATTTCTGTCCACATACCCTGACTCATCTTGGGGTGGAATAAACACACCTGACTGTTGTGTAATGAATTTTGATTGGAAGTGGTGCAAAAATGGATGATGCTCTTCAAAAAACAGTATGGGCTACATACTGTAAGGGCCTACATGCAGAGTTTGTCCATCCTCCCCCTCAGAAGTCAGCTGCGCACCTTGTGCATTATGCAGACCATCATTACTTCACCAGGGATACAGCCTCAGATCCATCAGAAGTGCTTAAAAACCAGATACTCCGCTGTCCCCAGGCTGATTTATTGATTAATATAAGTTTGTTTTTTGTTTTTCCTTAGTGGTGGTAGTACTGGAGCTTTTAAGTGTTTGTGGAGGCTTTGTCATTAATGCTAAACTAGAAGGAATCATAACGCAGAATGGATGGGATGTTATTCACCCTAATGTGGGCTACATTCTGTGTAGGACACACTGGATTAAAAGAGATGAAGACTACAGAGAAAGGTAATTTATCCACCCACACCTGCTTTGTTTTGGGCTTTCTTCTGCACATGGATTAATGGAAAGACACTGTAAACCCACCTTGCCTATTATGCTGATTGCACATGTACAAGTAGCGCATTGCACTGAGCTTCCAGTTAATTCGTGAACAAAACAACTGGTTTTGTTATGCTTATGTTTTAAATTTTTTTCATTCTTCCACATACTTGTTTGGTGCATGCCCACAGTCATAGACTAATTACTGGTGTTGTGCTGTGCAGGGGGAGTCAGTGAAGGTTTAAAGGTGTCACAACAAACTCTCAATGTTCGGGACAGGAAAGAGAGAGGTTTTTAGTGCTGTGACCTTGGGTGCTGAATTATTCAGTAGCAGGCTTCCATGCTTGTGAAAGTGCTGCAGGGAACACGCTTAACAATTAAACAAAGCTTTTTATGGGTGTTTCTGCAGTGGCTGAAGTAGAGTGACATTTCTCCTTTAATAGATAAATAGGCTACTTCTCTTCACCCTCCTCCTCATCATCTTGATCTCGTGTCTTGAATAGTTCTTCAGTATTTCTGCTGAATTGCTAAAGTAGCTTCAGTTTATAGAACAATCTGTTTTATTTGAGCTAGTAGCCACTGCGGGTCTACACAAAATGATAATCGCTGATATTGATTTTGAGGTAGGCAGCTTGTTTATCCAATGGAAAATCATCAATGGAAATAGCCAACAGCACAACATTGTTATCTTGCAGTAGATGATGGTTGCATTTTAATTTCATTTTGTTTAACAGACTTGGGAGCATCAGTATACTAATCCTTTGTTATGTAACAAAATAAAGCAATGTATAAAGATGAGATAATGGCGAGATTGCAAGCACGTTTTATCAGTCAAGTGAGGAACCAATGATAATTTTCATTATCAGTTAATCTGCCGATTATTTTTCTGATTTATTGATCATTTGTTTGGTCTGTAACATGCTATGTAACAGTGAAAAAAGTCCAAATGTATGTCTTTAAATGTCTCGTTTTCCAATTTACAGTTCAAACCCCAAATAAATTGAGTGTACAATGATGAAAAGCAAAAATCCTCACAATTAAACAGCTGACATGATAGGAAATATCTGAGTTTTTGGTTAAAAAATGACTTTAATAATCGTATTGGGAATTGATAGAGGTAAAAGGGTTAACTAGAGTGAAGTAAATAAACACAATATAAAGGAATGCTCTACAGGATTTAAATGGATTCTGGTATTGTGGCTGCCTGGAAGACACCAACAAAACAAGCATCATAATAGCATGAAAACATTGTGGAGATAAAATGCTACCAATGTTTTCACAAAAAACTAATTGACAAATATTTAAATACGAGTCCAGTCCAGGGTAGCTGGTATGAAGGTTGCTGAATGTGAAAAGTTCAGGATTTTTTTCCAAAACAATTCTTGCTGACTATCAATTACTTAAATGTCCTCATCAGTCTTTTGGCAGCCATTCTGTTGTGATTTTCATGATTATATGGAAGGTCAAAGTCGTCATTATAAGAGGATGGATGACTGAGGAACACTGGCGTAGTCTATCACCACCCAATGACCGTGGCTGAGTGTTGCTCCTAGTTGTGTATTACTATGGTCTTAATAATCCATCCCTCCATGTAGCTCAAATACGAACCCAGATTCACTAAATCCAGCAGTTGTGTCATGGTACATAACTAAACAAGGAGGAAAAACAAGAACATAGACAAATACTTTGGCTAAGAAAAAGTATGTTAGGGTGAGGAAGTAGGTCACCCAGCATCATGTTTGGGAAGATTTTGCATCGTGCAATCAGGCAGTAACGAGACAAAAGGAAGAAATAATAACATCTTCAGGAAGGAGTTTATTATATTTTCATACACTTGAGTGTTATTTACCCGGCCTGATGTCAATCAAAACATGCTTCGTAATGCTTTTATGAAAATAACTGCTGACATTAAATTACACACAACTATTGTCTGAAGGAGAGTAATTATACACTTATCACGTAGGTGTAAGGCGATTAGAAAACAATGACAAAAGGTAATGCCTGAACACTTACTCCATACCACAAACGTTTAATAATAACGACATGTCAATCCTACTTGGATCTTTGTTGAAAAATGGAAACCACACCCATATTTATACATCATGCACACCAATAGGCTGACAAGCTATATGGTGGCAGGTGTTGGTAGCCATCCAAACTGCACAGGGTGATAAACACCCATAAACAATTAACAATTCAGTATAGAAAAATGTACA
>NW_023339774.1:15687388-15697892 GCF_004916995.1 Morone saxatilis | reverse complement strand
ATACCAAAGTCATACTTTAAAATAGGGTTGAATATATCTTATATATAAACAATCAATCAGATTAATTATTCCATATACAGTATCAGCAACACCTACCTTCAAAAATATATTGTATTAAGTTGGAGGAAAAAGAGAAGAAATCTTAAATTCATGTGCAGTAAATTGGGTCTTAACCTGTTAAAGTTAGCAAGATCAAATTACAGTAATGAAAAAGGCACACCTAGATTTCTAACATATTCTTATAAATAAAATTAAATTCTTGCTGCATGAAAGTTAATTCCCCCAGGCTGCAGTCTTGCTTACCACCACAGACAAACAGAGAAATGTGCCTGCAGAGAGAGATGCACAGTTACATAATTGGATTTGATCTGACAAATATGCGGCTTTTATTTGCTTTTTGCAGATAGCTGAGTGCAAGACTTTAAGCTGTGTCAGATTCTGTCCCAATCTGCTCGCAGCACGTCTGTAAAGAGAATTAAGAGTCACTAAGGGTCAGACATTGTAGCAACTCAGAGGCCATCAAAAGGATTTTAGGGAGATCATTAATTCCAGACTAAATACGATGCTGAAAACCGGCCTTATGTCAACACATTTTCTCTGGGTGCACTCATATTGAAGAAATCCATAATCCAGTTTGTTATTTGGATGCACATATGAGTGATTTGGGCTTATGAGAAATATTAATACATCAAGTACAAGGTGTGGTACAATCTATTGAGTGAATACCTTTGCAGCAGTGGTCTATTTTAGAAAGTGTTACCGTAACCATGGCATCAGAATAGGTCTCTGATCAAATGAAATATTTTGTGTTATCCTATGTGTATAGATAACTATTCAGGAGGCACGGTGCCCCAGTCTTGTCCTCTTCCCCTTCCAAAGTAGTTTCAGGTTCTGTAAGAAAAGCTGTAAATCAGATAGATGTACTTATGCACCTGCCAAAGCTGTACATGTTGCTGCCATGCGGCTTATCAGAAAATTGCAGTGTAAGCTGTTTTTTCGGCTAACATGTCTGTTGTTTACTTAAAGTGAATCAACGGATGTGAGTGAGGCGACAGGCGAGAGCAGAGACAGACAGGATAAGTGTATTTCAGCTGTAAAGAAGCAAATCAATAGATGTCAGCGAACATTCAGATTCTCACAGCCTGTAGATGAGCTCGGGAGTCAGTGCTGTGTTGTTTTCCTGGCTGGGATCTGCAGTTTGAAGTGCTTCCCTTCCCCTCCCCTGAGCCCAAATGGGAGGCTGTACTGCGTTTGGCTCGAACTGCACGGCAAACGCAAGGCAAGGCAAGGCTGCGTACTGCAGGAGAGGCTGAGGCTGCTGAACCAAGCACTCACAATGGAGCTCCGAGGGAGGGGGAGGGGAGACGGTTGCAGCGAAAGGCTGGGAGCCTGGGAGCAGGAATGGTGGGAGCGAGGGAGGGACAAAAGAGAAGCAGGGAAAGGAAGAACGCAGGCTCTCATCAGTGTTGAGGATGGAGGGGAGAATGAGGACGTAGATGGAGAATGTTGTGGAATGGTGACATTGATAAAATGTGGATGAGCCTGAAAGTATGACAGAGGGAAGAAGAGTGGTGAGGGGAGAGGAAGCAAAGATGGATACGACAGGAGACAATAACACTGGTGTGTAGTGGACATTAACAGGCACATTGTGTTTTATCAGTAGCCCTCTAATGTTATAGCAGTCAATCAACCTATTTAATGCAGACATAAAACATTGTCTATAACTTAAATCCTATGTGGCTTTAAGGATTACTGAAACCACGCACACGTCTTACTGTATATATTATAGTGTGGGCTACGCTGAGTCAGAAACAGTCTGTGAAATACGTACTGAAAGCAGAGTGGATGGTAGTGGGACTTAATTGCTACTCAAAGATGCACCTCATTATTCTATATTTCAAACACCTGCTGTTGTAACACCTTAGCCACACATGATTCATTACGAGTAAGGCAAGATATTCCTATTTTTCAGCAATCCGTGTAGAATGTTAAGATTTTTCCGCACCAGTGTTTCTGTAAAATTAATTTCTGGTCAAACACGCCTTTCAGTCAAGAGACATTTTCAGTACATATTGGCATGACATGTCCCCTGGCTGCACTTCTCCAACAAGTAATGAAATGGACTCTCATGACACACAGGGAATAGCTCACATCCTCCCCTGTAATAATAGTGTGTAGGTTTTTAACCTCAACCACTAAGAAAAGCTCTAAATCAGATGAATGTGTCCATAAACCTGCTGTGCCAAAGAAATGTCTGATTTGTGATGACACAGAATCATGACTTTGCTGGCGCAGTTACCTGGCAGAGCAACATTTTTAAACGGACGGTTTGCATGTTATTGCAGGGTCTGTTGCTTCTGTTGGTGTCATGTTGTGCTTGGTCGAACTTGGTTAATCAGGCATAGGGCTTCATTATGCGAATACAGCGATGGCAGACAATGTTTGGTGTAATAATGTGTAATATTTGGGAAGAAATGTGTCATCGTTCACTTGTCTTGACTTGAATTGTCTTTGTGTACTTTTAACTCCCATCAGACAGAGTGCTCTGTTTTATCACATGAACATTTCCGACTGCATTTAATCATCACAGAAATGTCACAAGTGTAACTAATAACATTAATGATAGCTCCATTCTGTTGAGCCAGCATACACAAATCATCATTTATCATAGATCATATATCATGTTTATACCTGGATTCCTGATATCATGCATCCTGACTCAGTGGTATGTCACTGAAACGTCATTAATTACACCTGCTCCTGTCTCTGGCACAACTAAATGGAATGCAGACAGCCCTAGTTGATATTATTACTGACTATCACTTTAGTTAAAAATGTCCAGTGTTTAAATACAAGCATTTTTCCCATTGCCTCGTGGTTTTCTTTACTCTTTGGCCTCTTTGGTAGTAATGCATTCATGTGCAGGTTCTAATTACAAGCAGCTGGTTGGGTGAAACTGTCAGCCTCAGAAATATAGATGCAGGTAATTTTAGACCGCAACGGTATCTGTAAAAAAAAAACCTGTCATCATGGCTGCGAGGCCATCGCTGGTGGTTACATCTAGATAAAATCCAATATTAACATTCGATTTAGTTAGTTTTATAGGAGCTGTACACTGTTTGTTTGTGTCTGGTTTCACTTTTTAATGAACTGCTACAAATATCTAACAAAAGTAGCTAATTTAAGCTTTTTATCTGGCAGCATAGACTACAAGATGTTTGGGAAACTAGTGCGTTGGGCCAGAAGAGTTTAATTACATTTGATTCACACCATCATCATCAACTTTTTTATAGGAGTTGCTCTCAGTCCTGGTCCATCAGTCATCCAATCAGAGGCTGATATGCACCTTGATAAACAAGCAGGTAAAACAGAAAAAACAAAAGTATCCTACCGTCGATCATGCCGGGATTGAGAGCTACTGATATACAACGGGACACTTCCTCCCGAGTCCGCAGTGATCATTGGTTTGCCTGAGGCATTGTTGTGCCCATGAGGGCGGATGTAACAGAATGCCCAGGATACAAATACCAAGGACCAGCCACAACTGCAGAGCACACACACATGCACACACACCAGCACAATCCAGCATCAGCAAGGCCAGCACTGGAGATTAATGGTCTGCTGTATCAGTAATGTGCATTAGCCCATTCAAGATAATTAAAACCTCCTCTCTGATTTGTCTGTCTTTTTCTTTCTTTCTTTCTCTCTTTCTTTCTTTCTTTTCTTTCATTTTTTCTTAATAACATTTAATAACTGACCTGGGCTTTTGTAATTGTGCAATACATTTGTGTCTGAACGTGTTTGCGAGAGAGAGACAGAGACTATGGTCTGTTTCACAAGCTCAGAGTTGTCTCATAAACCCGTTTTAATTTGAGATCACAGGCTGGTAGAAATTCAAAATACACCATCAGACATCAACAGTCAAGGATATGCCAGCACTGCTAACATTTTACTGACTGCTACAAATTGGCAATTTTATTTAATCTATACTGCAAGGCGTCCAGATCTCCTGTACATCGGGCAGAAGCACTGTTGCTTTCCAAACTCTGATGCAACGCTAAGCAACACTGTTGAGAAAGCTTGAAGAGCAGTATTATACAGAAGGGAAAACTTTAAGAAAATAGTGGTTGATGCTTATATCATGCAAAAGTTATGTAATACGTTTCCACTGATTCTCGTCTTTTATTTTGCAGACGATGATGCTACCATTTTCTCAATGTTCATGATATCGAAACTCAACCCTATTTGAGTTCCGACCAAACCGTCAGAGCTTTTATCGCTTGTCATTAACTTAAAATTGATCAAGTTTTGTTGTTAAAGTTGATCAGTTTTACTCTGAGGCTGTCTTACGAGCAAACACCACACCCTCCTGGTACTAACTGATCCTCATCACTAAACACTTAACTCGCAGTTGACACTCCATCACTGTCTTATTGGCAGGACAAGGCATGCACAGCTGAAACGTGGTTAAAAACATAACAAAACATATCCATATCTTGTATATTAAGGTGTTTTTTGTAAAGTTTATTGGAAAATAAAAAATGAATTGTATTCAGTACAATATTTATTGATATATTTGTATATGCGTTGATCTCCCCACTCTCCCCTACTGTCTTCTTAATAGGCTGGAGCAGAAAAGGGAAATTCAAATGTCTTCCATTTTTTTTGCTTATTCAACTTCTCAATCACCTAGAATTGGCTTGCACTGTTGAAACATATTGTAGTCAGAATGATATATGGACATTTGGGCTGGTGCTGAGTGTATTCTTAGCTGCAACCAGAGCAGCATTTCAACCATGACCACAATCAGCAGAATCTGGTCAGAGGGTTAAACAGACATGCACAGAATCTGCTGTTTCACTTGCTGTCGGCTTCACAAAGGGGATAAATAGCTGTAGGGTGACTTGATTTGTCGTTTTCACCGCATCTTCATGATTATCTGTTCCTGATAATTACACAAAGCATTTTTTTCTTCACGTTATGAAAGCTATGCAACTTCGTACCTCATTATTGCTAAGCTGCACATGTTCCAAAAATGACAGCTCCAAGGTAAATTGTTTTTAGTCTTTATCCAGTTAAGATGCTGCATATTTTTATGGTTCTGCTCCAAATCTTTGGGTCAGACATCGACAGGGTTGACATCACATCTTAGACAATCCATCAGGGTAATATAAAAAGACTCACATCTGCATTATCATGAGTTGGTTTTTCAGCACAGAAATTAAAAGCTATAACATCATGATTCTGTTTTTCTTTTCTCTTCATCAGTGTTTTTCTATCTTTCTTACCAAACCAATATGTAGTTGCCATATATCTGTCCTGATGGTGGTGGGAGGCTTGTTGCTAATCCTTGTATCAAAATGCAGCTCATCAGAAAACAGCCATTTAATGAACAGCTCACATTTTAGCAGCAGTATGACCACTTGTTGTCTTATATAATTTGATTATATTGCAAAATAAACAGAACACCACAATATCCACAAAATAGCGCTAACTAGTAAGCTTTGTACATTTGCCCACACAGCCTATTGTCATCTTCAGAGATGATCCAGGTGGTGTTTGATTTATTGCTGGGAGGAAAAGATTGGCCGTGTGAGAGGTTTAATATCTTATGTACACAGATGGCTAAAGTGGCACTGATATCGATAGCTAGGTGGCGGTGCTTATTCAGTGTTGACCTGTTAGATTAATAACAAATATTGTGACGGTTAATGTGGTAGCAGTGATGTTAGTCATGTCAAACATACAGCTGTGATGTGAAATTTGTGTAGCGGTTTAAGGGAATGCAACTGCGCAGAAATTACGTCTAAATCCCTCTTTCTTCATAACCGTACCTTTCCTTATGCATTATTTCTCACTCCCTAATTTATTATCCTTCTCATGTTTTTATTCCACTTTATTCTCATTTCACTCAATGAATGATTATTCTGATTCCCCCAGTAATGCGGGTAGTGAATCAGTTCATAATTTTGCATTTGAGGGCACACACTGCTATAACATATGGCTCATACAAATGCAGCACATCCGGTGGTTAATGCAGACAGTAAGAATGTCAGCCATCACTTTGTACTGTCACACTGCATGGGTCTAAAGTAAAAGGTCAAGCTAAATAGGGCAAACCAGAAATCTCACGCCTCTATGTCCCACATCTCTTTTTTAACACTGCCTTGCTCCCTTAGGATTTAACAGAGACACTAAAGCCTTGACTGTGACATTATTGGAGGGCTGGTGGAGCTACATTTGTGTCCAGAAACTAGAATTACTCGATTTTGTGAAACATGAGGACAGAACAAACCATTCGGGTACAATTGTTGCAGAAATGTTTTTTCTATTAGTTTCAATGCCAACATTAACGTCACATATCAATTTATTCAGAAGACATGAACATTCATACGTTGGGAGCATCATTACCTGGAAAACCCTTGAAGTCAGAGTCATTGTGGGCGATAGCTACAGCTCTCGCTCCTGCTTAATGTGGGAGCCATATCATTCAGAGCTTTCTTTCCTCTTTATTCCTCCCTTGCAATGTTTTGAACAGATCTGCCAACAAAAAGTTCCAGAAAACATGCAAATCTATATTTAAACCAATCTGACCCATTAGCTGCTACTTTTACAAAGTAAACAACCCAAAACTTTGCCAAAAATGTCTACACTACTTTTATGCAAATGCAATGCCTGATGGTACAAGCTCTTGTAAAGCGAGTTTCATGTTTGATAACCCTGTGAAACTGTGCATGCATTATCTCCTCAGTGTCCCCAGAAAAAATGTTTATTATTTTGGTGGTTTACTGTATTTTAATGTAGTTGCACAACTCATATGACATAGATTTCATTACTTTGAGTAATCAATAGACATTGAGGACATAAATGCACACTTTCAAGTGGATAAATATTAAAGCTTTCACTTTTTTATAGGACTTATTTGACATTTTATGAAATAAACCTATTGGCTTACATGCTAAAAATTTAGATGAGAAGATTGATACCATTCTCATGTATGTATGTTAAATGTAAAGCTACAGCCAGCAGCTGGGTTGGCTTAGCTTAGCATAAAGACGTGATCTGAAATTGCCTACCAACACCTTGAAAGCTCACTCTTTAATATATTATATCTACTTTGTTTAATCAAGTCACTTCCCGGAGGCTCTACTCTGTCAATATGAAACAGAAATAGTCTGACATAGAACCCTTTGTAAACCCACAACATGTCACTTTGTTTTACAAATTAAACAAAGAAGATATAGCATGTTAATGACGAGCTTGTAGGTGGATAATGTTAGCTTTGACAGAGCCAGGCTAGTTGTTTCCCCTGATTCCCGTCTTTATGCTAAGCTAAGCTAACTCGTAGCTTCTAATTTAACATACCGACATGAAAGTGGAAAGTGAAATTGGCAATCTTCTCATGTAAGTGTCAGCAAGAAAGAAAGTGTGTTTCCCAAAATGTCATACTATTCCTGAGTGTAATATTAGTCTTCAGCTTGCCAGGAAGTCATCAACAAACCTATTATCTTTCACTCCTGATAGCACCAGCTATTCGGATCATTTTTTTCATCCCAAGTCATTCCAGCACCTTGAAACACAAAGACATCGGTCATTGTTGCCACACTATATTGTACTCTGATGAAGAATCAATATATTGGCCAATTCTTGTATATAGAGGGGTAGTGGTGACTTGTTGTTTTTCTCACTTTTATTGAGAATGATGGGGACAGAGTGGAGAGAACAGCAGTGAATATTTCAGTCCACACCAGCAGAGGTGTAAAACAACTATTCCATCTCATGTTGAAGAATTCTGTACTCAAAAAGGCCATGATAAATTAAACTGCTATATTGTCTATTATATCTAATGCATTGCAAGTGCTACTGTATAAATCCTGATGTAGATGAATGTACATTACCACTACACTTTATATGTTTTGGGGTCAGTTCATTTCACATCATACACGTAATAAATCGCTGAACTCATGTGCACACCACACACACTCTGACTCTTGGCTCTTCTCTGTTTGTGTCTTGCAGGTATTTATGAGCAGACATTTCTTATATAACTGCAGCCAACCAATCCTGGATGTGAAGATAGCCTTTTGTCAGGTGTGTGTTCCATACAGGTAAAAAAGGTACAGTATTCATTCACTTCCACTTCCCCTTCATTGCTCTATATGTTGTGGTATTGTTGTGTTTCTGTGTGTAATAGTGATATACCTGAAGAACAGTTTAACTAACTGTTCTAACTATTCACTTAAGAATAAAGATAAAATGGAGCATGTTAAATTTTAAATGTGAAATACAATATGGTTTCCACTTGTGATTAGGAGCTAGGTGTAAATATCCTGATTAAAAAGGTGTTTTTTCAGAAGGTAAAGAGTTTACAGCCTTGTGTTGATAATTAATTACATGCAAAGCCAAAAAATTGCACGAATAAAATAATTCAGGTAGACCTGATTTTCCATTAAGTTCAGTACTAGACAAAACAGTGAAGTGACTTCAAAACTGAAACCTCTTCCTCAGTTGTAAAAGTGTCAATGTAAAATATATGCAAAACTCCTGTGGGGATGTAATTTCATAAACAGTGCAGTCTATATCACAAGTGTGTGAGTGAAGATTGTGTAGTTTGCTACAGGCTATTCCACTGTAGCTCACATTATTAAGACGCTTTGCACGGGATGTCTGCTGTATACAGGCTGCAGTTCAATATATTGAAATTATTAGATCATAGGTTTGCATGACTTGCAAGTAATGTATGATTTAATGTATTACATCAAATATATATCTTCCATCTTGTTTGGTGGAAGTGTTTCAAACTTGTGCCCCTCAGTAATACACAGCTTTGTTTGGTCTGTGAGCTGTGTTGTAATTACCCCGTCTGTAATTAACTGATATTTTTGTTGTGGCACCATTTGTTCGACTGCTTGCCCAAGTAATTATAGCCTGATTATTGTGTGCACGTTCATAAAAGATGTCTTTAGTCTAGTTAATACAGTAAAGACATTAGTGGCACTAATGTCATTACATGGCTATTATAGAGTTTACATTTCTGCATGGAGACAGTGTAAACTCAACTGTACTGTATGTCCTGTCCTGCTACCTTTCCAGTTTTACCAATTATTCCCTAACACACACAAAGCACCAATATGGACTCATATTAAATGCAGACAGTGAATAATACAGTAGCAGCTAAATATTACATATTGACTGTTGATTGGTTAAGTAATGTATTGATGGCTAATGGTTTAATATTAATTACTTAAAGGACCAGTGTGGTGGCATCTAGCAGGAAAGTTGAACACTGCTCGTGTCTGACGACCTGGGAATGCCAGTGTTTGGTTTGTCTGTTCTGGGCTACTGTAGAAACATGGCAGTTCAACATGGTGGGTTACATAGGAGGAGACCCACTGCTTCTGTATATAAAAATGGCTCCTAATAAAATAATGAAAAAACAACTGATCCTATATTCAGGTGATTATACATTAATGAAAACATACCTGTGAATATCATACTCCATTTCTGCCAGTTGATCCTCCTAAATGTTACACACTGGATCTTTAATATATATTATATATGTATATATATATACATTAATATAATCTTCCAGATGTTTTATCACTTGCCAGGTAAGTAAACACATAAATCGCTTTCATCATCACTAACAGAGTTTTTCTTCTGTGTTTACTTCATGCAGGGTTTTGGAAAACAAGTGGATGTGTCATATATTGCCAAACATTACAACATGAGCAAAAGCAAAGTGGACAACCAGTTCTACAGTGTGGAAGTGGGAGACTCCACCTTCACAGTTTTAAAACGTTATCAGAATTTAAAGCCCATTGGCTCCGGAGCTCAGGGAATTGTCTGGTAGGTACTCAACAGTTAATTTCTTTTATGTCCTGTTTTACATCATATCATGCTATTTGATGTGGGTTTTTATTCAGTATTTAATCTTGTCTCATTTAACTGTTAGTTGTTTTTCTTAATTGTCTTGTAGTTTATTGCTATGGGGGATTATTGAAAGATGAGAATCTCTGCTTATTGTTTTCACTGTTGTGAGAGTGAACGGCTGTAAAATGTAATTCTAGAAAATTGTTTTGACATTTACATGATTAATAATTAGTGTAATTTTCAATTCTCCTGAAAACCCTGATGTGGTTCCATTATACCTGACCAATCAGAACATCTGAAAGCACAGCATGCAGTCGTGTGACTCATCTTTGCACAAACGTAAAAGCTTGTGAATGTAAAAAACATATCTGGACATATTTTGGGTTTTAATTACATCTTATACAAATACATCTTAATATCTTGTTTTTTAAATCTGGTAAATGTTTATTTAAAATCCCTATGGAACATTAAAACGGGCCTTATTTTGAATTATGATCAGTTGAGAGGCACAAATATGATCATTTTAAACTGTCAAGTCAACATCTTCAATTATAACTGTAAATATACTTGTAATTAACATTGTTAAAAAAGCACTAAATGGGTTTTAGCTGAACCACCATGTAAAGAGGTC
>NW_023339774.1:15685630-15687340 GCF_004916995.1 Morone saxatilis | reverse complement strand
TCTTTACGTCTCAATCAATTCGGTGAATTTTAACTTCAACTCACTGACTGACTGATTGAGTCATGGACGTTTTTGAAGCAGAACACCCAACTGAGAAGGGCACCTGTGTCCTCTTATGAACTGATGTTTGATTTATTTTATATTAAAACTGGAGATAAAGATAATTGTTGCTGCTACTTTAAACATCAAAGCACAGTGTTTCCCAGTATAGAAGTTAAGAAATATTGAAAACACGTAGAAGGCAAACATATATGCTTAAAACAGATAATCACTATATTTAATAGAGGAATCAGGATGAACATTTTGGCATAATTATGTCATAAATGTGGCCACGTATGGTATTTGGATTCACTAGAGGCTCATGTCCTCTTCAGTACTATGAGCTGATGACATATCTGTTTAGAATATGGATGCGCGAGCCATAAGGGCCTAACAGGATGGGCACTTAAGTGAATCCTTAATCCGGATTGCAGAGAGAGCTTGTATTCATTGTAATTCATCTCACGCCTGCCCTGTCAGAATGCAGTGGAACCACTGCCAAGGCTCCACTTAAAGGAATGCATCTTACAGTCTTTCTCAAACAACCCAACGGATCTGTAAGTTATATTTATGTTAATGCAGTGTCACTGTGGTGATGTACTTGCCTCAGAGACCCTCCCTGGGATGACCTAAGTTGACATGTTTTAGTTTGTTATATAGTGTTTAAAAAATCTCTGGCTCTCAAGACTCTAAACCCCCTGCCCTCCATTCGCCCTCCTTCATTGTCCTTCCTTTGCTTCCCATGCCCTCGGCCCTTCTTCCCTTCCGCTCCAAAGCAATTTTGTGCATTTGCAAAGGAGCTTGGACAGGCTGTAGCTGCTAATGCTGGGATTGTGCCCATTTGAAGGATATTGTAGATGGATGGCAGGGAGACAGTGGAAATCTAATTTAACCTGCTCTGCTGTGTGCTGCTTGGCTCTGCCCACAGCTGTCATCTGGTGTCATATGGTGATGGTATTACCACAACCAAACCACATAAAACCCCAAAGACTGATATAATATCCTACTGATTATAGACATCAAAGGGGACACACTATGCAAATAGTCTCATTTAGAACCTAACAAGCACATCAACAACATACCACGAGACGTAGACATGTGTATTTATGCTGGAAGAATCGTTTTGTCACAGTATGATGATGAAATAATCAGAGTTGCTTACCATGCATTATCAACAGTCTAATCCCTAAATGGGTGACATAATCACAGCTACATAAACATCTGTCTGATTTTGCACAGAAAGTTGAATTCCTTTCTGCTAACAGTCACACACACACAGAGGTAAATGCAATACAAGCAGTTATCCGAAAGCGTATCTGTAATAATCAACTGTGAATAAGTTTTTATTCTTCTTCAATCATCAGACATTTGCCCCCGTGAAGCCTGAGAACATGGTAACAAGGGAAAACTTATATCACAGCTAAGACTCACTCTGCCAATGCTGTCGCCCACGAACATCCCAATCTGTGCACATCTCTGCCCTTATGACTTGTGTGCTCGGTCAGGATGAGCTTTCAGAAGCATCTTAGGAGGGATGAAGGCTTTAAGTAGTTTAGCTGGTCATGACATCATCTTTCACTCAGCTTGAAAAGTGATGACAGGCTCAAATCCCTATTGGATCAATGCTTTTATGAAGGCTCCACTGTTTCCATGGTCACACACCATCCCTGG
>NW_023339774.1:15677457-15685563 GCF_004916995.1 Morone saxatilis | reverse complement strand
AGCGTCATCTTGATTAAGGTTGCAGTAAGCCTGCATGCCTTGAAACTCAATTTGTAGCATCTTTTAGGGAGAATTTGTCAAAACAGCCACAGTCTGAGATATAGCTGAGAATGTGATGTGCCTGGCATCTTTATGGCTGCCTTTTCTCATCTATGTACTGCTTTTCATTGAAAGCTAACATAAATCTACAAAATCCCAAAGGTTCTCAGGGGTTGGGATTGTGTTGAGCCAGCAAAGAACTCACTCTACTGTAATGACCTCCAAAATGGGTTGAGCCACTTTGTGGGAGAAGAGATCTATATTCCCCCTTTGATTTCACTGCATTGTATTTATTGTTGTTTGTAACACAGCAATGTCAATACTGTTAATCATATTATAATCAAGTATTTCATACATAGTATTATTAGAAATAGGACCAGTCAGTGTTTATGGTCAGTTGGAACATCTGAATGGTTGTAAGTGGAATTCAAGAAATAGTTTCAATCAATGCCACTTTCATGTCTTTAAGGTAAATATAAAGTTACTGCCAGGAGATGATTAACTTAGCTTAGCATAAAGATTTAAAACAGGGGCAAAACAGCTAGCCTGGCACTGTCCAAAAGTAAATATATCTGCCTACTAGCACCTTAGCAAGCTAATTTAGACATTCGTACAAAAATCATAAAAAAATGTAGAAATGAAAAATAGTTTTCTGATTAATACATAAAATAATTCATACAATACATAAAGATGCTTCAGAATCTTACATATGGCACCTTTAATATTGGATTTGATTAAGATGTAACTGCCAGCAATATCAATCTCCTCATCTAACTAATCCAAGAAAGCAAATAACCGTATTTCCAAGAATATTTTTTTGCCTCTGGAGAATTTTTTTTTCCAGATAAAATTATGAGTTTAAAACAAAGTCATCTGTCATCTATTTTTACGAGTCTTTGTTTGCTTGGAGATGTGAAAAATAATCCTTTTGTTTTTGTGACCATTGACTTTCAGGGTGGATTGTCACAATGTCATGATTCACCCAGCTATGAATACTAAATTGTTCGCCCGTCCTCTGTGGTTTTTCTTCTGCAGTGCGGGCTATGATGCTGTCCTGGACAGAAATGTAGCCATCAAGAAGCTGAGCAGACCCTTCCAGAACCAGACCCATGCCAAGAGGGCATATCGGGAGTTGGTCCTCATGAAATGTGTCAATCACAAAAATGTAAGTAACTCAGTAAGCTGAGGTGCAACAAAAGTAGAAAGGAATGCAGGAAGAAGGAAAACGCATCTATTGTCAGAATGAAGCAGTTTTACCCCAGTTAGTGTCTATTTTTGGTGCTCGATAAATCCCTTTGCTACAAAACAGAGACGAGCGACTGCAATGTTGTGACCGTGCTAAATTCCATGCCTCCAGAAATGTACCGAACTGGCAGGAGAGTGAAACAGAGAGCACTTCAAGGCATGAATGTAATCTCCAACGTCGCAATTTGTTCTCGTTTCTTCTTCTCCGTCTCTTTTTCCTCTCATCCACATTTATCCCCGATCTTTTGTTCCACCCTCGCTTCCTCGGTTTACTCTGTCTCTCGCCCAGCAGTGTCCTTCATCAGGGTCATTACCAACTTGCATCCCCGTCCCTTGCTGTAACTCAAATTTTGTGTGTATAATTAAAGTGCTATATGTTGATCCTCTCCACCCTCTTCTCTATTTCAGATTATCAGTTTATTAAATGTCTTCACACCACAGAAATCATTAGAGGAATTCCAGGATGTGTGAGTATAGGAAACCCTTCTTTGCATAATTACATTTCCGTGAAAAATATTAATTTAGCAGGCAAAGAAAGGTTACTTGTTCTCATTTATTTGGTTTATTGTATGACAGAGAAAAGAAGGGGACTGATTTTATTATGTATTATGTGCTTATTTACTCCTTCGCACCTGCAGTTGTAAGAGCACAACCACTGGAGTGTAGTCAGTGAAAGCACTGTAGGTGTAATCTGAGGCTGCTGAATGTATCCTGTTTTCATACTGAATGATGAATGAGAGTGTGTTCACATTTCGAACAATCTTAAGGTAAACAGTACTGCGGATAGATTCATGTGTCTTTGTGGCAGAAACGGTAGAAGGTAGAGATGAGCGAGACCTTTATCTGTATCTGTATCTGCTCAACCAACTGCATTATCTGTATTTGTAGCCGGAATGGGCAAGGCCTAAACCACATATGGGTGGTGCTTAAACCAGAAGTAGGCGGGACTAAAAGTTCCTGAAATTGATATGGGTTGTAAGAAGTTGCTATATTTATTAGAGTAGTATTTACAGAACAGCCAAATCAAATTTCAGTAGGCAAATCAAATGCCAAAATAACTGATCAGTCACTTATAAATCAATAAAACCTTTTCTCAGGTACCTAGTGATGGAGCTGATGGATGCCAACTTGTGCCAGGTGATTCAGATGGAGCTTGACCACGAGAGAATGTCCTACCTGCTCTACCAGATGCTGTGTGGTATCAAACATCTGCACTCAGCCGGCATTATTCACAGGGTAGGAAAGCAAGACGCCTCGGTTTTCTTGTTCAACTACTGAATGTTTTGGGTTGTGTGTTTTTTATATCTTTTGGGATGGCAATTTATAGTCTAACATCAGCAGACTTGCCGTAAACCTTGACGTCACCTTGGTCACCCATTTGGCAAGAAGGGCACCCAGGTGGCCCAGAGGAAGCGCTGCAGTGACCAGGGTTCAATCCCTGGTGCTTCCATCTGGCTTGGCTGACTGTCCCAGCTGTCCCACAGTTGGCAGTGTTCACAGGGTGGGAAGCCTGTGAGGAATCATGTCCTTGTCAGTGCACCAGCAGATTTGACTGGCCAGAGCACCTACACAAAGGGAAATAGGATCTAGGTGGATAGAGCATGTATTTACGTCCTCCCAGTGAGGCTCCTTCCTGGCAGGTCAATTGGAGGAGGCAAATTGCCTTTTACAACCACCCCTGGTCAATAGTGGGAGTTAGCAGGGACTTTGCCACAGTGCATGAAGAAACGGTAATTCCAGATTGGGAGATCATTACTTTAAATAAATAAAGCTGAGTACTACCAGATTTTTGACCACAGTTTAACTAATTACAGTTTCAGGCAGTTCTGGAGAAAATTATCACAGTATTGACATTTAAAGCTAACATTTGACATTTTGGGAAATTTACTTTCTGTCGGAGAGTTAGTAAGAAGACTGATACCACTTTCATGTCTGTACAGTAAATATGTAGCTCCAACCAGCCGTCCTTTAACTTAGCTTAGCATAATTTCTGCAAAAAAGGGGATAAAGCTGGCAGAAATAAGCTTTTGTCTAAGCTCAAAATGCAGAATTGTTGTTTTTACACTTTATTTCTTGTATGGATTGTACAAGGAAGATATAAGGTGCTAATTATTGAGCTGTAGAGATGCTGGTAGGTGTATTTTGTTAGCTTTGGACAGAGCCAGGCTGACTGTTTTCCCTGTTTCCAATCTTTGTGCTAAGCTAAAGCTAACAATACAGTTTTTAACAGACACATGAAAGTTGTATTGATATTCTCATCTCTCAACTCTCCACAAGAAAGCAAATAGGCATATCTTCTAAAGACACTGTCTATTTAAACATGTCAACACCTGTAAATTACCTAAATATACACAGTTTCTAAGGCAAGTCTTTTCCCATCTGCAGGACCTCAAACCAAGCAATATAGTGGTAAAGTCAGACTGCACCCTGAAGATCCTGGACTTTGGTCTGGCCAGGACCGCAGGCACCAGCTTCATGATGACCCCTTATGTGGTGACTAGATACTACAGAGCCCCAGAGGTTATCCTGGGCATGGGATACAAAGAGAACGGTGAGAATTAAGGATTATTCAGTGCATATGCATGTATCAAATTCAGACAGATTTAAAGGATAACACTGCAGTCACACTATATTTTTTATATATTATCTCTTTAATACACAGAAAAAATCCAATATAAGACCCACTGAAGTTTTAGCTACGTTTTTAGTCATTTATTGAAGCTATTTTCTCAAAACTGTACTCTTATTTTCTTGTGGGGGGGCAATGAAGAAGGGATACTAAAGTTAATACAGACGAGGAGCTACTTGTAGGAAGAGTAATGAACCTTTTTTACGCAACTGTGTTACAAAGTCATTTTAAAAAGTGAATTACATTAAACCGACCAGCAGTATGTCTGTGTGAGCTTTATGTAATGTATTTTTAAACCAATGGGACCGATGACTTAGATGATCTTTTCGTGGGCATTGATGAAAAAATATAAGATTATATAAGACACAGGTGTTATCCATTCATGATCCCAAATGAAAGCATCATGGTATTATCTGTGAAACCTTAAAAACAATTCTCGCAATTGAGTCGCACTTTGCAAATGAGCAACAGTGAACTGTTGGAGGTACTGAGTCACTGATTAAAAGCCCCCAGAACATCAGACAAGTGATTGAATACCATGCTAAGAGTTATGACTCATTAGCCATATTCCTCCCATGGATGGAAGCCTGTAGGCTATTTCCTGCAGCTAGTTAGTCCTTCTAAGGCTCTGCTTTTCTCTTTTTTTGCTCTTCTTCTGCTTTCTGTCTATATCTGTATTTCATTCCACTTTATCTCTATATAACATGCTCCTTGCTAATTATTTCTCCCTCACTTAATAACAGCTAGTTTCTAATCACTGTTGCTTCTTGCCGCAGAAAGCTTGATGTGTCTAACACTAACCTTTGCCTTCCTCTCTTTTCTTTTGCTCACCTCTATGCGTGCAGTGGATATATGGTCGGTGGGGTGCATTATGGGAGAAATGGTGCGCCACAAAATCCTCTTCCCTGGCCGGGACTGTATCCTTGTTAACCCACATCAACATTATGTGATGGTAACACTGTTTTTGTTTATAGGTTTATGTCTGGTGCATATAACAAAGAATGGATTTAAAAATCAATCATTCTTTGTTTTAAATGCCACCATTCATGTTGGGTTTCAAGTGTCTCACTGAAGATGGATTTAACTGACTTTTGAAACTTCAAATCAAGTGTTTGGAGAGTTTGGAATTAATGAAATAGTAGCTACAGGTGTGTTGTCCCTTAGTCCTTTAAATGTTATATTTCTTAGTTACATATACTTTGAAGATCATTCTGTACCTGGCCTGATGTTCTCTGTATGTTACTGGGGTGAACTAAACCACACTCACTGGCTGTCTTTATAACACATGTCCGTATCAATTCCAACTGGTCTTCTTTTAACAATTTAACCTGCAATAACATCATAAGATACGCATCATAAATTATTCTTCTTAAGTCAGTAAGTCTAAATCTCAAGCTTTATTCAGCCTCAACATTTGGCAAAACAAAGCTCTCTCTCTCCATATCTCTGAATGTGTGTGTTATTATTTAGAGTGTTTTTGGAGTGCTACCTCGTGTGTTCTCCTGCATCCCCAAGATGACTTATTTCAGTAGGATGGATTTGGATAAATAGTCCCCATGCTGATTTTGTGCACATGTGTCCACACGTGAAGTACATCTTGCCATCTGAGGGTGCCCACATATGTGAGTCAGACATAGTTGTTAAGCATTCAGTGAATAATAATGAAGGATTAATTTATTCATTTTGAGCAGCTGTTAATAGCAGCTTAGTTAAACTCACTTGGTTACGCCAGGAGAGCTCAAAGGTTAAGGATTAGAAATGAGACAGCTGCCATGATGGGGAAGTAATAAAACTTGGATGATGCAAGGTAGAAATTATTTATATGTAAAAGGATAAGTCTTTGGGGTATTCTAGATTTTTCTTATTATTAAAATAATACAATGAAATGACCAAAACCAACAGTGAATTGATCCTGCTATGTTCAATTGTATGTGTAGCCAAGACTGATAAAGAATAGAATATTTTGTGTCTACCTTTTGGCATGCAAAAGGCAGAAGTTTGTCTTTGCTTGCATGCGCAAAGGTCTGTGACATTAAAACACAACTTATCACATCCAGACAGGACGCATTAAAACACGTTTACACAAAAAGACAAAGCTATATTAAAAGGAACGCCAAGTACTCAATGGTGAGGACTGAGTCAGGGTTAAGAAATAGAAAGAAAAGGAAAAAGGTTGAAGGCTGGCTTCAAAAAGGGACTGAAGAACTTTTATGGCAACTGTGACAAATTGCTTTTAACACTTGGAGGGATTGGTGTACTCTGTTTAAAGTGAATTGTATATAGCTAATTCTCAGTGCCTTAGACCTCGCTGTTGTCCAAAAAAATATTAAAAACACATAAATGAGTCATACCATTGCACTGGGAGATACTTTCCTTCCTTATGATGAGCATGGATACTGTATAGTTAATCCCTTACCATCCTGCTCCCAGCTGGAAATAGTCCCCAACAAATGCACTATTCACTCCTCTTTGAATAACACAACAGTGTCCAGCTGGTTTAGGAAATGATTTTTTAAGTTTAGTACTTGTGACACCTTTTTTTGAAAACGGACACGTTCAGTAGGAACAAGTGGGCTTAAAGCCACAGACAGGGTCAAAACACATTGGCAGATGGACTAATGTATTGTTAGTTTTGGTCTTTCCATGGGTTTTGTTGACAATCAAACATATAAAATATCACCAAACTCATCCTTTAAAATTATGATTTTTCTGTGGGTTGTTTAGAGGCAGATAAGCAGTGACAACACAAGACCAGTGTGTCTGCAGGTGCTTGTGTATTGTACTCTGGTCTCTACATCCCTGATCATGCAGTCCCTGAAAGATTAATGCTCTGGAGAACTAGAAAACCCCCGCAATGAGCTCTGCAATATCTCCCTCCTTTGTCTCCGCTCTCACAACGACACTGAAATTCTTATCATGTGACACTCCATCCTTTCTAACTGTAGCTCAGTGGACAGTAGTCATGCATACTTTTGTTAATCTTCTGCTTATAGATTAGCTCTGGAGTGGTACCCTGCTGTTGCTAATCTTAATTTACTTAGATATAGATTTTTCAACCTGAAGTATTGACCAGGCTGACATTATTTGCACCTTCCTGAGTGTCTGTCAGATGATGATATAGGATAGCAGTCTGTCTGCACAGGTCACAGCACAGTGAGCCTCAGGGTGACTAGGTGTTTGATTACCATTTAGTACAGTCAAATGCATATAGTCATGTTGCAGAAGTAGCACACATTTGATGCTCAAAAGCAGGCTAACTTATACAGCACAATCATCTCTGTTGTTACGAGGATATGGGTGAAATAAAAAATTAGACCTGTAATGTTAACAGAAATGTAAACAGTTTTTGCAAGCTGACAACCAAACACACTCCTCCTACTAATACACTGCTGTGCTTGCTACGATGCTAGCTACCCACACAGTAATGGTTAAGTAATGAGCAGGGATGATGAGATGTTGGGTCCCCACAGAGATGCATCACTTCCTTTTCTACCACAAAGGTATAAAAGCAAATATGTAAATATAAAATACAGTCACTATTTTCACTTTAGTCTAACTCTGTGTAAAAAACCATCATCATCATCAATCAAAAGAAATCAGCTACAGGAAGAGCCTCACAAAAAGTGATTGTTCAGGTAGTGGGCAGATATAACATCAGTGTTTTATAAAGTTTGTAACTAGATAACATTAGCATTTTAATAATGTATTGCTAACATTACTCAGCTAATGTGTTTGTCACTGAAGTAGAGAAGGGAAATATGTTTTTTGATTTCGATATTTTGTGTTTAGAGGGCAATTTGAGTTCACACAAGAGACAACACTGTTGGTAATTTAATAATAATAATAATAATAATAATAACAAAGAAACATGAAAAACAAACCTCATGTACAGGGACCATAAAGGAAGTGACACTTCTCATGTATTGCGACCCTGCTCTCTTCCCATTGATGGGATAAACTCATGTAACCTCCCCAAGTTCAAGATGACTGAATATTTTAACGTTTTTCAGCCAAAGATAAGCAACGTTTTTTGACACATATTTAGCATGTGATAAACCACGATAAATCAGGGATACATCAGATTAGAACTTGGAAGATATATTTATATTCTCTTATCTGTAAGTCATTTAGGGGGTGGTTCAGTGATTTTTGATAGATGTTGGTAATCCAAGTGTGTGTGTACCTGTGTGTGT
>NW_023339774.1:15652386-15677434 GCF_004916995.1 Morone saxatilis | reverse complement strand
TGTGTGTGTGTGTGTGACCCCAGTGGACATGTGGTCAGTCGGCTGCATCTTTGGAGAGGTGATAAGAGGGACAGTGCTGTTCCCTGGGACTGACCGTATCCTTCTGACCTCCCGCCCCTCCCTCACTGTGTTTCACATGTAAACATAAATTTCATAGAAACCCAACAGAGGGTCTTGAGAGCAGTTGCGTTCAGGTGCACGATGCTCTGTTTCACAGTGGTGCATCAGGCATTTTGGTACTGACACACTGGGAAAAAACACCTCTAGCTGTCCCAGTGAATCCAACAACTTGCCAAAGAGCCATGGGTTAGAACCTTAGTGGAGGAAAAAAAATGCCTCACTGAGCACTGTGTGGATCAGAGCCAGTCTGCAATGGAGACAAAAAGGAGGTGGAAGTGTGTGGTGCGTTCCAGCAAGATGAAGTAATGGGGATCTCTGGTGGGCCTGGCAGCTAACTGCCTCAACTGGCACCCTCTGTGAGAACATGGGGAGGGGAGGGGGTAATTCAGAGTGTTTGGAGGGGTAAGGGAGGAAATATTCATCATCAACAAGGAGGGGAGACACAAACTGACACACCCAACAACCATATTTCCACACACAAACACACACATAACACATTTTCAGGCCTTTGAAAACCAATTTATGACTCATTACCAGCATTTTTCTGCTCATCCAATACTTGTCAGGGCAGCTGGCTCAGATTCTTCATGAGCTCCCCTGAAAACATCATTTTAAAATTTTGCGGCGTCTCTAAAATATTGACAATGTGCTTTTTCTCTTTATGTATCTTAACCATCATGGTGCATGGGTAAAATTAGTATTATCATTAGTATGATGTATAATTCATGCATGAGGGTGATTTAATTTACTTTGATAAAGATACCGGCATTCATGGTATTCTTGCCATCACCACTGAAGTGTAGCGGCACATTATTATTAACTTCACTCACTTTCTTAGTCCCACCATTATTCATTACTCTGCAGTCGATGAGT
The DNA here is from genome assembly GCF_004916995.1 of Morone saxatilis. Taxonomy (NCBI): domain Eukaryota; kingdom Metazoa; phylum Chordata; class Actinopteri; family Moronidae; genus Morone; species Morone saxatilis. The sequence continues at coordinate 15,676,441 of NW_023339774.1, read as the reverse complement.
CAGTCAGTCCTCTCCTCTGAGAGGAAGGTCCCCAAAAAGCCATGGTATAGTTGGTAATGGTAAAACACTCTGGGTATTTCATGTATTTTAAGCAGATATAAAAGAACAAGGGATCACTTGAGAGATTATGCGTTCTAAGAAGCAGCCAGTAATACTAATTCCTACAAAACTGGAGACTGAAGTAGAAGGAAGGAGAGTGAGAAGAAAAGCTTAAGTGAATTATAATTAGATGTATTAAAAAATATTGTGAAATATTGAACGGATTCATATTGGGGCCCATAATTCTAAAAATGATCCTATTTCACTTCAAACTTCAACCTTTTGTCATTTCACATGGATGATTAGATAGGACTCTAAGCTGTTCTGAGATCAGAAACTTGGTGATGATATTCATTTTTCTTTATTTTCTTTGGTCAAATGACCTTTTTACTTGTCCTAAATACACAATACATATACAGTATTATGTGGGAGTAGTACCTAAGTGGACACCAAGGCATACAGGATGCTGCATATTCCATGTGTGTTTCCCTTAATCCTAACCCACCACACCAGACATTGACCAGTGGAACAAGGTGATTGAGCAGCTGGGCACACCCTCACCAGAGTTCATGAAGAAGCTTCAGCCCACAGTGAGGAACTATGTCGAGAACCGGCCAAAGTATGCAGGCCTCACCTTTCCCAAGCTCTTCCCCGACTGCCTTTTCCCTGCTGACTCTGAGCACAACAAACTCAAAGGTGAGGACTTGAAGTGTACGAATGTAGTGTATTTTAGCCATTTAATGAGAATGCAGTGATGTGTTTGTAATGTATTGTCATGCATGTAATTGTCCACTGTCCTCCATTTTACTGATTGATTATTTGAATTTAAAACCTCTGCGTGTAGAGCTCTGCAGTATTTCGTGGAGGATCTCACAAAAAAATAATTACCTTAACCATAATATCACTCAGGTTCTTTGTTAATTACAGAAGATGTAAAAATGTACACTTTATTGCTCACGTAGGACATAATTTACACACGCTAATCACAAGATTATATTTTGACAGGGCAACTATAAAAACAAGTTTTTACAACTTGACTGAGTACTGGGGAGATGCTGTTAAAATCATAATGCCTGCTATACATCATAATAGAAATGTGATGTCTGTCCATTAAATGTTTCAATAAATTATATAGTCTTGGGGCGGTCTTGACTACCTCTGCTTCACAGCACTTTAACAGGAAAGCAGTTATTGCCAAGTAATGTTGCATTGTCACTCAAGAAATTAGTAAAGTGTTACCACAACTATTGGATGGATTGCCACGAGATTTGTAACAGACAGCTATATGCCACTTGATTTTTTCGCTTTTTGTTATCAGGTCAAAAGTTTTCAACTAAATATCTACAATATAGTGCTAATTAGCAAATGCTAGCATGCTAACACTCTAAACTAAGATGATGAACATTATACCTGCTAATGTTTCCAATTTTCATTGTTTCAATATTAGCATTTAGCTCAAAGCACTAGGGTGTCTGTGGACTCTTTTTTGATATATAGCGAATACAACTTTTACTCAGGTCAACTTTTACCTCAAACTTTTATTTTACACCTTTGGGTCTCCGTATAAAACTGAAACGCATTCACTAACATATTTTTATGAACTTCATTCTGTGAGCCCCTGTGAATTCTAGTCTTATGCAGACGTTTAACCAAGACATCATTTCTTTGTGACTGTCTCAGCAGAAAAGTGCAATCTCTCTTCACAGCAATTTAAAAAGTGGAAATTCCCTCAAATGAGATATAGCAAAATGTGCCTTTTCTGTTTCCCCGCTCCTCCATCAAAGCTCCTGTCTGGTAAAATTCTCATGAATCACTTTTGTATTCTGGCTGCTCCCCGGTTTGACAGTGTTAAAGGAAATGCACCCATAGAGAGAGTGGGAAGGGTGTGAGACCGGGTTGAAGTGCTGCTGTTTTGTATGTTTTGTTCTGCCACAGGTTGGAACTGAGGCAGACATCCTTTGGGCTTTGGTATTTTTGAAATGTAGGAGGAAGAGACAGACAGAGAGTACTGTAGGATGAAAAGACGGGAAGGGAGGGTGGAAGGAGCGTGATGGAGGAGTCATTTTACAGATTTACCATCCTTTTGTTATCGACGTGTCGGTGCTGAGGCAAAATGCAGACGGTGCACCTGTCTCATCTGTCTTCTTCTGTTCTCAGTTCGGTTTCTTCAGACCTTTCCTGCTATAGAGCTATTTATAGTGGGGTCAGTGTGTAGGAGAGGGATGGTGTGTGGTTAAAGGGTTCTCGATTTCAGATCAGTCCAAGAGGGCCTGAGGGTAGAGAGTCTGACCGACTGAGCTGATGCTGATGGCGTTTTTGTATGTTGAGAAGCCAAATGTCTTATAAAATACAGTGCTTTTTATATACTGATGTCCTAGATTTAGAAAGACACCAATGAGAGCAAGATTTCATGTATTATTTCAGACCAAGTTGACTGAATCAGCCTTTGAAAAATGGTGCCAAGAACTGAATTTTGCATTAATCAGAGATAAACAGTAGAATATGGAATAAGCCAGAGTTGTGAAATTCAGTTAGATGAAAAAAGAAAGAGAGTTTTGGATGGTTGGTGCAGATTTTTCTGCACTACATACATGTGATCAGTTTCGCCTACATAAATCATCATAACAAGTAGTCAAAATACTGTTTTCCGGAACAAGTGGTCTGTTTATTTCCTAACCCCATTGACAAGCTGCTGCTGTTTATTATTCTCTTTAATCCCTGCCACTTCTCTCTCTCTTTTCCTCCCTTTCTGCTTTTTATTGTGTTTCACTTTCCCCTTGGCATAGTGACTGCGAGAGGAATATTTTCTCGCCTTATGATCTCAACCAGATAAATAAATGTATATTTTTCCAAACCACAGCTAGCCAGGCCAGAGACCTGCTGTCTAAGATGCTAATCATCGATCCCGCTAAACGGATATCGGTGGACGAGGCCTTACAGCACCCCTACATCAACGTGTGGTATGATCCAGCTGAGGTGGAGGCGGTGAGTAGGCCTTTAGATCTACTATGAGAGCTGTGTATTGATTACTATCCCGAGCTCAATCCTTTCCTCCTGTCTTTAAATGGTCAGCACTGTTTACTTTATATTTGCATTGTCGCACAGAATATAATGATGATGGATGACTCTCCCCATTTTATTTTTTATTTTTTTAAACAAAAGCAATTATACTGATTGATAACACGGATATCAGTTTTTAACAGTATGCTCTGTATCAGTGAATATTGCTGCATCAGCACATTTATGATTGTGTTTTAAATTTTTGGTTCGCATCTCATTTTCATTTTTCTCTCACTTATTTTTTATACTTTAGTTTTGAACTTTAATAGTTTTTAGATTCCTTAAAATATCCCCCAATTAAACAAAGTCAATTCTTGCTGCTACTTATAAAAGAGTGACTTAGTGCATTGTTCTGTTTTGTAATAAGAGTGGTGGTGTTTCTGGTTTATTTGGTGAAGTCTAATTTCTTCATCAGCGCCTCATTAGTATGAGGTGACAAGGAGATTGGGAAAAAGCCATCTGCAGCTCCATAAAGTTGTACAGATACCACTTCTACTTGCAGCAATACACTAATGAGTGCATGACCAGAAATTATTGTTTGCTCCGTGAAATATCCCACTGGTTAACAGTAGCTTTTGTAAAGACGCCACATGACACACCTCCATTGTAGTTATTAATCATTTTTAGAGGATTTCATGACTTGTGCACTTGTCTAAGTTGTCTAGTTGCTGATGGTTTTAATGATGATATTGATGTTAGAGTTGATGTGGTATGTATGATATGGCTGTGAATGGCATTTCAACACATTTTCTGCTGTTTTCCCTTTCTCTAATGTCATCTCATGCTGATGAAGGCCAGAGATCTCATCCAAATATCCATGGTAAATAACAACCGCCCTACATCAAAAAGAAATATTCAACAGGACCTTTGTTTGTAAAGAGTGTCGATTAAAGGAGTAAGCACTGTCAATCATTGAGCATAATTAAAAACTTTTATAATACACATGTTATAAAGAATGAAATACAATCTGCATATGGCATTGTACTAAAATGTCATTAGTGTATAGCTGCAGGTAAAAGGGCTGCAGCTATGTCCACAGGGCTGCATGTAAGCAACCTTTAGGCTGTTATTAAGCTGAAAAGTAAACTCCTGTACTCCTGTTTGTTTGTCTCACTTCTGTCTTCTGGTGAACACTGTCCCTCCAAGTTCACGTCAGAGAGGTTTATGGGTAGTCCTGTCACCTGCAGGGAGATTATGGTGTCAGAGTCTGGGGCAGGATCACTATGAATGAGTGACGATAAGAAGGGTTGACTGGGTGCCGGACAGCATATTTGTGTCCTGTTAGATGAAATCACAGTCCTATGGGAGAAGGACATTGGCACTTTAGCTTAGACAACCCACCAGATTTGTTCTTATCTCACTGTCTCTCAGTTGTTTAATCCTATTTCAAGTTTTGAAGTATTGTAATATATATGCGTGAGGACAAACAATGTGTTGATGTTTCAATTATGTAAAAAAAACACCATTTTTATGTGATTATGGTTAAATACATTTTATTTTTCTTCATTTACATGATTTAGTTTCTTCATAATCCACATGTGCTGCTACTTTGTACCCCAGCATGTATTTGTGTACATACAGTACATGTTAAAGTGTCAGTTAATAGATGGTGTTTCTCATTTTCAGATTTTTTTTTTTATCCCCATATTTTTTATTTATTAGTCAACAATTTCATGTTGCCAAATTTGATGCATCATTATGTAAACTTGTCAAATCTTGTATCTACTGTTGTTTCTCCCACCTGGCGATACCCAGTGATATCAGCCATCTATATTTCATGTAAATCTTGTTGAGTAGGTTGTTAGCTAAAATGGCTGTACTCTCTTCCCTTTAGCCTCCACCTCAAATCTATGACAAGCAGCTGGATGAAAGAGAACACTCCATTGATGAATGGAAAGGTAAGAATTACATTATAGTACATTAACGCACAAAAATTAACATTTTCTTGTGTTTATATTTGTGTTTTCTTTGTGCTGTTTGTTTCAGTCATTAAATAGTCCAGGGAACAAAAGGCATAAATTAGTCCTTGCCCTTTATATGTATATGTATATATTTTACCACTTTGCATGTTTTAATGACTTTCTCTCCTCCTCTGCAGAACTAATCTATAAAGAGGTGATGAACTTTGAGGAGAGAACGAAGAATGGCGTTGTGAAGGGACAGCCTTCACCTTCAGGTACTCTCAGTGCATAACCCTAATCGCTCTGTAAGTGAATTTACTATAACCTTACTGGAGTAAATAGATAAACCCATCGTGTTGTTGACCATGTGTCTCTGTCTCCTGCATCTCCTGTTTTTAAATAAGTTAAATGTTGTGTAGTGTTGTGCCAAGTGTATTTGTTAAATGGTCGTTGTAGGACAGTTAATCAGTAATTGCTAAGATTGCCTCATAGTGCACAATATTTAATAGCAGATAATGTGTGTACTTTTATGAGTGTGTGTATTTGTATGTATAACACGTCTTAACTTAAGATTTGGGTCCTTTGGGGTCCATCACAGGAAATTTCTGTCCTCAGCTGCAGCTGACATCTCATACTGTTCTGTTCTCTGCAAAGGACCAAAATGCTGTTCCCACACTTTGCCACAGAGAGGCAGTATGGAGTCATGGTAGCACACTGACCAGGCCACCCAGATCTCACTGTGATCCATGTGGAAAATAGCAATTAAAGATAACAGCCATTCTCCATTAAAAAAACAACAATGAAAAAAAGAAATACACAGGTGAATTTTGAAGATTAGAAAAGCAAACTGAAGCTAAATCCTGCAGAGACAGTAGCATCTGCTCATGTGAACAGGAAGTGAAGTGAATGTGCATCCATTGAAGTCTAGACATTGTCTCTCACCATACCCTCCTTAGGGACCAATCAGTGTAGAAACCCTGTTCTTGTGGAAAGCTTATAATCCTTCTGCTTTGCTGAGCTGGGCCAAAATAGCAAATATTACTATCTTAGACAACTTTAAGCTTAAAGTGTATCTTTAAGCTGAAATATTACAAAAGAAAGATGAGACTTTACAGTCGTAAGAGCTCATATGATGACTTTAACACATACACATTAACGCAGCAACAGCTGCTTCTTTTTCTGACTCTGTCTCACACATTCATCACCACCATCTTTCTTCTTTTTTTGCTATCCAGTAGTAATTAAGCAGATGGGCTGGCCTATAGTGTTTGAGTGTAGCAGACACGAAAACAGAAGAGTTGAGAGCACACAATGCCTCAGAATCAGGCTTTAATGCTGTATTTATGGAGATATTGAAAGGCCGGTGCTACAGCATTTGTTTTGCAGTTTTGCAGAAGTTTTTGCATTCATTCATTCAAGTTTTATTTATATTGGAGAGATCATTGAGGGCCGACCCTCATTTACAATGACATCTAGTCATTTACAAGGAAAGAAGAAAACGAAAGGCAGAAAACATATAATAACAGAAAAGAAAAAGTTAGAAAACAGGATCACAGAAAGGCAAGACTATAATAAGTTTTAAGAAGAGACTTTAAAGCAGTGATAGAATTTGCCATCCTGATCTCCTCTGGTAGGCTGTTCCACAGTTTGGGGGCTCTGATGGCAAATTATCTTTGTTTTTTAATCTTGTTTTGGGAACCACCAGGAGAGCTGCATATGAGGACCTCAGGGCTCATGGAAGCACATGGGGGATTAAAAGTTCCGAGCTGTAGCTTGGGGCCAGCCCATTTCATGCCTTAAAAGTGTTTATTAAAATGTTAAAATCTACTCTAAAACAAACAGGCAGTCAGTGCAGAGATGAAAGGATATATAGCTGTAATGTGTTCTCGTTTTCTGGTACCTGTTAAAATCCTGGCGGCTGCATTTTAAATCAACTGTAACGAGGAGAGAGGCTTTCTGCTGCAGAGGGAGGAAAGGGAGTTGCAATAATCGAGGCGAGATGAAATGAAAGCATGAATGACTGTTTCCAGATTTGAGATTTTGTTGAGAGAAATGGCTTAATCTTGCAGATTTTCCTTAGTTGAAAGAAGCATGACTGTATGACAGATTTTGATGTGGCTGTTCAATGAGAGGTTATAAACATATTCATGATCATTCTGTAACTCACATGAGCCTTTTATGTCTCTGGAGATATCAAAGGATGGTTAAGTTCACTGAGTGCAGAGGGTGGCTGTACAGTACAAGATGGTTTAGACTTTATTAGAAGAGCTAAAGCAGCGCACGGCAAGAGTTGTAACCTTACATCACAACTTCTGCCAGAGTTTCTCCCAAGATTAATTAATTTATGATTTGAAAAGCTTAATTAATCCTCCATTTTAGTAATCCTTCTTACAACTGCTGGATTTATGCTCAAGTCATCTTTCAAGATTTAAACTTATGCTGCACCCACATGGTGACTTTTAACAGATATTTCTGATGTATTTACTGTAAGTAAAGCAAGTGAAGTGACTGCTGGAATTAATGCCAGCCATTAATCCTGCTTTGTTCTCCGTTTTTTTATTTTGGGTCAGCTGAAGTACCCACCAGTCTCCATTAAGCAATTACCTCCCACAGGGAACAGACACGATTTATAGTTTGCCTGCACTGTACATGTCCTCTGTAGAAATTACAGGACTACTGCTTGGAAGTAAAAGCAGTTGTTTTAGCGATGTCCTCTTATTGGCAATACCCTTATATTCTCATCCTTATCCTTTTTAATCTGGCGCTACTCTTTCAACTCCCATGGTATATTGAGGCTGCACATCTTTCTATTGATTTGTTGATAAACAGAAAACCCACTCACTGAGGATTTGATGAAAGTGCTGCCCAAACACACAGAAGTTGAGCAGTGGGGTTCCTTGATACCTTCTGTTCCTTCCTTTTGAAAATTGAGATTAACGCCCTTGTCTGCTAGCCCAAGATTAGTCCCCAGATCCACACAGCATTGAAGAGATGTGTCAGCCTCCAAACCTCCAGCAGTATTAGAAACCTTTCACTATTATGGACAAATCCAATCCAGGTACAGAAAGAAAGAAAGAAAATGCAAGAAAATCATCAAACAGAGACCTTTAGGGTATTTAATGGAGTCTTAATTGCATTACTAAAGACAGCATAGCAGCTGAGCAGACTGAATTAAGAGTTCTTTAATGAAATCTCAAAATGTTTCTTGCCGCTGCTTCTGCCTTTGACTTCAAAACAAGATCAATATGAGAAAATCAGATTGTTATTTAAAAAACAGGGAGAATGCCTGCGCAAGCCATAGCCGTAGTCCTTTTGTGATACATAAATCATAAATATTGTCATACCAACGCATGTTTATGGCATTAAAACAAGATAATATTTAATAATAATTAAATCCTTACCACGTCTGGATTTATACTAAAATGCTATCAAGCAACTACTTGCTGGCGCGTCCACTCTTATGGATGAAATACTGCAGCCTTGGACGATATTTCCTGTGAAATTCATTGGACTCAAACCTCACTTACCCCTGTCTCATCATAGACACACTGTGATTGTGGTGCTCCTCAGCTGTTGTTGATGTTGTCGATGTCAGAGAAACAAATTCAGCTATATTCAACACTTAGTTTTATTTCTGCACCTATCTTTGCCAGGAATCTTTTACGTTGTAACCCCCTGCTGCTGTTGATTCCCTTAGCACAGGTGCAGCCGTGAACAGCAGCGAGAGCCTCCCTCCCTCCTCCTCCATAAACGACATCTCCTCCATGTCCACCGACCAGACCCTGGCATCAGACACTGACAGCAGCCTGGAGACCTCTGCAGGACCCCTGGGGTGTTGCAGGTGACTAGCGGCCTGCCTGCGCAACCCCATGTTCTTCCGAAGGTGAAGAACCCACCCTGAAATGACCAATGGAAAATACTTTAAAAAAAGAGTAAAGATCAAAATGAATATATTAAGAACAAAAACACGAGTTATGGAAACAGAATCTGAAATGATGAAATCTAAAGCCTGTGCATTGTCATTCAAAAACAGCAGTGGTATTTAAACTGAAAAATAAATGAGTAAATGAGCTGAGATATATGTTAATGATCCTCTAGTTGCTTTGCTTATATTACCCCACATATCTTGTATATGGCATCCAAACAAAAATGACCAAATGCTTAGACTTGCATCTCCTGTAAAGTGCATATTGGCCGGCTGCTGGTCTCCCAAATCCTTACAAAAGCATTTATGCTCCAATCATTGTGGCAAGGTGGGCTGCCATTTTGCTCATCACTACTGTACAATACAAACTTCATTCTCCTTTTCCCCTTTATCCAACCCTTATGTGACGACACTGCTGTATTTTAACCTCTAGGCTTTGTCTTAGATGTCCCCACCCAACACAATCCCCAATGTAAGGTTGCCTGATTTGTGTGTTTTTATGTGGTTATTCTGCAGGGACATGTAGTCGCTCTCACGCAGCGCGGCGCTCCCTGCACTACTTGTAAATAATGTAATTCTGTACAGCTGAAGGGCACACAGAGTGGGACTGACGGCCAGTACACTGGGAGTTTTTTTTTTTTCTCTGACTAGCGCACCTTGCCACATCACTGCTTTCCACCTCAGTTGCCCCTGCCTATCGCTGTAGTCCTGCATGGTTAGATTTAAAACAATGCTAATCTCACTGTATGCTAAAATGAGTCTTTATAGAGACCTTTGTTTATATACGATGTAAACTAACTCCAGACATGGGGGGTCTGGTCACTGGATAGGACTGTGTGTGTGAGTGAGTGTATGTGTGTGTGTGCGTGTGTGTGTTTGTTAACAACAGGCAAGCCATTAAGACATTAGTAAATGTCAGGGCTGAGTTCGGGACTTAAAGGGTCAGTACACTCAGTAGAGTGAATTATTTTGATTGTGCACAGGCTTCCACCTATAAGGAGTTTAAAAAGTCTGATTTGTGTGTAATGCCCCTTTTATTTCTCCTGGCAGTGTATGATCGGTCCCTCCACCACCCCACGGGCTGGCCCACAGCCCTGCATGTCATTGTGTACCATTAATCCCTCATAGGCACAGGAGGTTGGTCTGTTTCACTGTGGTGTTACCACACAGAGAGACTATTCTTATTTATTTGACTGAAACACAGAAGGCTTTTAGAAAGAGATACAAATAATGCAGTTGGTAGTTTAAAGGCGGGCGATGAGTGTTAACCTCGTAGCATTTTGTTCTGAAGTAAACTCATGAGCAGTATACAAAAACGCATAAAAAAAGGAACTGGATAGAGGACCCCCCAACAGTTAAGTACATTATTTCTTAGCGGGAAGATTTATTTATTCATTACTTTATTTTTATCGATGGAAACTGAATATGGCAAGTGCCTTTTTGGAATGAAGCATTGCAAGTGCAGAAATTATATTATTTTTGGTATTTTCCCCTCTGCTTCTTCTTTTTCTGCCTTAAAACTATCTGACTCTCCAAGTGGAAATGTGGTGTAAACATTAAAGGAAACTAAAAAGCTGTGTTTGGCCAGATGTTGGCGCTTTGACTTCAGGTTTCAGCCAGTGACAGTGAACGTTTGTGGTGTAAAATCAAATGGCTTTCCTCAGATTCTATGGCTTAAAGTAATGCTTGTGCTCGTTTTTACACAACATGAAAGCTTTTTCACCATTTTTCATCTTGATTTAATTTAATTTCTCCTTCAAACTGATTCTCCATAAAATAGTGTGACCACATTTTCTCAAACTGGGACACACAGGCATGCATTGTTTGCATTGAACTTGTCAAAGGCTTGGCAGCTGTTTATTTTGCTCTCTTTTAAATTTAAAGAAAGAACAAATTAAAAAGATGTACAGTATGTTTGGAAGACTGGAATCAAAGGAGACAAAGTCCTCACCTACATACAATAAAGCACCCACAACCAAGGCTATGAACTATATTTTCACTACTCACAACAATATTTTAGCTGCAGTTGTGAATGCAATTCTTGATTGTAATTAAAGTGTTACTACAGCTTTCTTTTCACACTTTAGATAAAATACAACTTGAAACCAAGTAGGTGACCTATTAGTGTTTTATTTGTGTATATGTTATTTATACTTTGTTAGAAGTGAATGAGAAAACGGAATTCTCATCTTTCATGTTCTCGCGCAGGTTTGGTGGGTTTATGGGCAAAAAGATCATATCTTACAAACAAAGAAATTATTTCTCTTTTAATAATTCTGCTGTTTGATTGAAAGACATTTTAGGATTTGTAAGCTGTGTTTGTGTGAACAAGACAAACAAATTACTTTATGCATAGCATGCATAATAAATTGGATTACCTGTCTCATGGTGTTTTATCACTCGACAAACAGGTAACATAGAAAAATACATGAGGTTTCTAGACAAACGAGATACTCAAGGATGCTTTCTCTGTCCCTTAATGAAGCAAATGGGGACGTCTGTGTTTCCTTCCAGCACGTCAAAACACCATTTACAACAATTCCTATGAATATCACTATATTTCTTACTTATGGAAATTGCATGGCTCATACGTCTACTAGTTTACAGTAAAGGTTCAGTCCCAGTCATGACATTTTAAAACATCCTCGAGGAGATATGGTGACTGCACTGTTATACATATATTTGTTTCCTAACACGTCATTTGACAGTATAACGGTATCTCTGCTACAGCACAGGGGTTTACTTTTTGCATGGAGTCTAACTAAAGCACCCAGTCACTGTATAATACAGTCCTTCTCGCGAAATTGTATACATAACCTCCAATAGCTACTTTGTTAACACTCGCTCTGCCTGTGGCTTGTGTACAGTGAACCACACACAGACTTACAGCACCTTCACAGAGCTAAGAGGGTAACTGAGGGCGGCGTCTCCAGAATAAGCTACGGCTAACTTGGCTTTCTGTTCAGGGTCTGGCCAGGGCAATCCTTCAAAAACAGGGTGCAACTTTGACATTTTTTGTGTTTTGAAAATGTTCACATGAATTTCTCACAACGGGGTCCTGTGTTTGAGTCGACTCCTACACCACAAATACTCATGGTACTGTTGCAGTTATTCTACAGGGCATTTTTAACCACCCCATTACATTATTATTTTCCTGTTTTACATGTCCTGGTCACTGAGTACAAATATTAAAACCTTTTTTTTTTTTTTTTTATGTCTCTGAATGTGATCTTTTTTATAAGACGTCCCTCCAGACAATTCTGTTGTAATAAAAAGGTGCTTGATTAGGAAGCAGACGTGATTCTAACACAGAAACACAGAAACAGCTGGGTTGTCGGCACTGAATGTAGAAATGAGTTGTTCCACTCACGTGATTGCTGCTCTGCTTTGTCATCAGTGTGTATGTGTGTGTGTGTGTGTGTGTGTGTGTGTGTGTGATTTCAAATTAACCAGCATTGAACACAAACTGTCTGTAAGGTTGAATTGGAAGATGTGATTTGGCATCTGGACAGATTATTTAAAGATCCCTCTTTCAATACAAGATCATGGCGTTTGTGGGATCGCTTTCAAGAATGTTTGATGGGGAGTTGGTACAGTCATGTGTTTGGATGTAGTTCATGTTTGTATTCACCTTAGAATTAGAAATGTGTCAACTACCAATCCTGCTCCTATTTTTTGTCACGAGGGACTTAAAAAACGATCTCTTGTGGATTCAGAATTAGCCAAATTCATGTCTTATTTGTAATCTGAAGATGGTTGACTATTGCCAATATGAAATATGTGTCACAAGTTAGGATACATCTTGTACTCAGCTGTGCCAACATAAAATCTTTGGACTCAGTACTTGTGATCCCTGGTTTATTGATTTTCACTTCTTTCTTTCAAGTCATATTGTAAATAACAACAATCCAACCATGCAATAAACACTTTATTGCACTCAGACAGGGAGGCAAGCTACTGCAAGGGTCAGGTGATGCTAAAATGTTTAGAGTCTTAAATGTGGACTGAAATGTGGAACTCTACAATGATGAAACCCTGTATAGCTCATCTGAATCAGGTGATGTTGTTCTTCGTTTCTTTTATGATTCCTTCTCTCTTGTTTCTTTTACTCCGTGCTGTTTTAATAAATCATTCTTTTTGACATTGTCAGGTTGAAAAAAGAAAAAAAAGAAATTGTATCTGTTTCACGCTGATCTCAAAGCTTCAGGCTATAGCGTTTCAAATAAAGTCAAAACAAATGCAAAAGAAAAAGAAAAAAATTACTGAAAGCTGTTACTGTAAACACAACATTTTAAAGGAACTGTGTATGTAAAAATAGTATATGTATGTGATTGAAAATAAACAAAACCTTTGATCTTGGACTATGCTGTTTCTTTATTTCTTTTACCACCAGTAATTTGCAGTTCAATATGTTCGGTTTCTATGTGCCTATAGTGTTTCTGGTCTTCGTCTCAATAGCAACCATCTGTCCAAACTGTCACAGTGACGCTGAGTCCCACCTACACAGACTCTAATTCAGTTTCAGGCTCTTTCAGTTCTGGTGGACACACAATCTAAAGACTGGCATCCATTAGCAAGTTATCAGGCAGAATGAGTACAAAATATGTTGCCTGGTGGTGCTGGATGAAAGCAAGTGCACTGACATTTTCCCACTTCAGAGGTTTCATATTACAGGAAATATGAATATATATACCACAAGATTATATTAATCAGTTTCCTGCCACTGAGTTTGCTGTATCTTTTATACCGTGGTAAATATACCATCATATAAGACCCTGAGCAGGACTACTTTTTGGCAATATTGGATATGTATATGATTTTTTGTATTAGTAAATTTATATTAGTATATAGGTATTCAGGACTGGCAGGCATTTAAAGGTCCAGTGTGCAGGATTTAGTGGCATCTAGCGGTGAAGTTGCAGATTTCAACTTACTTCTTACGTCTGTATTTGACGACCTGAGAATGAGAACGGGCTGTGAATTGTGTAGGAGAAACCACGGTGGTCGTGAAACTTGCAAAAAGGCCCTATCTACAGGCAGTGTTTAGTCCATTCTGTGCTACTGTACTAACCCCTAACCCTCAGCATCTGTAGACAAAAATGACTCATTCAAAGGTAACAAAAACACAACATAACTATATTCAGGTGATTATATGAATGGTGATCATTAAAAAACATACCTATGGATATTATATCCCATTTCTGCCAAAAGCGCTTCCTAAATGCTACATACTGGACCTCTCCTGTGTAGTTATTTTATCTACTAACCTTTCAAACTAACGTTTTGAGTTGTTTTTTCAGAAAATGTATCAATATTGAGATCTAAAATTATATATAACATGATATTTTTTAGTTGCAGTTGTAATGTTTTTATGGGCCGTTTTAGTCAATACCATTTTTGGGACTTTTTGGGCTGATAACACATTCTCATAAAATACTGTAAAAGATGTTATAAATCTCAGGTTTATCTCATGCCAAATACTTCATTATCACAAAGAAGTGTTAAATACAAAATGTTTCGACCCACTCAAAAAGTAAATAACAAAAGGACTCACATGAAAATGCATTTTTATTCATATCATTTTTTTGAAGTTATTTTGTGTATCAAGTATCATGTCATGAAAATATTCCACTATCCCAGTCTTCCTCTCCATCTGTGTCCATAATCTGCTCTTTTGTGTGGAATTCACAGAACGAGGTGCCACTGTCAGCTCGGCTTAAGCCTATTACTTCCCAGTGAAGGGTGCAAAATGAGAAGCACAGGCTCCCCCTCCTTCCTTCAGTTGTTCAGGCACTTTTTTAACTCCATGTGCACATTCCAGATGTCCTGCATTGACCAGCAGCAGGTTTAAATGGGACCTGGTCTTCAGAGGAAGAGTAGCCAGCAGCAGGCCTGTGCACACGTATACTTCTTTTGACAGAAGTCCAGCTCAGGTCTGTTCAGATGTCTCAGATGTGTCCTGTTTTGTACCCATTAAATCCACATTGGGTGTAGACATTTGGTTTAAAGCGACATAAATACACTCATATAGACTTCATCAATATGCAGTCACTTTACAGACATTCACTTATTGTACACTGGTCATCATGGACTCATGCACCATCATGCACACATCACTTGCTACTGAATCTAGCAATCAGGCTGTTAATGTCTTCAATGGTGACACACTTGCTCTAATCCCCCCTTTTCACAGTTATGACCCACAAACACGACTCTGTGTCGGTACTTTGTTGCTGAAGCTTATTATTCTGTGCTAGGTTAGGATGAAAACCAGTTTCGCCAGGTGGATGAATTGTCAGAAGACGACATGAGAGTATTTTTAAAACTGGAATCGCATGGGCTCGAGGCAGCCTGTAAACTGTAATTCCCAAGAGCGTTCATAGAGTGACAGCACATCTGTTAATGGGGGAGAGTACAATTTGCCACCTGAAATTCTGAATTCATGACAGACGTTTTTATTTTTTCTGGGAATTATGCCAATGACCCATCGTGCAAGGCTTAGAATTCATTTTTACAAGCTATAAAACATTCTCAATCAGTATCCACTCAATACATGCCATATCCATCTGAATATGCGTCAAACCACAGTGCAGACTAACAAGTAGTGTCTACGATTATCTATAAAATATTTACAGTACAAGCTCTTTTTTGGTCATGGGGTAAATGAAACAGCACAGAAGCACAGGCACATATACAGTATATTGTCCAATTTAAATGGTACACACATTGACCGACAGAACATTCAGTACCACCTTGCAGAGACTAAACAAACATGTAAGTGCAAGGAAAACAATCTTAATATAAAATATCACAAGTTGATAACTTTGCTTAAATATCAGATAAACATTTACGTATTACTTTTCTTTTAACATACATACGACACTTTTTTCTGCATTGTTTCCCACTATGTACATGAGCAGATACAGAGTTACATGGAACAAGAACATGTTTTTGGTTAGATTTGAATTGATTTGAATGAAGTGAATTAAGATAGGGAGGAGTTTTTGCATTGTCTTTGTGTTTTCATGTCCATGGCTGGTATTTATTTTAATTTTTGTTACTGAATACAACCTTTAATGTTTTGCCTTCTGTCCAATTATGGCTCTAGGAGCTAAAGTAAAATAATAGTAGAACTGTGTATCATCGTAGACTATGGTGTACTGTGCCTTTGCTCCACTCTGATTACCACCAGTTTTTGAGTAGGTTGGAGAGTGTTTAAATAATGCTGTATTTACAGATAATGTCAGTCGGGCATCACTCCAGGTGATGTGTACTTTTATACAGGTGGCTTTAATTAGCCCTACACCTCCTATTTCTTAAATTAAAACATGCTTGCATCCTTTGCAATGTAACTTCCCAACTTTCCCTCTACAACCAGCAGCCAAATCCTGTTTGGAGCCCTCGTAATGTTCACATCACATAATAAACCGTTTCCAGTTTGCACTGACATCACAGCCCCAATTCCCCGCCTTCCTTCACTGTATCCAGATGGTGCTGTTATGATCTGGTCGGCGGGGGTCGGCCGCCGTGGTGGTGCCAGTTGCAGTGAGGTCACTAAACGTGGAAAAAAACTGTTCCATCTCTTTCTGCAACATCTGATTTCGCCGCTCAGCGTCGTCCTTGGCGCGCTCGGCGTTGCGCAGCTTGATCTCCGCCATGGTGTACTTCTTCCTCTCCTGGTCCAGCTCTTCATGGAGGCTTACCATTTCGGTCTCCAGCTCCAGGTTACGCTGCTCCAAGCTGCAAAGGAGGTTAACACAGGGTCAGGAGAAGTGGATAACATCTGTAGTTAATCAGTTTAATGAATTTCATACTGCGGCTTAAGTCATCATTTCTCTAGTGTTTAGGAGATTTGGAATATCTGTTCAATCAATGCTTCATACAGGACATTCTGTTTGAAGAAGTTTACCACACCACATTCCGTGCTGTTTTGTTACAGCAACTTTAAAAAGACTTAACAATAGCTAATTTCTACAAGTAAATTTATCTCCTGATTTAGATACCATTTGGAGTTATTCACTCCAATGGCCAATTAATTAGGTATTAGTTAGGTTCAAGGTTACAATATTAATTTCTTTTTTAACCGGTTTTAGAGAAGTGTTGATGTTGAAGTGGTTGTATTTATTTCATGGCTGTTGCTTTAGACTGCATTAGTTTTACCTTGCTGTACCTAACAAACTGGTAACTGAGTGTATGGTATGTATTCATTAATATTCCGTCACAATATAATAATGTAGATCGTAGATACAAAGTTGCTTGCCAAATTATAGAACTATAGGTATAATTTATCTTTAGCAACGTCTTTCTAATGTCATCAGAAAACACAGATGAGACCCTACCTCTTTATCCTGGCCTCGTACTCGGTCTTCTGCTTGTGCATCTCCTGTTTAAGACTGGCCACTAAGCTGTGCAGAGCACTGTGACTGCCGGGTCCATTACCACCAGTGAAACAATCACTATTATCACTACTGCTGGTGCCACGACTGCTCCTCCCTGCTCCATCTCCACTTCCTTCTCTGTTGCTGTTTCTGCCCTCCCCCTCTGCCCCTCCACCGGACTGGGCAGGCTCATTATCCTGTGCTTGTCCATCCAGGTCTTCATAGTGACCTCCATAGAAGTCCTGTTCAGGGCAGGTGGTGGTGGAGGAGCGACAGGAAGTGGAGTTGTCAGGAAGAGAGATTTCACAGGAGGAGGTGGACCACGTGGCGCTGTCTACACTCTGCTTGTCCTCACAGCTGCTGTTCAGACACGTGTTGGTGATCTGGTTCTGCTGGTGCAGGTTCTGATGGTTTAAATGGACATTGTCATACGTGGACAGGCGGTTTTGATTGGTTATTTGATCCCCATTGGAGCAGTCACGTGTTTTGTTGTTCTCGCGTAACGTGACACAACCATTTGGTACCCAAAGACCGTTGCGGCCGTTCAGACTTCCTGTGACCACATCAGAGCCAGAAATGCCCATCCGCACAGCTCCAGTCCCGTTCCCTCCGGTGCTGCTGCCGCTGGTTACGCCACTGGTGCCCATCTTTGTGCCGGAGCCTTTGAGCGTCCCACTGCGCCGCACTGGCAAACTCCCACCTCCAGTCAAAGTCTGGCTCTTTTCTTGATTGGGGTCTGAAGAGGGCGAGGAGCTGAAGGAGCCGTTTGTAACGATCCCACTGCCTTTGCTGAAAGCCGGGTTCTTTTTCACAGTCAGTGGTGGACTGCGGGTGATGTCAAAGCGTCCTATGACACCATTACGAGGGCTAGCTGATCGTGGGGAGCCACTGTTGTCAACATGCTGGCGGTGCGAAGGAGATTCAGGTGCTTCCCAAACACACTGCCGCACCACCTGCGTGTTGTTGTTCTCTGCGTTCTGAGACACTGTAGTGATGCCGGAGGTAGTTGTGGTGGCTTGTCGCCGCTGTAGTTCGATGTTGTTGTTGTTGACAAGCTCGAGAGCTGTGGGGCTGTCCTCATCGCGAGGGAATAGCACATCATGGCGGCCAATTAAAACGGCCATGAGCTGCTGGACCAGAACAGTACCTGACAACATGAGACCACACATCATTAGCTCAACATTAAAACAAAATGTCAGAAAATAAGACATGACTAGCATGAATACTGACCTTCCATAATAGCTACTGGATCCTCAACCTTCGGCCTCAAGATATTTGGCCCAAAGACTGTGGCCAAGTTTTGGACGCTCATTTTATTCACTCCTGAATATGACTGGACTTCATCTAGAAATCTGGCAAAAAAATTATCATCTTTTCACTGTTCAGTAATGCACTCAATGTGAAATTACATCCACTTCAACAACCAATTAATACCTGCAGATGTACTTGAGTAGGTTGTAGTTCACTGGAGGTAGACATTCAACAAGCCTTCTCAACTCCTTCAAACCCTGCAGAGGGTTGACATAAGTTCAAATCAGGAAACAACTAATTCCTATCAATTCATATATATAACAATCACACCCACAGACCAAATACAGTGAAAAACAGAAATAAAAGCTTTGTGCACAACGTGTATTACAGAACTAGAGAAACTGGCCACTGCAAGATTAACATTAAGTCAGAAAAACATGATTCCCTCAGCAATTCATCTGGCTCATTAAACGATTTTTATGAAAGCAATGATAGATATTTTAACAGAACAAAACAAATCAATAAAAAGAGTTCATTCATTCATCATCCAAAAACAATGAGTGCTAAATTATTCCCTTCACTTTCTGAGGTATCTACAATCAGGAGGAATGTGTTTTTGTCTTTATGAGAGGTTTTTAAATGTAATACAGGGAGTTTTAAACAGTTTAGGAAACAGTCTCAGTGTAATACTGATGCCTGTACACGATATACTCACACAAAATGATCAGAGAAAAGAAAAGTTACTAGTTATTCTTAATGCCTGCCACTAGGTCTGAGTCGGTCCGATTCCCCTTGAAATCAATAAAACAAGGTGGTGGAAACACCACCTTGCCACAGAGGCAGTCAAAATCAACAAAACAGGAAAAGGAAAAAAGGTTATTTGGTGTTGCTTTAACTACTATCAAAATTACAAAAACATAAATGTAAAACAAATTATCAATAAAAGAATAACAATATGATTAATATATTCTCTATATTTATCATCAGTTCCTGGTGAATCACTTCACACAAAAAAGGCATATTGTGAATTCTGCTCACTGTTCCTTCTTTAGTTCAAAGTCCCAAGAGCTTTGAAAAGTAAGGGAACCTCTAATATATACTTGAGGTGTTCAAACACATTTATGGGCTTACATGCAAGAACACACATGCAAACCCAAAGGCACAAATGTGAGAAAGATGTTTTGGACACTGAGGAAGCAAAGGCCTTTCTTCTGCTGTGACACACACACGTCATGGTGTGAAAGAAATCCTATTTAGATGTTAGAAGTCAAGACAGGCACGCCAAAGTCACTGTGTGAGAAACAGCAGAGCAGAGCATGGATGGCCGGGCAGCAAGAGGCCACATTTAATACCACAGCACAGGACTTTGGATGATTTATGTGAGAGCTTGTCAGTGCTGACTTATGTTGATATATTAATTTTACTTCAAAAAAAAACTTTATGTAGAAGAATAAAGTGTGTGAAAGGCAATTCATCTGTACATATAGGTAAAGAGAAACCCATCTCAAATGCTCTTTCTTACCATTTCATCATCTTTGCTGAGAAGCTTGGCACAGGCCAGAAACTCATCATACTTGTGGAAGGGGATGACGGGCTCCGGCAGTTCTCTGAGGTACAGCTTCAGTAGAGAGGCTACTGTATGCACGTCTGTGTTACTGCAGAGAAAGACATGGGTAGAAATAGGGAGAGGGTGGAGGTTATAATGGGTACCTGGCACAGATGCAGACACAAATCATCATGAGTACGTATGGAGCAAAAAGGACAGTTAGGGATAGGTGGAAATCAGAAAGAAATAGAAATACCATACGTGTGAGAAAACAGAGAGCACTTTAATTTGTGAAACACCACAAATCAAAAGAAGTATTTAAAAGGAATAGTTTGAAAATTTGGGAAATATGCTTATTTGCATTTTGACATTGCAAAGAAAGAAGGACACCACTCTTATCTTTGTTAAATATTAGGCTCCAGCAAATAGCTTTTAGCTTAGCTTAGCACAAAGACTGGTAAACAGGTAGCTTGGACTATTTCTTATCTGGAAGTTAGTGCTCAAAGCGGTTTCCTCACTTTGTGCTAAGCTAAGCTAACTGACAGCTGGCTGGAGTTATATATCTCAAAAACAGATGAGTGGTATTGATCTTCTCATGCTCTCTGCCAGAAAGGATCATTATTTCCAAAAATGTTGAACTTTTGCTTTAATGCCTCAATCAAAATATCCCCAAAATCTAGTATTTCGGATCAGTTAGTTCAGCTTTACGTGAGAAGATAAGGCCAACTAAAGCCAGCAAACAGGACACAAGCAACAGAAAGGCAGACAGGTAACAACAAAAGCCAGAGAGGGAACACTGGGGCAGCTTAGATGATCTGCCAAAAGGGAAGAGGATTTCCACTGTCGGCTCAGAGACGGTAATGAGCCAACGAGGGGCAGCTGGTGAGGCAGGCAGGAGGTTACAAAGGCTAATGAGGGAATCAGCATGTTAAGGGACAGCTAGAAACAAAAATCAGACATCGGCAGGCACAGAGGAGGGCGTAGTCGTTGCCACTGAGCAACATAAGATGAGTTAAAGCAGATAGGAGGGTGGAGATGAGTCATTGTGCAGCTGAAATACAGTAATGGCGGCACTTCTGAGAGTGATTTTGTATCCTGCGTGTCTAGGAAGTGGTAAGGTGTGATTTATAGCCTGGATCCTGACAGTTCTATCTAAGGTTTATTTATGGTCATTAGAGTACATGGTGGGAGAGGCGGATTGAGTGGAAGAGGGAGGAAGAGCGGAGAAGACATGTGGAGGTGGTATGTTCCATCACTCATGCATTCCTCTGTCATCCTAAATTATAGATGGTTGTCACATTTAAAAAAAAAAACAGCTCTTAGTCTTTGAGTACAGCCACCTACACAACACATAATATGGAGGCAGATATTAATTTAGTTGCCAGCTGATTTTTAAGATTGTGGAGAGTTTGTACTATTTTGTAGACATTATTGTGTAAAATGTGAATGTTATGCCTCGCCTTCACAAAAAATGAAGTTTTTAAAGATCCCCTCCAGACATGTATTAAGACTAAGATTAAGAATGTGAAAACATCCTTCTAGTGTCAAACTCTGTACATCATTCTGCAAAGTGACACTAAAATATTCAACTGTGGGAAAAGGGGGAAAAACCTACTTTAGTGTAGGGACACTTCACATTTTTTTTCCCCCACTGATATCTGGACCTTTTTTTTTTTTTTAAATTTTATTTTTTAAGTTTTGTCCTGACCACTTACGCCAGTGTTTTCACTTGTTTTATCTGCTAGTCACAACCAGCATTCTCAAAGCGGTGTTATGTCAGTTCACCACTAAGAATGGATTTGCATGCAAGGACAAAGTATATCTGTGCATTTTTACATCACGTTTAACTTCGACACGGGAATGGAGAGATTTTTATCACATTGGAATCGAACCCGTGCTGCTGCAGTGAGGACTCCGCCTACATGGTGCTCTACCAGGTGAGCTAAATGGAGGAAGCGGTCGCAATTAATTGGGTGCATCTCCCATCTACTTTTATTCAGCCCTCCTCTGTTCGAGTATAAACTGCTTCATAAAGGAGACACAGGGTTTGGACTGTTAGACAGTGGCTGATGGTACATATATCACTGAAAACTTTTATCCTCGTCAGTAACTATTCTATCAATGAATGCTAGTCAGCATGTTAGCTGTTGGCTCGCTAACTACAGTACAGCTACAGTAGTTCACAAACGATACCAGCAAGTATTCCGTATGTCATTAAGCTTCTAGCACTGCCTATTTTGTAAAGACATGAATTTAGTAGTCATGCTTTCTGCACAAACTAGAGAGATGTCAACCAAGCATGATCTTCACACCCAGGCAGGAGGTCTAATCCTTTCCTCTTGACTTGCCATGGCAGGAAAAGCACAGGTGGAGCTAATAAAATTAACGACTGATTCATGCATCTCAATGAGTCAGCAGGCACCACAACTACATGGAATGTGTTCCTTGTTAACCTGATTGATTACACCTGTGCTTGTCTTGCTATCACATATCAAAGTGTTGTGCTGTGAAAAAGACATTAAATCACAGTTTTGTACTGCTGTTTTACAATGCTGCACTGATGTCCTAATGTCTTTGTCGTGTGATGCCGGTTTCCGATATATGAAACCGGTATTGAAAACATCTATCATTAAAGTCTCTTTTTGTTAACTTCTGTACAGATTTGTTCCAGGCCGACGGGATTTGGTTTCAGAAGTGCAGAACTTGACCAGTCAACAGTCTGAATATATCACCATTAAAATGCACTGAGGAAATCCAAGCAGCCACTATGCTCATGTGTTTCCTTACCAATCAAAAGAGGGTTTTTCTCCACAGTCGAAGGCATCCTGCAGCTCCTTGACCAGGTTGGCCTGTCCTGGCAGCCTGAATAGACCCTCCTCCCGAAGGCCCCACTGCCGAATGAAATCCACACACTGCTCCACCAGCATAGGGGCAAGCTTGTTCCCAAACCGGCGTTCATACCGCACGGTTTCCTCCAACTTCTGACCAAAGATCCCTGCAACACAAGACAAAATGATAATGGTGGCATAAGATTGATAAATGGCACTGCTACAAGAAATCAGCATTGTTTTTAACCCAATTTCTGAACATTTCTCCATGATGGCACAATTTATGGAACATTTATGATAGGAAAATAACTTCAACATACCAAAGAAGCTGAGAGCAGTGGCTCCAGTTTAGTTTTTTTTTTTTTTTTTTTTTAAAATCAGTTAAATATAATTTGGTTCTCTTTACAGCTAAATTATTTAGGGTATGATTCTAAAATGACAAATTATGGTTTATAACTTGAAATATTAATACTGTTTAATATCCTGCACTATTTAACTTTCTTTCCCAAAGTGAAAAGAGCATTTTTCAAAGCTTTAGAAAAAAAACATTGGCATCGCATCCGCAGCTTAAGGCACATCAAAGAGAGCAGTTAAATCGATTTGAAAAAAAAAAAAAACATTCTGATAAGGCCGAATAGGCAGCCCAAGCAAAAAATATGTACACCCACAAAGCCTTAGTCTGATGATCAAATCTCTAACTTCCTGCTGAGCACCTCTCGCCTTTTGTCTGAAGCGGTCAAAAAAAAAAAGACTGATTTCCATTTGCAGCCGTCTCATGTGGATGCAACACAAGAGGGGATTAAGGCAGCCTTCCTGAGAGATTTGGATCTGCATAGTTTTCCGGTCTCCAGATACAGACAGAGGCTACTCACACACATGCATACACGTGGTACGACAGGGTACCATACAGTGACTGAATTAGACTGAGCTTACCAGGGTCCTCGTGCTTTCAACAGCATTTGACACAGCAAGAAATGTATCTTTAAAAACAACCGACAACTGGTGTTAAAGCTACATTATGTAAGAACTCTTCCTTTTTGCAGTTGGGCGCAAGTTTCAGAGTGCAATTCCCTTATACACCCCTGTCGTAAATATGGACAGTTTTACTTGGCTTGTTATGATTACAT
>NW_023339774.1:15650417-15652371 GCF_004916995.1 Morone saxatilis | reverse complement strand
TTATGATCCAAAACTAGCAAGTCCACAACTTTTCTAAAACGGTCAAACACCAAGCATGTACAACAACACAAGACGTAGCATGCCAGCTAATATTACTTAGTAGTCCATCAGCAAGAAGGCCAGCTCGGCATCTTTTAATTCGCAAAGCTTTTGCCAACAACTAAAAAACCAGTCCATGAATAACACTTGTCGGGCGACCTCTTGCTTGGTCACTCTTTCTTCTTATCTTATTATGATGTCCAAAGAGGCTGCTGAGCACTTTTACATTGCTCGGTTGCCCAGCTCTGGTTCTGGCACAACGCCGGCTCTGCTTCCCATCAGAAAACTTCTGTCTCCCAGTGGTCCAACACTCCTGTGCTAGAGGTGTAAACACCAACTATCCCTGACCAGTCCAATGTCCAATGACCTCCCAATCCAGCTAACTGAAGTAACTAATGGCAGACCAGTTACAGTTAAGTTGATGTCCCAAAACAAAACATTTTCTCCCTTTCAATATGACCTAGACCCCAAAGTTTAACAGTGCGAGAACAGGTTTACAGGGCGTAGAGTGGGAATGACAGAGGCACTATTCCCCCTATAACAAACCATTGTAGCATTGAAGGGATTTTGAAGTTGTTGTTGTTTTATAGTTTATTCAGTAAGTAGGATTTGGCAGCATCTAGCGGTTACAGATTGCCCTCTCGCCTTTCGAGCATGAAGGAGAAACTATGCTGGCCACGAAATGCATGAAAAACACAACAGCTCCTTATCTAGTGCTAGTGTTTAGTTTGTCCTTTCTGGGCTACTGTAGAAACATGGCAGTTCCACTTGGCAGAGGTTCATTCTGAGGTTACAAAAACTTTTTCAGGTGATTATACACTATATACAACATACCTATGAATATTATAGTCAATTTCTGCCAATCGACCCTCCTAAATGTTACACACTGGACCTTTTTAAGCAAGAATAGTTACATAATATTACTTTATTGTAAACTGTAGTAAACTGTACTTTAAATCAGTATTTTTGTACAGGTGTATATTCGCATCATATAAATTCAGAATGTGGCTTTAATGTAAACTGATGCAAGTGCTTCAATACATTCTTACTTATACCCAAATGCATGCAGTGATATATAATTGCCTTTTCACTAATAACATGGTATGCTGTCATACTCACCCCTCTTGAAACGGACACAACTTGTAAGCTTCCGGAAGAAACGCCTATTAATAAATTTGTGATAAGATAACATACCAGCAGTGCAGAATATGAAGTGCCTGCATTCTAGCATTTTTCTAAGACCAGCCTCAGCTTTTGCAGCTATGAAATTAAATAAAAGAGGATGCATCAGTTTGATAGCAAGTCAGTCATGTTTTTCTAAAAAGAAGCTGATCAGAAGCTAACAGTGAAGTCTTGTGTTCTTTTCTCTCTCCTCTGGTTCAGTCACTTCAGGGACTTTTCCACTTCAATCTTTACAGCAACCCAAATAAGACAAAACGGTAAACGGCCACAAATTCCCAAGAAATATCTGAAGCTGTGTATCCATTTTCCAAATCTTAGACGGATCAGAGTGAAATAAAAATAAGTCAAGCTCCCCCAGAGTAAAGAGTGATGAATATCCGCACGAATCAAAAAGAGCATCAGAGACCAAATGAGAAAAAGTGGTTAAAAACGAGGTCATCCCCTCCAGACGTTCTGGTCATGAGTCTAGGAATGTTTTCCCGGGGTCACATGTAACTCTCTCTCTCTGTGTGTGTGTGTGTGTGGACTAGCTTATCCAGAGTGTGTGCATTTGTTTATATGGATGTTTGCTGTTCCCACCGGAACGGGTCCGACCACAAAAGGCACATAAGGGCAACACCTCCGTTCTCAGAGCACTCAGCAGGTTCCTTCAACACTCTCAGGTTCTGTCAACTACACAGACTGACTGCCACACACACACAGACACACACACACAGACACACACACACACAGA
>NW_023339774.1:15640603-15650317 GCF_004916995.1 Morone saxatilis | reverse complement strand
ACACACACACAGACACACATATGATATTAACACAGTGCTAACTTTACTAAATTCTACTGTTACATGTTCTTAGAGATATACAGTGAAACATAGCAATCTTAACTATGCACAGATTATTCAATGACCTAAACAAATGCACAAAGTAGTTCCTCCACCAAAGCACGTCCGAAGGAGAAGAGATGATTTAATGTAAAGAGGAGGAAAACGTTATATGTTACTATGATGACTTAGAGGAAGGCTTATTACAATGATCAAACATTAAGCATCACTGCTATTTGGCACTGAAATGCATGTAATAAAACAGATACTGGACTGCATTAGAACTAACATTAAAATCTTGCAACATGTGAGAACATTGCATAAGAAGTGTCACTCAAAATATGACAAATATTTGAGAATCCAGACATTATTAAAAGGTAAATACGTTAACAGTTAAATTTACGAGAACATGTTTTATCAATGTAAAGCTAAGGTAACGCTTAAGCGCTAAGGATGTTTAAATATTTGGATTGAGATTTACATAATCATCAATATGGGTGAGTGGTTGGCTTGCCACCTTTTTAATTCATGATGTAGACAGAATATGAGATATATATCTGATCAGTTCAACCAGGCTGAAATCACAGTTTAACAGAACAGACTGTCCCAAAAATATCACAGCAACTCAACGCATGTTTGATAAACCCTGATAAAGAACTTTTCTCACCTTTCCAGCTCACATCAGTTCTGATTTGAGGAGTTTTAGTAGAGGTCATGTCTGGTGTGGAGAACCAGCTTTACAACCAGAATATCACATTTAACTATGAAGTATCTTTAAGTGTTAAATATTAAATATATCCAGTGGGAGAGAATTGATATTTGACAGTTATCACCACAACCATAACACAAAAATAGGTGAAATCAACAAAACAGTATGGAAAATCTCCCATATAAGCTACAGCTACATATAAATATAGTTTTAAAATTAAGAAGAGTTTAGTATTTTTAAATGTTCTACATAGCATTAATCAAACAGCAGCAACAGTTACAACAGTTCAAATTAAAACAATTTGTAATTACCATGAAATACATCTCCAAAGATCCAGATGGAGAGCCCACAGCTGCACATTTCTCAAAGGTCTGACTTCAAACTCTTGTCCAACTGTTTGTTCAAGCTGGCCAGTTATTAATTCAACATCATAGCAAGTGTTCAGCACAACATGACAGCAAACCCATCAGGGGCTCAGAGCTCTTCTGTGGGTCAAACCCAGGAGCTTCGTTTTGGGAGCTCCCTCCCTGTCTGTCACTCTCTGAACTGAATTTTTAATCGCACTTCAGGGGCACTAACCAGCCAATCAGGGCTCAGTTTTCTCTGCTGCTACTGCAAAATGTGAAAGCCTGGAATATGTGTGTGAGTGTGTGTGCACGCTCTGTTTATTTATGTGTGTGGGAGAGAAAGCCCCGGCTCCGCTCCAACTTGGAGCCACCTTTCTTGTGGCATCTTTGACAAATGGCTCGTCCTTTTGAAGAGCAGTCAACTGCAATAGACATCAAACTCCCTGCACTGAAAACAGAGGGGCCAGCTCAGCCTCTCTATTCACTGTGTCACCGAGAGCTGCCTGAACTGCCTGTCCGGTTACAAACGCCGCACTTGTGCCCCGCTCATACACAATGTAGGCCAATGTCTGCCAGTAAAGTCAATAACAAGCCATAGCGGCGCAGTAGGAGACCCAGTAATCAGCACACTGATCCCACCAAACTCCGGGACAACTTCATGAGAACAACATCATGCACTTCTGCTATGAATCACAGTATATTTTATGATCATCGCCACTTTTGTTGGTTTATTTGGCGCATGTAATTGATTTTAACTTTGTATATTAGCATAAACGGGCTGGACAGGAAGCGAAAACAAACATTCAGGATCACATGAGAGTGGAGATTCAAGTCAGGGAGCTGTTTTGGATTTCACAATCTAAAAGACAAAGCAAATAGTCCTATAATAAAAAACTGTTTATACATCTTGTCATGGTGAAGTATTTCAGTGATGCAACCAACATGTGGAGTAAAACATGTAGGAGGAAAGGGGGAAAGCAAACTGTTGCTTTACCTGGGAACAGACTGATAAAAAATATCACAGATTGAATACAAACACCGATCCATTCTCCTGCTACTGGAAACTGGAAGTCATCCATATGAACGCCACACTGGCTAAACAAACCACATTCAGATCAACAAGTTATTCAGCTAATAAAAACAAAGTTTGTGTGTATGCTGACCTCCACCAAAAGGTGCCCAGATGACCCTGCGGATCGTCTTCACCCAATCCTCCATGTCATTCTGGGTGCTGGCCATAAGAAGGTAGGTCTCATGGTTGGCTGTCATCCGCTCTCTGTCTCCCCCTGTTCAAATACAAGAGGCGGAAACATAGATGATTAAAATATCCTGTAAATAGTGGTCAGAGACTTTCTAGTGGAAAACAGTCGTAGTTAAAGTTAGAGACTCAAACGGTCTGACACAGCAAAGAGAAATCATCAGTATTTCTGCTTATGCTGAGGTTTTTAAAGTTTTTAAAAAGAAGTTAAAGATCCCCTCCAGACATGTTTTCCATGTATGCTAGGAATAATAATGTTTTTCCACAAATATATAAATTCTAAAAATTGCATCTACCCCCTGTGAAAAATCCAGAATCTTTAAATGTGCAAATATTACATTATCATTTTAAGTGTACTGTATGTGCTGGCGAGTAGGAAAATATCAATATGAGGATCGCAGTATTTCGTTTCCCAAGAATAAGACAGCAGTGTTGTAAACTGAGGGCTTTGGTGTTGGATGTTACAGGGACTGGGATAAATACAAATGCAAATGCCACTGCTCTGGTTGCAAAAAACCCCCCAA
This sequence comes from Morone saxatilis, assembly GCF_004916995.1. Taxonomy (NCBI): domain Eukaryota; kingdom Metazoa; phylum Chordata; class Actinopteri; family Moronidae; genus Morone; species Morone saxatilis. The sequence continues at coordinate 15,647,440 of NW_023339774.1, read as the reverse complement.
AGATTTTATTCATGGTGATTTTTGTTAAATTGCAATAATTCGCCTTGCTTACAGTATTGTAATACTGTATTGTGATATGTATAGTAACCCCAGATCCTTGCCTATACATAGGCCTTGTCTGTATGCTGGAGGCTTCAAGTGTCCACATCACACTTGTGCAAGTTACATACTGGACTCTGTCACAAAATCATTAAACTCAGATTGAAAGTGAATGCAGAGAAACATTCTTCCGTTCAGCAGCTGAATGTGAAAACATTCTTCGGGCATTAAACTCTGAACAAACACACACACGCTATTCTGCACAGTGAAGGTCAAACATCCAATTGAAGTAAACAATAATGAAAAGTTTTGGAATGGAAATTGACTTTAGAGCAAAGCTCCAAGCAACGTCTGACATCCTGGTAACCGGGTTGTCCTTGGATGACACCATAATTTACTTGAACTGAACCACTAGGTGTCTCTAAAAATATGGCACTTTTGAACACACACACTGCCCTTTTAACTCCAGTAATAAATCAAAAGAAATTGTTTATATATCTGGGCAGAAAAGTGTGTTCCATTAGAGGCAGGCTCAGCTATCCTGCCTCCACTTGCGGATAATGGCCACAAGCACTCTGCTGTCATGTGATATCGGACAGATTGGAGTGGAGGGTCTGGACCTGTTTCACATAACGAATCTGGCTGCAGTGATTACTATGACAACAGAACCGTGTGCAAAGCGCCACTTCAGCTTCATTAAGGTCAAACGAACAAACAAACAAACACAGACTCGTGGCATTTCACAGGGATGTACCTGGTCTATTATAGGAAGAGATGAGCTATTAAGAGACGAATGGGGTGTCACACAACGGTTGAATTATTCATGATTTTGACCACAGGGGCCCTGCCCCATTGATTGAATCACAGGATGAGATCTGCGTGTTGCATACAGAAATTATTTATAGACTACTACAACACAACATGAAAGGACAGCGAAGGGATCGGGTTTAACAATATGAAGTCCCAGTGACTTGAAATGAAGCAGAAATTGAGACAAACTGTTTTCTGATACAAACCAAAAGAGGCACTATGCAAAGTGAAGTTCAAATAACCAGAATGAGATTATCCTAAAATCTCTAAGGTTAAAACAAAAACAAAAAATAGTTTTAGATTAGCGATATCATATCACGATTATGTTGACAGACATTAAGATTCCGATATGATTCATTCAGACTCATATCAAGTAGTCAACACTGTAATCTGGATCTCGGTTATCTGCGTATCAGGAACGAGGCCCTGGACAGCTACATTTGGAGCCAAACTGACAGTGAGATTGATGCTCCCTGTCAGTCTTGATGAGATCTCATTAGCAGGGAGCAGATGCCAGTGTTTGCCCTGTGTGGCATCCTACATATTTACAATGTTTATCCACTGAACGTTCCCTTTACAAAACACAGACAATGCAAACTTTGTGACCAATCTACTAATGAATCTTTAGTAAATGCAGCCGATACGTCTCAGGGAGTCAAAAGAGGTTTCAGATGAGGAGACATTATAAAAGTGTAACAGGAGCAAATTTAAGATATTCGACATTTTAAAATATTGAGCACAACATTCATTTTAATGTAAGTTCTCAGCATTTCCTCAGCTGCTACGATCAATTCATGTAATTAAACAGACAATTAATCAGCAACATTTTTTAAGCTGAAAATTGGCAAATGTTCTCTGGATCCAGCTTTTCAAATGTGAGGATTTTCTGCTTTTATTTGTTTTATATCATCGTAAATTGAATATATTTTGGTGTTGGACTAAATTAATTTGAAGACTTTTGAAGTTTTCACATTTGTAGACTCAGTAAAGTAAAAAGAAAAGAATCAGTATATTCATTGATAAGGCCTACAATCACTAGGTGCATCATTAAATAAAACAGTCTATAGAATTCATGGTATCTACTTCTACACTTTAAAAACTAGTCTGATCCATTATGAACCTGTGAGCAATTATGACATTTGCTGTTCAGGTAAAGATTAGAAAGCCTATGTAAAGTCACAGTTTACGCAATACTGCAAAATGCAGATGAATGTTGCTTTCATGGTTTCCATCATTGCAGCCAGCATCATCAGCTGCATCCATTAATCATCCATAATGAGCCTGGAGTAACAGTGAAGATGCCTAATTAAAGCTTGCACAGGCCAACTCTCTCATTAAAAGACATTAAAGTTTTGACCCACATTGTGATGTGTGTCCAGGAAGCAAGCTCTTCCTATTAACAGAAAGCCGGTGCCCTCTGTTCCTGATCCAGTGATTAGTCACTTCCCGCTATTGATTTGCCCTCAGAGATCTCATTAATTACACTTCGCATGAAGTAGACGCAATTGATTTACCAACACCCACCCCCGTCTCTAAACCTGGAAACGCAATGCAACACTTGTGCTGAAGCCATATCTGCATGAAACCCCTGAAACCAGCACTTCTACTCATCTTCTGACGTTTGCCATTAAACATTAAACACACAGAGGCAGTTTCAGCTCACCTCTGAAGTGCAGGAATCACATCCACGCTGTCATTTTCATCCGCGACGCGCAACAGATCTCCAACACTTCATTTGCAGTTTATCAACAAAACGCAACGACTCACTGACCGGCCGGTAAATGTGCAGCTACATGCGCACATGTGAGTTGTTGTTCAGCCGGTGTAAAAGCTCCGTCGCTCCAAAACTACTTGACGCGCTTCACGTTTGGATTAATAACCCGAAGTCCTCCATTACTAAACTCCTCGCGTCGGCTCAAAAAAATATTTAATTTAGAGAGTTGGAGAAGGAGGGAGGAAGAGAATATCGATGTGTGTGTGTGTGTGTGTGAAAGAGAGAGAGAGAAAGAGAGACGGTGGCTACCAGGGCCGTGCCAAGCTTTTTTAGGGTCCCAAGCGCATGTTTCCTACTGAAAATGTAAATGTTTTAAAATGGCTCATAAATATTTAGTTTTATTTTTAAAAAAGGAGAAATTATTTCCTATAACAGGTGGACATTATAGTTTTTAGTGAACTCAAACTGTGCGTGTAAATTGTGCATTTATCGGGGACTATTTTCAGCTGTGGATGAACACACATTTCACGCACATTTCTCAAATTACAGTCCAACAGTGTGGCTCAATGAAATGTTTGTGGAGCTTAATGGCACAGAGGAATACAGCCATGCAGGCAATACTTATTAACAGTTCTGATGACCGCGCTAGGTAAACAGTGTTTCCCGTTCAAAAGAATTAGCCTTACACCACCTTAAACTGAACTCTGCAAATGTGGAGAACAATAATCAAATACAATTAAATGAATCAAAATAAGTTAAATTAACTGTTCAGTAGCGTTTTCTCAGTGTAGAAAGTGCACACTGGTGTAAAATAAAAATAGTAAATATTTGACAATTAATGCAAAAAATAAAATAAAAAATGCATACATACTTGAATACCTTCAGTGCAGGTCTGAAAACACTGATGGCAATAACATATTGATTTATTTTTGTGGTCTTCTTTTTGTGGAAGGTTCATGTTAATTAAGCCTTCTGTCTATTTAGCTACAACTGACAGCTCAGGTTTCCATGTCACAGCAGGTGCAGGCTATTTTTGCAGTAATTTATTAGGCTGTGCGTGGGAAAATATACTTTGTCGTAAAACATGTGGTTTGTAAGATTACCAGGGTTGGCTTCTGGAAAAAATCTGAATTACTCATATTGACGCCCCAGTACCAAGAAAATGACGCATTTCTATAAAAAAGAAACCTGCCAAGCAAAATGATGTACACTTTTGGATAAAAAGTCATATAACTCAACCCCATCAGTCTGATGCTTGAATGTTGACCACTGAAGTGGATCTGTCAAATAGATTCCACAGTTACACCAATCACATCAGCCAATTTGGCACGCCAAAGTTTCTCAGTGAGAGGCTTCTCCACCCTGACAGCATTGTTTGCACTGATTGTCATGCAAAGTCATTGTGATTCCCTGGTGCCCATTTGAGTGCTTTTGTCCACGTTTAAAATCAATCAGCCCTGCCTGTGTTTCCACTACTTGCATGGAATGAGTATTTCCTTTTGGAAACAACGGTTGTGAAGCTGTTAAACAAGCGTGCAATAGGATTATACAGCATACCATAGCTATTACAACACACTCTGGTTCCTCCTGCCATTTCCTGTTGATGCTCAGCTTTCTTCCACAGTGGCTGAATTGGCCACTTGGTTTATAAAGACGGTGATATGTCATCTGTAGCCCTGTAACCTGTATAAGTATTAATCTCATGCAAATATAGTGACAGAACACATCAACAAGAGACAAATATGAGGAGCAGCTGATGGATGGTCATCCATTCCCAAGCTGTTGATTTCAATAAAAATAATACCGACGGTCTTTGTGCGCATTTCCAGACAGTTACTTTTACTGTCTGGCAGAAATGTGTGCAGAAAGTGCATTGCCTAGTGTTTGAGCCTAAGAGCAAACGGGGTTTATATGAAAACCAGACTCAAATCTAGCAGCTGCAATGATTAAGTCATCCGTTTGCGAATGACATAGGTGCTGTAAACTGCTCCAGGCATTAATGAATAGCGTTCCTTTTGCATACATGGCAAAGTATTTTATCTAAATGCAGCAATAATCTTTTAGTGCTGCAGTGTTAATTGTTTGGAGACTTTTGTTTAGCCCAATCACAAACACACGGCATTCCCGGATAACTCAGCATTGTCTCCTGATCTCAAACACATAAAGGTCAATCAATGATTTGAATCCAGGTTAAAGCCACCACCAGATAAACAGATAATTAGAGAAAACCAGAGACTCACTCATCCCTGTGAAGAACAAATATTAGCTTTCCAATCCCTGGTCTGCAACTTTCACAGTTATCAAGATTTTAGCCAATTAAGCATTAACTGCAGAAAGATAAAAACATAAAGCTCAAATATCTTCTCGCCTGTGGGTAAATTCTCCATATCTGTCCACTAAATAAAATGACTGGAGGCGACCCTTTGACAGATGCTTTACTGTCTGTGGTTAAGCTGCCCGCAAGTATTATTCCCCACCACACAATTCTCAGACTGCTTGTTGTGTCACTGGCACTGTGTCTCTAAAAAAAAAACCTCAATCGTCACTCCTTAAATGAGAGCAATCCTAGCAGGAGTCCGCAGCCAGAGACAGTCGAGAAGCTTCACTTATAGCGCGACTGTACCTGAAGAGACAACCGTGACAGCTGTCACAATTCCCCTGATTCACCACGCTCCACCACATCGCTGCAAAGTTTTATAAACTCAGCGGTGAACAATCGTCAGCTTTACATAGGCATGCCGACTGGTACTTCAGAGGACAGCTTGTATTCACCTTGAGACTTCATGAAAAAGTTCAGGAAAAGAGAAAATGCCTCACCTCTCCAGTTCTTAACTGTAATTCCATTGACAATATCCTCCACAGTGGAGCACCTACTAAAAGTGCATCACATTACATCATAGGCCACAGAAAGGTGTAAACAAACTTAAAACTGTATACAGTACCAAACAATGGAAAGACATTGATAAAATGAACCACATGCATCATTTTTTATTACATAAAGCATATTAATAACACACCTCTGGGTAATTGCAAATCCTCCAGCAAAAACTGTAACTTATCACTTGCGTCATATTAAATGATGTCTAACATTTCCATTATTTATAGCTGCCCTATGTGTGTGTGTCTGTGTGTGTGTGGCATAATTACTATGCCAGTTGGGTTGAGTGCAAACAGCTAACAACTGTTCATTCCAGTTTTGACCACCAGCCTTAATAAGTGGCCAGACCCAGCTGCAGACTAGTCTTTAACTAATGGCTCAAAACAGGTGGGACACAACAAAGGATCCCACTGTGCTGTAATTGCTCAGAAATACCTGGAGCCCCAATACACTTCACTCCGACCTGTACCTCTGGAAGCAAGTCCTGTAAAACAACCCGCAGTGCATCCGTTCTGTAACAAGAAGAGAGCAGCATTGGGTGACAGGTCACAGGATAAAGTGTTTAATTTTGGGAAGATAACAATATTAAACTTTTACCATTAACTGTCATCCCCACAGGATGCTAGCACTATGAAGAAATTTCACAGACTGCCAGGTCTATAAAGTGTTACAAAACTATGAAGGTGTAAATTTATTAGACTCTTGTCTTTTTGCTGAAAGGAGTAGTTGGAAAATACATTTATTTTCTTTATTGCTGTGAGTTACACAAGAAAGTTCATACCACTCTCTGTCTGTCTGTTCAATCTGAAACTACAGCCAAGAGATGGTTAGCTTAGTTTAGCACAAAGAAGCACATAAAACCCCTGTAAAACTCCAAGCTGTTGATTTTAAACTTCTGTTTTACACAAAGTATAATGTTTTACTTGGTGCTGTTATGCAGACCTTTCACCTGACAGAGCCAGACTAGCTGGAATATATAACTTAACTTAATTTAAAAGGGGAACTTGGCAACTGTAGCAGAATCATTTGGATGGTATAAGAAATGGCCTGTGCCGGTGAAAAAGTGGTGACCCCCACCCCTCAGCGACCCCCAGCGACCCCAGGCGGAAAACCAACCTTGCAACTTTGGGACTACGTCCTGGTAAATTGGAAATAGGAAGTATCGCGAGAAAGCGAGAACGAGCCGAGAAACACGAATGGCTTACGGCAATTCCTCATTAGACGCACACGCCGCCCTGCAATACCGGTTAGTGTATACATGTATTACCCACCTCGGTAGATATTGCTCCACATGAAAAAAGTTGCCCCGGCGAAAAAAAGGCACATCAGCACGCGGTAGAAACGGGAGGAGGGGGCCGAAAGGTGAGTTTTTTTTCCTTTGTTACGGACGTGTTTG
>NW_023339774.1:15637354-15640578 GCF_004916995.1 Morone saxatilis | reverse complement strand
ATTTCTAAACGGGTTTATTAAGCAAACCCCTGAAAAACTTAACAATACTATCAACAACAATAACAAAAATTGTCAGTATGTTCTAATTTGAACAGACATTCCATAAAAATGAGCTCTAAAAATGATCACTTTTTTTTTTTTTGTGTATTCAAATGTGGAATGGATTTTGTAGGAGACTTGCTGGGAAAATGCTAAGTTCTTCCAGACTTTGATTGTGCTGCTTGCCAAGTGGAGGAAGCAGCTGCTGCTGGCCCAGAAAACAATGCAGACACTGTAACTACCTTGTTTGGCTTTTAAATGACCAAAATATGTGTCATAATTCTCCCAGTGTGTGTGTGTGTGTCTGTACAGCAGGAGATTAAATGAATGCATCAGTGTACTGTTCTCTCTTGTCTGCAAGAGTCTTCTTGTTTGCATGCAAGCAGGGGCAAGTTGAGATTCAATATTGTGTCTAATGATAGTCTTCTCAGAAGTCCACACATCATAAATACCTCCAACAGAACAGGAAGTCACTCACTGAGCGACAAACCAAACTACAAAATGTTTGTTCATTCATACAGAATTATTATGAGGATCATCATTTTCTCTTTCATCTTTGGTTTTACAAGTGATGGCACCCTTACACACGTTTCATTCATGAGTGATATCACCTCCAGATGATCTAATCCCTCTGCAAAGTGCAGCTGTTACAATAAAGAAGTCTGTGGTAAAGCCATCAGTGTTTGTTTAGAGAAAGACACCTATTGTACTGCAGCAGAGAGACACATATAAAGCTATCGACATGCTCAAAATAGTCAAATAACGCATCTATCGTTACCTTGATGTGAGGATAGTAAATCAGATAATCCATACTGTGGTAAACTATGAATCGCCTGATGAACCATCTCCATGTCTCCTCCACACTCCAGAGAAGAATCTCCCTGAATGGGTTACAAAGTCCCGACCGCCTGGGTTAACTTGAGGACGGGAGTTCCTGACTGAGGAGTTGCTCTGCCAGTTTTTGGCCTGGCTCAGAATGAGTGAGTGAGCACAGCTGAAAGGGTGTGAAAGAGAAAGGGAAGGAGAGGAGGGAGGTGAGGTTTGAAGAGGGGGTTGGGGGAGCAAACACTCACACACACACACATACTTCTCTTAAGCACTGTAATGGGAACAATAGGCAGATCTCTCTGAAGGCATGGGTTTAAAAGGGCCACTGGTTTGACACAAGGCATGACCCCATAAGCAAACATGGGATGTCCCATTCACACTGCAGTGCTTTGTTAACATCTTAAACCACAACCTGTTGAGAGCATAATGATGTAATATTGACTTCTTGCAAATTGGAATTAAATGAGCCTTAATATGATGTATGTACAGCATTATTACTATTATTATAAATATAATATTATTGATATTATCACATGAATACTACTGTTACATATAATAATACTTTTAATAATATTTAATTTATTTTTTTACAAAGAACTAAAAACTTGCAGTAGGTTGTCACATGAACCGTAGCCTAAAAACTCTTAAAGTTTTTTGTGGCTCCAGAGAGAGCTGCACAAAATCTGATGAATTGCCTCAAGCGATGTCACTTGAGTCAGTAACTGCTGGGGCTAAAGAAGTAAAAAAAAAATATATATATATATAAATCTTCAGTTGGGGAGTTGGAAAGTCGCGAGGTTAACAGACCTCTGTAGCCTGCGCTCCATCTCTGCTTGAGGCTAACAACTTACTAGCATAACACACCAAAATCTCCAAACTGCCAATGCTGTCAAGCTGCATTGTGGGTAATGTAGGCACAAGGTTTTCACAAATAAGACGAATGCATGTAATAAAAAACGATATCTCTGGTTCTGATGCGTTGATTGTGCAATCCTAAATTGGTGGAGAAAAATAATTCCGTACCCTAGAAAATAGTCCAGCATATAATATGAAAGGGACCAAATATAAATATAATATATACAAATAATATACCCACATCTCCAAAGTTAATGTAATAACTGAACAAGAAATATATAAGAAGTTGGAGAATTATTTTCTTTGAAAGGTCAGTAACGAATAATAATTGTTCATTGCAGCCTGAGATGACAATATACTTCCACCATCCTCACATTGTGATTACTGTTAATGATATAAAAACGTCAAAAGACCAAATAATCAAAATGATACCAAATCCAAAAAGCATAAACTCTCATTACAACTTGTACATTTCTCATGCTGCACAGAATCCTGATGTATGTCTGCAGCTTCATCTTCCCATGTATCTGTAAAAGGTGTTCTGTTTCACCTGACCCCCAGTGAGGTATCGATGGCTAATTCTCTTCCTGGTGGAACGGTGGTCCTTGCCTGTCAATCGACATAATCTGAAGGCAGACACCATAACATTAGCCTCCACCTGGGTCCCCAGGGACATTGTCTGGTGGAGAACACAGCCTCCATAGAGTTACTATGGCTATCCATTACCATCTGATGCGGAATGAGTAACAAAGTGAATAGGAGTGGGGAGGTCAAAGGGGACGAGGGCTGTTTGGCTCTACTGTCCCTCCACAGGCGCCCATGGGGAAGAAGGTAATAATGGCACCAAAAAAATGGAGAATAATGACATCAACTCTAAATTCTCTGTATTCTTTGCTGCTGAAAAGCAAACATGATACCATGACTACTTGGGTTCTGAAGCCACAGGGTTAGCCACAACGACGCAAATCTCTATGTTCTATTTCAAAACATTCTCCTCGATAAAAAACTCTGTTCTCACATAAAAAAGGGGAGTGAACTGCGCCGGTCAAAGGCAGCTGTTGTGTAGTATGAGCGGGCAATGTTTTAATGAGTTGTCATGAGGACAGTCTGGATAGCAATGGGTCAGTCCGTTCATGGAGGTCACAGGGCTGTCAAAAAGCCAAGTGTCTCTGTTCTGATTTCATGCCAACTAAATAAAGAGCTATGTCTGTGTGTCCTGCCAAGGCTGCTGTAAATATAACATTATGTAAGCGGAATCGATTTCAAATTTAGGAAAAGGAAACATGGCTCAGACTTGACTTAAAGTCCTGAGCTTGTGTTGGAACATGAGGTGACATGATAATTATAAAGACTAGACACTAATACAAAGGTAAAAGTAAGTTGCTTGGTGTCCGCTGGTGCACTTTGAAGGATTGTACCTGTCTTTCGGTATGTTTTAGCCCGTTTACTACAACCACAGCATATGTCTAACAATGCTGTCTTCTTTTTCCACTGTAAGTCTG
>NW_023339774.1:15621200-15637329 GCF_004916995.1 Morone saxatilis | reverse complement strand
TGTTTACTATGAGGGATTATATGCCGTGTCATAAACTAATTTCAAGTTTCTTTAAGTTGGTGTTCATGCTTGGAAATGGACACCAGTCCTTGGCTGCCTTCACTCTAAAATAAATGGTTTTGCTTTGGAAAATGTCTATAAGGAGTGCAAAGTATATGTGATTTGTAGTAAATATGCTAACATTTACACAAAACATAAAACCATATGATCGTAAATCATAACAATCGTAAATCATAAAATCACAAATGACATTTATGGAAGCTCTCAGCCATTGGTATGAAACCACAAACATTCTGTACAACGTATTTATTTCTGCTGTGACTTGCAGCATAACGTGAGATTAATTCTAGACTAACTCCAAACATCTTTAAACTATGCATGACAACACTTTGAGGTTTGTTAAAATACCAAAATCCTTACGAGTGAACCATTTAGACCACTGACAACTTCAGTGACTACTGACTGGGGGGATTAATATCCCATTAAAATGTTAGAAGTGTTGAGTTTTGGTGAGGGCTGGCAGCTGTTGTCACTTGAACACTTGCACGCAATGCTGGGAGGCTGAAACATTACATCAGTGATACAGACAGACTGATACTTCAGAGGAAGCTTCTGGAAAGGTGCAGTACATACAGATCCAAGAGAAAAACTTGGAGCGGCTCTGCAGGAGAGATCAGATCTCTAACGTCAACCTGACACTAGTTTTTAATGCACTTGGTGGCAAGATCCCCATATTGTCATGTTTCACTTCAGACAGTCAGACACACTTTAAGCAAACAGTAAACACTCAGTTGGACTGCAATGTGTTTGACAGGAGTGTATTAGAATCTCTGTGTGCTGTAACATGCATGTGATGTTGTGTGTCTGTGTGACTGTGTTATGGTTATGCACTCATGGCCATGAGACTGTAAATCTGTATGTTAGAATGCCGGGAATTCATAGTCTGTGTGCACTCTGCGACCCAAAACAAATGATCTCTCTTGTCTGATATCTAAATTTGTTTTGATTTAGATACAGGATGTTGCCAGCGCCTCATACAAACATACTCAGATGCAGATAAGGATGCTTTTGCTAAAACCATTTTGTGTAGAATGTTTTACTGTGAAGAGTGCGAAATTTCAGTCAAAATTTTAGCTTTTTTCCTGCAGGTTTACAAATATTTGCTATATTACAGCGCCCATCTTAATTGCTACAATAAAGAAAAGAGTTCCAAAAAAAAAACATCCAGTAGCAATTATGTTGGAAGGAAAAGACATAGACAAACATCCTGGCATTCGGTGAAGGGATTGAACCTCCCTTTATCCAGAGAATGGAACCAGGAGTGGACTTGACAAAGTACCCGTTGCTCTGCTCACTAATACCTTCTAATATCACCTTTCAGCACTGATGAGGGCTTCAGGGCAGATGCACACCTGCACTCCCCACAGCCAAAATTTGTAGGTTGAGCCTTTGGGAAAAGCCCTTTGAACTTTTCAGACAGGGTTATAGAAACCTGACTTCTGGTTTATGGTTTGACTACTGGAGGCAGAGCAACTTACTTACTCTGCCTTTCCCCATGAGAACCAAAGAGAACCTGAGTCTGGTATGAAGAAGACCTTTGACCAGTGAGATGCAACAAAAATGTGACGACAAAAAAAAATCCTGACAGCTATGTCTTAAGAATAATGTTTCTCATGATTTTCATTCACCTGAAGTAATTTCATTATAAAATGAATTCACTCTGGTTATGTGTCATAGACGCATTAATCAATGTTTTCATTTGCTAGATTGCTTCAGGAGATTGAAGGGCCTGTCAGAGGTGAACATTATTGTGATAGAGAATAGAGATAAATCTGACATTCATCAATCACCACTTCATATTTACACATAGTGACTGATGAGGTGGGACATGAAAGATGAATTACACAATTTTTGGTGCAGAAATGGTTAAAAATAGTGAATGCATTTCCAGACCAGAAGTATCTGTGTAATAGACCTATGCTTCTGTCTTTCTGCCAGTTATTTTCGATGTGTGATGGCCAAACTCAGAAGGCATGCACCATAAAACTTCCTGTTGACTCGCTGCCTAATTATTTGGACAGCCAATGGACAGTGCCCATCAGCTTCGGCAAGATAAGCGTGTTTTCATTTTGGCCATCGCAGCAGTCCTGTCTGCGTTGCCGCTCGACATCCTCGTTGTTTTCTCTGACAAAGCTGGCCAAAGCGCTGCCAGCCTGAGAGGGCTGCAGTGCAGGGGGAGTGCAGGCGAGCTGGGTCAAAGAAAAAGATTGGTGGTGATCTAAGTGGAGAGACAGAGAAATGCTGACCATGAGGTTAGCTCTTTGTGTGTTTGAGAGTGCGTTGCTGAACTTTTGCTGATGTTGTTCGGTCATTTTTCTAGGTTCAAACCTGTGCTATAAATAAAGCTTTTATTAACTACAGTCTCTGGTGCAGCTACGGATGCATGTAGTGTCTATTTAAAATCAGTGTACAGTTGCCGTCTAGTGCTACACACTGTATTTAACCATACAGGTTACTGTATTTACTGTTGATGCTCTTAATATAAAATATGTAGAATATATTCTCAATTAATGAATTAATTATATGGTCCCTAAAATGCCAGAAAATGCCCAGACTGCCCAGAGCCCCTGGTGATGTCTTCAAATCACTTTTCAGGATGTGACAACTAAAGTTAGACTCTAATATTGGGAGAGTTGAGCTGAGGGGATCTGGCTTATGACTGATACACTGAAGTATTCATGTTTAAAAAATATCAAATTCAAAATGAATATTAGTTAATTTATACTTTACACTTACAACCATCCGTTTTCAACATCTCAAACATAAAACACCTCTCTTATCTCTTTCCTCCTCACCTCCATGAATGGTTCTTGAAATCTCATTTCTGCCTGAACATTCACATATACAGTATTTCTTCTGCCCAATTTCTCTCCCATCTGTTGCTTCAGATTTGTGCATGAGAACAGCTTTACCGGGAAGGATTTACATGCAGGCTGGGAGCCATGAATTCAGGAGTGTGTTCTGTTATCTGCCTCAAGCAGCCAAGCAAAGTGAAATTTGAGCCATGAAAATGCTTTTTTTGCTAAGCATGACTTTTCTTCCTCTGGCAACTTTTTTTTTTTTTAAAGCTATGTATCTAGTACAACTGAACCTGGGTGGCATTTAAACTACATATGTGGTTTAAAAGCTTATGTTATTATACAAGTTATTCAAATGGGTCCTTTGGTTAAATCCTTATTCACTGACAAAATTATTTTGTATTACTTAATATTTACAAATTATTAGTGTTATTTTCTTTCATTTGCTGTAGGAGATGCTCTCAGTATTCTGCTATTGATAAATATCAATGTGATAAAATGCTCTATTGTTTTTGCTATACCTTGGAAGCTTTTAAATTCATTCATTTTACAGTCATTGGAAAACTGGAAAGCTGTTAGAAGAGGAGCTCCACTGATTTTACACATCAAAGTCTGTGAACAGGTTTTGTGGAGTACTGCTGCATTTGGGAAAATTTTGTTTTAAAAAAGTTGTCTTTTGTGGCTCTAGAGGGAGCTGCATGAAACCTGATAAAGTGATGTCACTTGAGGCAGCGTGTGTTGGGGCTGAACACTACAAGTTTGAAAATGAAAAGAATCTGGGGATATGGAGTTAGAAAGACGTGAGCCTACCAGACCTCTGTAGCCTGCACCTAATTTCTGCTTCAAGGTAGCGAATGGCTCGATTAGCTGCTACTAACATAACACTGAATCCCTGACCAAACTGACAGTGGTTGAGTTGCATTGTGGGTAATGCAGGTATTGAGGAGGAATACATGGAATTAATTTGGTATGACATCTTTGTTATAGGAGTGAAATATTTAAATCAGTAGCACACTCTTCAAGGGTCTGAACTTTTTGTGCCTTTTTTATATGTTGCATGCACTTTTTGGCAATGTAAACTGAACTGAAATGTGTTCTAATTCTTCTGTGGTTATAAGTCACACCACATAACACATCTCCTTAATTAAAAAAAGCAAAACTACAATGTGCAGAAAATGTGCAGAAAATGTAATATATTGAAAATGAAAATGGATGAGCATGAAGTAGGATCTTCATCAAGCTCCAAGAAACAAAGCCCCTCTATAAAAAGACATTACTGCATTTGAAATGTAACATTTCGTCAGAAATAATAACTCCATTATTCACAAAGCACGTTTGTAGATGTTGGTTTAGTGGACAAATAAAAAGGAAGCTGCAGCGATGCCACCACAACAACAGGAAAATCAGGAATGCAACCGCACGCTCATCTGAAATCACAGCTGCAAAAAACATAAGCAATGAACTGTAACTTGTAAAACAACTTGCTGACATGATGAATGGACAGCATATGGAAAAGACACTTTCTCGGTGAGAACTTATAAGTAATTTGCAACTCATCTGCAAGTAGCTTTGTGTCTTAAGTTTAAACCTGTCTGAGAAATCCTTCCACCCCTTCCTTCAGTTGTTACTGAAACTAAAGACAGTGCAAAGTCTAATAATATCACTGCCATCGTAATGAATCGGTCCCAACCAGATGCAAACATGTAAGTATTCATTACTGTTATGTAGCGAGACAGACCTGGGTTGGAGTTAAGATCCATGGGGTGCAGAGGAAGACGTGCCCCCTTCTCAGCCGGAGGTTGAGGGAGCAAAAGCCACGCTGTCGCTGCTGACCGCCGGCCCCCCAGTGACACTTCTTCATCTGTTCTTGTTCTGTGCCACAGATAGATTTATCTCCCTCTGTTTCTGCTAAAACACACTCCACTACACTCTCTATAGTCCTTTCCACTCTCACCCTCCTTCCTTTGCTTCTCGCTTCCCTCCACTTCATATAATGATTTCGCCTAAAACTTCATTTTGTTAAGTCAAAGGCAGGTCAATGTGACACACCAATCAGCAGCACATAGGCAAGGTCAGGCTAAGGCTAGTCTGTCTGCCTCTCAGGAACCCTTTCCTCTACACATACTTCTGTCAGAGGAACTGAAAGAGCAGAGGAAGCATATTTCTGAGACACACACGAAAGAAGTGCAGGAGAGTGCGGCCGAATGAAACCGAGTGAGACAGCAAGCCGAAGGCAAGATGGTGTGTCTGCTTGTCTCTGAAGGAAGTGAGAGGGGTGGGGTGGGAGCTGGTGGTGGTGGTGGTGGGGGAAGGGGAGGGGGTGTATCGTAAATCAAGCAGTCCTCCCCAAAGTGGGGACCTGTAAATCTGGTGAACGAAGAGTGGGCACCCGGCCAAATGACTCATCCACAGCGCTCTATAAATACAGCAATTGCGGGGTCGACAAGGCTGCTGCTACTGGTGGCCAAGAAGCCCTAAGACACTGAGGTTTCTCCCTGTTGGAGGAAGGTCTTTAATAGCCTCCTTATCGTTTTTCAATCTCACCCAGACTTAAAGGAGAACCACACATCATTGGCTTCCATTAAATGGAAGAGAGCGCCCCTTTGTGAAGAATGGTTAAATTTAAGGCCAACGCTACCTGTTGGATTTAACGCAGAGGAAAAAAATGTGTAGTGAGGAGACATCTAAATATTTATCCAGACAGAAATCAGTTTACATACCACTGGTCTGAACATTCAAGTCAAGTGTCCCCATCGGACAAACATACTGTAGTAGTCCAGCAGAAACTTCACTGGAGGCTAGAATGTGCAACTGCTGAGACCTGGCCAACCTGATACATGTGGGAGCAGGGGTTGTGGACGGGGGTTAGAGTGGGAGGCTGATGGACGAGATTGCTATGTGACATGTCAAATACCGATCCCCTCAATAGGGCTGTTATGTAAGCATGTGAGCTTCCTGTCCTGTCCTTCTCCTTGGCCTGAGACTTGGCCTGTTTGCACGCCTCAGTGCATTTCCTCCAGAGGGTCTCACTGCCGCGGACACACGAAAGGAAGATGAGGGTCTGGAATTCTCTCACTAGATGAGAATGAGGCAGATATCTCAAACAACATCTACTACATACAAAAGGTATGCAGCTTATTGTTTGGACGTGTCGAATTCCCCTGTCTCCTGCTTTTTGTCACGTACCTTTTTGAATCAGAAGTTCAAAGTTTTGAAACATACAACAGCTCATCCCATGAGAGTCTGGTTGAAATGCGAAGAATGTATGCATGGGGTCAAATAAATGTGTGTAAAAGTACAAGGTTGTGTTTTGTTGTACCATTTTTTGTCCTTCACAGCTCAGATACAAAGCCATTTACCACCACACGCTGCTAGTTTATCATCTTTTCATGAAATGACAGCATTGTTTGGAGCTTGTGGAGGATGAATCATTAAGTGAAACACCTCTAATGTACAACATAAAAAGTGTAGCAGACAACATTGCATGTCCACTCATCCTACACGTTATCCTCTTGTGTTGTTATTGCAGCTGCCTTTTTCCATTTAGTGGTTGATCAATCATGGCTTTATGAAAAATGGGCTTTATCATTCACTGTGCAGCTTGAGCCATTATGAGAGCTCCCACAGGCTTTGGCCCCATCACTAAAATACATAAACTGCACATTTTGTTGTTTTTTTGTTGTTGTACAGAGAAACCACTGTAACCACTGATCAGTCTGCTGTGGAAGATACTGACAACATATAAAACCATCGATCATATTCATTTGCTGTAACAAAGTTACTGTAACAAACCTCCCACTCAAAACATTATTATTATTATTCCAACCTCTATTTTAATTACACTGAGTGTATGCATGTGCAGAAGTAAGGGAAAACATGTATAAGCTACATCTTGTTTTAAAGAAACATTTCAGTATTTTGGGAAATTTTTTGCTTTCTTTCTGAGAGTTTGTCTGCTACAGCCACTTGCCACTTAGCTTAGCTTAGCATAAATACTCAGGGTGGGTGAGGATAACACAGTGGCGGACATTCAAAAGCAGCTGGCTGGTTATGGTTCCGTTATTGATTTAAATCACTGACTCTCAAAACATTTTAAAAAATCAATTGACAAAGTGAAAATAGTATGAGTTTCCTGTTATATATTTTTTTCAATATCTGTCAAGCTGTAAAATGTAATTGCAAGATACTTAGCGGAAGTAAAATGAATGGTTCAAAAACACGTGGCTCCAAAAAGAAGAGAAGTGTGGACCAGGACTACGTTCTTTTCCACCTAATTAGCTCTGGTTCTTGAACTGGATCCCTGCAGATCAACAGTCAACAATAAATAATTTTCTTATTAGGAATAAACCTCCCTCCTGTATGAATTGCATGTAGCTGAATAGGGTCAGCCTACACTACTGTCATTTAAAGTTGGTCACAATGGTGGTTTAATATTTGCTGAGGTGGTACACAGTGTTAAAAGTAACAAGAAACACTGATTTAAATATTACACATATTATTTATACAGTAGAATATTATGCAAATGCAACTTGTGAGGTTGGGGCCCAGCAATTGTATCAGGGAGGTGCCCCCACGGTGCCCCTGCAGCTGGATGTGACAGTCCATCCCTTTTCTTAACAACCATTGCTTCAAACTTAAAGATGTTAGCCATCACACTCAGCATGTTCCATTGGACATTGGAAATAATCATCTCATAACCGTAAAAGGACAATATTTTCTATAAACAGCAGATTTCACCCTACTGTCACTGAACTAAACACTCTCCAGGCCTCCAGAATGAGCAGTCTGTGAAAATTCCACACAGAAGGGAGGCATCCTTGTCAGAGAGTCCAATGCCCCCTTTAAACCTGATCATTATAAGAATCTCTCTGAGTGCAAAATCACTAAACATTTGCTGCTGCAGACTCCCACTGCATCCTCCTGCAAGATACCTTGGGAAACCTGGTCAGTGACCTTTTCCTAATCCACAAATCCACATATCTAGTCAGGTTTAGCAAACTCGAAACCTTTCAGCAATCTCTGAGAGGTTAAAAAGACATCGTCTCTGCTTTAAAAACTAACAGCAGTCTGCATTGTTACTTTTAAATCCAACTGACAGTCAGCCGAGTTTCCTTTCCAGCACCTTGTCACATGCTTTCAGAAGAGGGGAGTTTGAGTTGTCTGCAATCTGTTTGAGCATACAATCCCCAAAATGTTATGCCTCCAACATCTGCCAATATGGAGTCTAAATCTATGTGACACTGAAAAGTCTTTTCAATCAAGGCACTCCAACATTATCTCGACATTTCAGATTTCATGCATGCCCTCTGCCTTGACACTGATGAGTTTTCTAACTCTGTCAGCAACCTCTGCCAAGGAAATTTTCTCAGACTCCAAAAAATTCCCCCTTTTTCTCTTGAATAAAGGATGTGTCCCCCGGGTTTTCTTTCTCAAACTACCTCTTACACCTTCCAACTATTTCCACAGTCAATGTCAGCAGCATTTCTCAGCCTCTGCAAAGACAAACTAAGCAACGCCCTGCCTCCAACTCAGTTTGGTTTTCCAGAACGCAATAAGGAACATCTAAAAATCATCCTCTGTTGCCTCTATTATCTGCTCCCAAGCCAAGCTTCCGCTTTGGCAGCTAGACAGCAGCAGCCTTGCTGGCCTGCAAATAACTTTCGAAGTAAGGAGCACCAACTGGGGGCCTGCTATTTTAGATTGACAGCACTGGTCTTCACTGGCATCAACCAGCAGGACTATGACTACCACCACCAACTAGACTTTCAGCAAAGCTCCAATTAGCTGCTTCCATGACAGAGAGAGAAAGAGAGAGAGAGAGACATTTTGGCTGGCATCCAGCTCTGATTTTCTTTCCAAATAAATAATTTGGTTTTAATAATATGGGTGAAGGGGGGGTTTGTTTACATGCTGTTGACCACGGCCATAATGAACTTTGTTGCAAAGCTATGTCGGGGGAGATCTTAGCATTGCTAGAATAAATAAAAAGTTAAAAGACACAATATGTTTACCAAATTTAATGGCAGCCCATAGTTGTTACATTTTGCTGAACGACAAACGGCAACCCCATGGTGAGTCATTCGAATTCATCATCTTGCAACCATTTATGTTTGTACATTATTTTGTGCCAATCCATGTGATAGCTATAGAGATATTTTACTCATTAAGTGAAAAATGTAAAACTGGTGGTGCTTCATGGAAAAGTCAGCAGCAAGTCATAGAAGTCATCATCTGGGGACTATTTGTACTAAATTATATGGCAACCCATCCCAAAAAAACATAAATGTCAACCTACTGTTGGTAGGATCTATCCTCTGGGGAACATCAAGGTCTGCACAACAGCTCATGGCAATTGGTATAAAAATAATTATTCCTTTGAATGTCTCTATGAAAACACTGGAGACAGTGTACATTTACTGTAACGTCAACACTATGCATTTAGTCTCCTATTTCAAAAGGCGTCTTTCATATCAGGTTATAAATGCTTTATAATTTCAGAGTTTGTGCCACAGCACCGAGCTCCAAATGAACAGCACAATCTCACACAAACATCGTCCCCTGAGATCCTCCCTGGGGAAAATGTCACTAATGAAGTCAGTGGGTGGC
The DNA here is from genome assembly GCF_004916995.1 of Morone saxatilis. Lineage (NCBI taxonomy): Eukaryota > Metazoa > Chordata > Actinopteri > Moronidae > Morone > Morone saxatilis. The sequence continues at coordinate 15,627,865 of NW_023339774.1, read as the reverse complement.
TCACTGTTTTCAATGTTGAATGTCGCATCAGAGGCGGAAACTCTCCAGTTATTGGATTGTGGGCTTAGAATATTGAGAAACATAAAACTGGCTGATTTCATGGCGTAATTCAATATGAAAAACGTCTGTCAGGGGAAAAGAGCAGTGCCAGCTACATGCATTATGGGCTAACATAAATTTACACACACTTTGAACTGATATCTCTGGGTGACACTGGATCATTTTGGAACTTTCGTAGACTATTTTCTCACTTCATGCTGCCAGGACACTGATATCTGCTATATGTGTCTGTCTGTGATGGCCCTTTGCCCCTTTGTAAGGCTGAGTGCTTGGGGTCATAAATTTAGATATCAAGAGAACAACAACAAGGGATGTGAATCTCAGAAGCGACATATGAGAAATGTCAACAGCAGCAGATTGCCAGGCCACAACTCCTCCAGGAGGCCATATGCCGCTGTGTCACAGGCAGCCGGTTATTGACTTTATATGCATGCTTGGAAAACATGGATGTGCATAAACATGTCTGCACACAAACACACTGAGGAAGAGAAAGGGGAAAGAAAAGTTCAGTTTCTGACCTTTTTGAAAATGTCATATCACAAAGTGGAGTCACAAAGAGAGAAAGGACCACACAGACAAATGAAGATAGTCAACACTTTGATATGCAAAGCAGAATCTTGTCACTCATACTTATCATTTTACCACAGTAATATCCATAAAATCACTTTCTCTTTTAATGCATGCCTTTATACTGTTGCTCTATTCCTCTGGGATTTATGATGCATTAGAAGCTTTGTGGGCACAATACATCCAGCTGCTAATTAAATCAGTATATCAGTACATATAGTTGGAACAGAGAGCTTGTTTATCTTGTGTGTCAGATTAATTTGATCAAACGTGTGTATGGATTAATAAATGTTCGAGCTACGACAGTGAAGTGGGTGTAGGAGGTGGTGCTTGTGTGTGTGTGTGTTGGGTGCACAAGGTTTTTCATTTAATATATCGGGGTGGGGCACTGGTCTCTTTTAAATTTAATTTTGAAAATACAGAGAATAGGAAGTCAGAGTTGTTAAACCAGTTGCTTCTCTTTGAGGCATACCTTGTAATAGAACGTCAAATGAACCCGTAAACCTGTTGTGGGATTAAAGTAGTCCACAGTCTTCCAGACATTCCTTAAACATTGTTATAAAAATAGTCAAGTTACAAATAACATGAGATAAAAAAATGGATTATAGTAGTTCAGCCAACCCTCTGAAATAAACATTACTACAGTATAGTTAGAGCTGCACCAATGGTTATTAAACCTTTGTTTATATAATATATATATATATATATATAAATGTGCACACACATACACATACATGGAGGGGCTATTTGAAAGCCACCTTCATACATCCTGACACTGAAATGTCAGCACCACAGATTGATATGCTTCCTCAATTACTTTACTGGGGCTTCTTTAACCTTAAACACTGATGCCTAGAGAGCAATATTCTCTGCCTGCCATATTTATTACCATCCACAAACAAGTAGAATAATTGTTTGGGTTATTAAAGCCGCCCCTCCCCTTTTGGCTTGTGCTTTTTCTTTTACTTCATCCATCCATCGTTCCATCATCAACTTCAGGTGCTCATACTCTACATGCCGGCCTCATAATGAACAGTAGTTGTCTGTGGTCTTATAATTACATATCCTTCTTCACCCTCCAATAGTAATCATTCAGTCATTACTGTTTAATAAGAAGCCTGACTGGGTTTAGGTAAGATTAGCATGATATCCTGATACAGCACATTCCTAAACTGATCATACAATGACAGTTTGTATTCGGTTTTCTCATATAATAATAATGATAAGAAGTGTTTCTAGTCTGATTTACTCCCAGACTTGCCTGCCTTCTCACATTTACATTGTGATTATCATAACTCAATCACACAAATCACACTGTGTTAATAAGACATTCACCTCAGTGACATATGACACTCATAAATTACTACAGAGGTCACCAAGGTGGCTCTACCTATGGCTACCCATCAGGCATACATGTCAAACAAACATTAATCATGGACGCACTAAATCAAAAAAGGAAATAATACAAATGTACACATGAAATTCATTAAATGTTATTGCTGATGCGACTTGTGCTTATGGTAAAGTAATAATAATACCAGGCTGTGAAGAACTGCAATAAACCAAACATATGAAGCATTTCAAACAGTTTAAGAGAAACAATCTTTATTCAAAGTCCACAGAGCTCTAAACTGAGTCTCCAAGTCATTGCTAACTAAATGTTTACAAATGCTGAATAATAAACTACAATAACATTTAATACAGGCAAATAAATTCATTTTTATTAAATTAAATTATATATATATATAAAAATGCACTACAAGGATTCATTTAATTCTTCTTAAAATTAATCTTACTTATATGCAAAATGCAAAAAGAAGGAGAAGATTAACATAGACAGGACTAAGTTTGAGAATTTTCACAGAACTGCAATGACTGTGAAAACCACATGAGGGCACTATCGCCTTTATTTAGGCTCTGAGGCTCTACTTCCTAACTACAACACTATGTCAACTCACATTTAAAATGACGAAATGCCAAGAAATGACCTTACTTTATACAATAAGCTGAAGCCAAATATAATCTTTGATACTGAAGAGGTATATATTATAGAGTCAGGCTTTGCTCTGTAAACAGCATTTATGCTTGAGGCTGTCCACCTGCTCATGGCAACATGATCCCAAGGTCCTCTCATGAATGAAGGGATGGTAACCTCTGCGGATGAGCAGGGAAATATTCCCATAATTCAGCAGCAGTGACTTGCTGTGGCCTGACCAGCTACTCTAACCAGGCTACCAGGAGAGACTGAGAGAAACAGAGTGACAGAGAGAAAGAGGGAGCAAAAGAGTGAGCCCGGGGCAAAGAGAGAGAGAGTGACATACTGAACTCATATTGGAGCCAAGACCTTGTGTTTATTAGAGCTTGGGGATAGAGGAGCACACTGTTTCTCCATCAAAAACACAGCAGGGAGTGTTTCCTGTGTTGATTCTTGTTTTATAGGAATGGGATGATTAATCGCAGTTGGACCACGGGGAGTGACATTTACCTACAGGTATTCATGCAACTTTGACAGGTAAAATAAAAATTGAGTCTGTGCCACTTTGTCTAAAATATAATTTGCTAAAGGCAGGCTCTGCTTGCTCACTGTATTGATGTCTCAAAACTCAGCCCCCGGTGTGCAGAGCTATGTTATACCATGCAGCTGTCTTCAGATCATACCTGACATTCTTGGGAGGATTTAACAACATCAGATAAAACTGCATACTAATCTTGAGCAGTAGGATGTTCTGATATGTATTCCAGATATATGGACTGAGGGAAATCCAGTTTTTATTCTGTCAGTGCTGCCTGTGTATGAGAGATACCCTTAAGAAGTTATTTTTTTCTCTGATACTTTAGAAAGTAGCAAAAAAGAGTTTGCAGGTGCATCCAAATATAGCTACACAGAAAATGTCATAATGTAATCCTTGAGCATAGCGTCCTGCACAGATAATCTTATAGAAAATAAACATTCAATTCCAGAAACAGAAATTCTGACAGCTGTATTTATGCATTTTTGTTGTCATTCCTCCTTCACTCAGCTGAGGCCCATGTGTGCTTGCACATGTTGTAACGTGTCAGGGTGATGGAGGACAACGTCACTGGTGCTAAGAGTTTTGGTTTGGGTGAGCAAAACAAAAGCCCCATTGTGTCTGTACCTATGTGCCTCTGTCAGACAGTTAAAAATAAAGACATAACCATGAATCCAGTCTAAATATTGTTAGCCATGTGGTAAATCTGCTTCATAAGCCCCCATCTCCTCTACACCTGCAGGTTTAACACACATCATCGAGATGTGTCTATGCATCGTAAAACAAAGGCAGGACATCAGACCAACCAGAGAGAGGAACAGAAAAAGCACCAGAGTGTGCACAGCACAGGTGTTGCAGTTTTCTGAACTATTATGAACTATATGAGTAACTAAGTAAAACTTTCCATAAAAGCTCAAAGTACAGAGTTGTGTGTTAATCTGAGAGCAGAGTCTCCCTCCCCTTACAGATGTCCTGATGCTGCTATTCAAGCCCCTGGCAGTCACCCGATACAAGACAACGGACATCTCTGTACAACTCTGACTTCCACCCCCCACCCCACCCCCACCCCCATCACTTCCCGTCTCTCTGTCTGCCAAAGACTGTCCATGCGTTGTGTTCAAACTGCAGGGCCCCATTTAGACCAGTGGAATATATGTGTTGTGTTTTCCTTTAATTTTCTCTCCCCGCTTCTCTTAGAGCTCTTTATTTGCTGTCTCACAACAAGCCATGTTCTTGTTTTCCATCAGGATGAGGGAGCAGTGGATGTTGTAGAATGAGGAAAACAGTTTAGTAGCATTAGGGGTACTTGTTGAGAGTCTCTTCAAGTCTGATGAGTCCTTGTGTGGTTTAACAACCCACGAGGGCCTTGTAGTAAGCATGTGGATAATCATATTCTGATCCATGTTTAAGTCTGCGTGAGTAATTTTACGGCATTTGAGACACAGCCATAACAAGCCCAGCCATAGTTTGAAGAAGAACGTTTACTACCAGCAATGTGGGCAGTAGGCTACATGGAATAATTTGACATTTTGGGATAGGTGCTTATTTGTCTCTCTGATATGAGACTATACCTGATTAAATAAATGTTATATAAATCTCTTAAATATGAAGCTACAGTCAGCAGCTGGTTGACTGTTAGCTCAGCATGAAGACTAGAAACATGCATACAACCAAAACTTGTTGTTTTAACAGTTGTTTTGACAGACGACACAATGCGATATGTTTTCTTTAGTGAGCTTTAGAAGCGCTGGAGTTTGTTACCCACCACTGGCTGTATCTTCATATTTCTATATTTCATAGACAATGCGAGTTTGTTGTATTACCCAAAATGTCTTTGAAGTACAAAATCTTAGTCTCTTAAGCAATAAAATGTACACTTGGATTTGGTGCCACAGCTTCAGTTGGTCTGGAGTAACATATGGTGGCTAATGTAAGCCAATGTTAGCAGATTTTACCCTTCTGAGTCAGTTTGCTGACTTTATGACTCCTCTCCTCCAGTGGCAGTTGTTCAAAAGTAACATGGTCTTGCTTTAATGAAAATTCCTTGAAAACATGCCATAAACTTACAAAGTCTCTCTCTTTTTCTCTTTTTCTGAATAAAGTCTAGACCCTCTATATGTATATAATATACAAGAAGTAAGAGCAGTTTAACAACAACACATGCCAACTAGATAAGGACAAAACAATGAAAAAGATCCATATAATGAAAGCCCCATCAGTCAGTGCTGACCTTGATTTTAAAAAACAGAGATCTGAAGGTGAAGTCATTAATTATTTGGGGCATCCTACTGGTAACTGCCCTTAAATCTTGAACTTGAACACACCACAAACATTTTAGGACACATTCGTCCTTATTTATTCCCTAATGGTAACTAATATGTTACCACAGCTCTCATATTCATCATCTATTAGGGACAGAATAGGGATAAACTGCCTCTTCTGTCTGTTATTTTTTACACTGTAACTGCACTGTGAGCATGTCCTTCAATTTTCCAATAAACTTTTGTACTTCAGTCACTTTTGTATGCATTAAACAATACACCGAAGTGAAGCTATTGCATTTGGACAATTGATAGCAAAAACTGAAAATGCATCATATGGTATAATATTTGATTTACAGTAACTGTATTAGTACATCATCTATGTGGCCTCACAGTCATATAGTAGCACACTGAAATAATGACATAAGCTGAGGTTGAAACTGACCATCACCAAGAAAGACAAAAGACATACACAGTTTAAAAAAACCTCCATATCCAGCATATATACCAACAACAAAATAACTAAGATACTCCAGCATCCTTGTTGAGTTGGGTGTTATATGGCAGCTGGGAACAGCACCTGGTAAACTGTGGAAATTATTTTATGACTGCTATTGCAGGTAGAGAAAACTGAATCTCCCCTTCCATCCTTAAGAGTGTTTACAGAAGCTAATACAGTCTATTCCCACAGAAAAATAGAAGAAAACTGTTTGTTGTGGTATAGACCGGGAAACACAAGCACTAAGAAAATTATACTACAACAGTTAATAATATGAGATTTCACAGTGTGCAACAGCATATACTGTACCTGCTACTGGATGCACACTGCGAGCATCTGGAAAGGGAAAGGGGGAACTGAAAACTGAAATTGGGCACAATGAGTTAATGTGGCATGTGATAAAATAAAAACTGTACCTGACAGTGATCGGAAATAAAGATCAAAAGAATTATAAAAAATATTTCACTGTCTTCATTTTTCCAGAGAAAAGATAGCTTTTAGATGTCAAAAATCCTCTGCAACCTTAAACCACTTCTACATTTCTCTAAGTAATGTTAGGTGTCGGGGACCTCAGCTCTGTGCCGTCAACAGCATAAAAATACCAGACTAAAAACAGCTACTTATTTATTTGTATTGTGGGTATTTTTTAGCTGAAATACATGGAAAAGAGAACCGAATATTTTTGTTTCTGTAACTTCCCTTTTACTTCTGTTATCAGACAAATTTGCTTATTGGTGTGAAACAGCCTTCTCGAGCCAAGCATTGCCA
>NW_023339774.1:15618407-15621190 GCF_004916995.1 Morone saxatilis | reverse complement strand
AGAAATTCGAAAGCATAACTGATTATTTGGACACTTATTAGATCCATATGGATGATGTCAGTCATGTTATGGTATTAGAGTGCAAATCCCATCTCTGAAATGTTGCAGGTTTGAAAACTAACAACAGCCAATATGTGAATTATCAACTATTTGTCTGTCAAAATATCTTTGAGTAATACTTCACCTGATCACTCACTGTGAGATGATCAAGTAGCATCAGAAAGAGCAATAAAATACATCATATCTAGTCAAACACAGAGAGCTGCTTTATATTGAGAAATCATGTTTTGTTCCACTACAATGAGTGCTGATACATCAAAATGTATTCTACCATGGCATATGGAAACATAGTGTGTTAACTACACTGTTGTATTGTTTCTCCTATAACACAACAACTTCTAACCATGAGGACTATTAATCACAAGTTGACAAGTTGACTTTGGTTCATTTCAATGTGAATGTGAACGGCTGCAGTGAAAAGTATAGCAACTGAAGTGCATGAAATGATCTCTGCGGGGGAACTGTTAATCCTCGTCTGATGTGGAAGCTATTAGACAACCAGCAAGGTCATTAGCATCCAAAAACAAAAACGCCATGTTTCAAGCGAACCTGTGACATACCTGGACAACTGCCTAAATTACTTTAATTCTGGCTCAGTCTTGGCACCTTTTAATTGACCTTTTACTGACAAATCTTAGAATGAACTTGCACCATTATGTGCCAGGTCCAGTGAGAACCACAAGTCATGTGAGAGAATGTCTTGATACTTTTGTTTCCTCTGAGAGAACATGTGATGAATACACACAAGGGAAAAGATACAGATAAATAAAATTCAAGTAGTTTCTGCACACATCCTGTGTTTTCTACAGGGTTTTATTGTAGATGGATCAACTGATGTTGTTGATGCACTCTGCTACTGTATCTTTTACCAGCTGTCTCTATTTCCCCTGTGTATATGTGTGTTTTAAATATCTATTCCATAGACTCACATTCTTGGCATTGCTCCGCCTGGGAAAATATCCCTCTATTCCTTTGTGTTGTATTCAATCGTGTTTCCATACAGTCTCCTGGCGTCTGTGCATGTGTTCGTCTTTGACTTTATGTGTGAGTGTGTGTGTGTGTGTGTGTGTGTGTGATCAGTGGTTTAATATAGTTTCTGAGCCAAGCTTCTGAACTAACTAAAGGGATAGTTTGACATTTTGAGAAGTCCAGCCATTCGCTTTGTTGCAGAGAGTTAGATGAAATGATTAATACCACTCTCATGTCTCTACTCTCATGTCTGTACACTAAATATGAATCTACTGCCAGCAGGCAATTAGCTTAGTTTAGCATTAAAAGACTGAAAGCAGGGGGTAAAAACAGCCCAGCAGCGCCTCTCAAGCTCACAAATGAACTAACCAAGTTATGTCTGTATCATCCTTATGTGAATACAAACTGTGTGTATTGGAAGTACACAATAATACCGTATAGTATTTGCATTTAAGGTTATGTATTTAACAAATAAAATATAATATATAAGTTAAATCCGCGTTTAAAATTTTGCACAGAGCCATGCTCGAGAGTGGTATTCATTCTCTCATTTAACTCTTGGCAAGAAAGCAAAACCAACTTTTCTTTTAAAAGCAAGACTTTAAAACGTTTGTGTCATGAAAATGTCAATTTCAGTCAGTCTGCCAGTGTCTCTTCACTGAGCTAAAGGGTTTATAGAGGCAAGACAAAGGGTTCCTCTTAGTGGAATAACAACAAAGTGAAAGTGATATAACTGGAGAGCAAGAGAGAAAGAATGTTGTAAGATTAAAGTGATCCCAATTTCACAACATGACATCCTTCTCTACTTTTTTCCCTCTCAGTGTTTTGTAGAGTCTCCTGAGCATATAGGGAATCACCAGCCTAACACTTAATCAATTTTTGTTCAATGAGCATATAATGTGCATCGAAACCTGTCCCACAACCTTCCCTGCACATCTCATCCCTCACTTCTATCTCTTGGGGTCATTTGTCAAGCATTTAAACCCGTCATCAGATACTGTATCGACATACAGTATTAATTAAAGTCCATCATTTGATGTAAGACAGGAGGGGAACTCTTCATACATGCAATCCTAGTAAACCACATCCATACAAATGGTTAACATACTGTGAAAAGAAGTACTCATAAAATCAGGAAATGGCTAAATTCTTTCCCAGATGATTCTCACAGTGTTTAAGACTTCACTCAAATATATCTGCAGCAGACAAGACTGATCCAAACCTTCTGTTTTTGATCCTGCTCTTGCTCCAGCCAAACTGCTATCATCATTCAAAGATAAAAGTGATTAAATTGTTTTTATCTTTTCCTACCTGGAATGACCTCGAAAAGAAATTTCCCTGCATCGTCACCACTGGTTGGATGCTCTGAAACTTTGTTTCCAGGTAAGAAAATGGTTCCCTGTGGAATAAAGAACAGACAGGTTTAGGATTAACACTGATTTACTGACTTTTATAAGTAAATGTTAAGTAAGAAATATTCTGTGTTCACACAATGATTTTTTATCATCTCCAACAAAGAGATTGGTCATTCTATAGACCACACAGTTCACATTTGATTTATAATGTAGCTGAACATTTCTCATTTGATCTAGAACAGTTCACTTTGCACAACCTTTCCAGCTCTTCTCCTGCAGCAGCAACACTCCTGACCTCAGCAACACGCCAACTCTCACACATTATTGCAGGAAAAATCTGTTTAAAACACTGACATGTTTGTCAAAGGATTTTGCGTTGTCATGTGTATCAGCATCTCT
>NW_023339774.1:15608123-15618307 GCF_004916995.1 Morone saxatilis | reverse complement strand
GGGGGGGGGTCTGGATGATGGAGCTGAGCATTATAGAGGATCACCATCTCTCTGGCTCAGCTCTGTCCACAATGATACATCATGTGTGTGACACCAAAGGCCAGAGATTGTCTGCTTTAAATAGCAGGAGCATCAACATCAGTTTTTTTTTTCAGAGTCAACCTTTCAACAACCTTACTGTCCACACTTACTCTGTTAGAAAGGCTGTGGGGCAGATCTGTGTATTATAGTGCATCATAAGAGACTGACACACTCATTGGACCAGGGATACCATTATCAATGACAATGCAGGATATATTATATTCCCTAAATAATGAATTGTTAAAACAATGAAGGGAGAATTATTTAGCAGTAATTCTGATAATCAATTCATTGTTTAATGCATTATTTAAGCAAAATGCCAAAAACTCACTGATTCCAACTACTCAAATGTGAGTATTTGGTTGTTTTCTTTTGTGTTCTATGATTGCACACTGAATATGTGTGGGTTAGTCAGACAAAACAAGCTATTTGAATATGTCAAGTTGGGCTTAGGGAAATTGTGATGGCCATTTTTAATTTCCATTTTAAGAGGCAAATAAAAATTATGTCTTGATCTTGAAACTAATCCAAAATCTACATTACAACCCTACTGAAGTAAAGGGTCTGAGTACTAGAGACTACACATTTGAAATCAGATACACCTCACAGTCAGGAGTATGGTAGCTTACTAAATAAACTACCAAGTATTAGTGTGTGTTAATTCCCATGAGAATGACAAAATAGTTACTTACTTCACCCTAATTCTCCTAATTAGGGTGACTATAAAAAAGGATTACAACAAAAACAGCTGCAGGTTGATCCCATTTGCACTTAACAGTGACTTTTCACTAGATTAACAACTCGGACATCAGTGCCACAATGCAGCATCTGACAGTCATTAGAGTGCCTTCTATCTGGGTTAATGTTAATGCAGACAAGATGTGCATCGGTGACAGTTTCAGTCTTAAGGACCCACGCACATTAACAGGATCTGAGGGGAGTCAGTTTCCTTCCTGCTGAGAAAGAGAGCTCTTTAATGAGCCATAACTGTGACAACCAGGAAGTGGAAACCCTACCTGAGGCCCCAGATGAAGTGCTTTAAAAGGGGGTTGTAAAGATGGGACAGACATGCTCCAAAGTGGAGAAATGAGGGAGCGAACGAGCTCGTTTGATGTGGTTGTCAGCAAGAGAATCTGCACAGCTTCAATATCTTGGGATTAAAAGCTTCTTTGAGAACCTTTTTTCAGTGAACACAGATCGTTTTGTCATGCACAGTGTACTAACTCCAAGGAAACAGGGGATGTCTTAAATGAATGGCGTGTGGGTGGGATAGATTTCATAAATGTGTGCCTTTTGGACTGTGCATGTTCTTAATAAAGAAGAAAAGGACCTGTGTAGTCCCTCCATTCTGTAAAACCACAACACCACTGATATTCCTCTCCTCTGTTTCTAAACCACAGCCACACTTTCCATACTGACATCCTCCCTGGTGGGCTGTTGTTTGCTGCAGACAAACCCAACCACAGACAGAGTAATATTTACCCAACAGAGAGTATGGTAGCCTGGCCCAACCCAACGGGGCAAAAAAAACCCCAACCTATTTTGGGGTGTTCTGCATTTTTATATTGTCGTTAACTAGGATGAGGTCATTTTTTGGAAACAGTGTAATGACACAAACCCAATTATCTTTTGTTCTCAACCAAAATGCTACACACACACACACATATGGAACAGAAAAAGTCTAAGATAAATCTGTTTGAGAAAAGCGACAGCAGGAGGCTCAGGCTTGTAAGCAGCAGTCCAGCCTGTCAGGGGGCTGTTTTCTGAGGCTGTGTCCAACAGTACACTCCAAATGAAATCAAACTTGGTGAATTTTCTCAGACTGCAAGCAAATACCAGAATACTGACTGTGACTCCAGCTCTGTTCATTTAATGACACAAGTTTGTCTGACCAACCTGCACACACTGCAGCAAATAAATCCACATGTGATGTTCTGTTTGGTCCTAAAACATTTTACCTCTGTGAACATTTAGTTTTGTTTGGAGTATATTGACAGTTGTAGGGCACCTGATTGTTTCCTTCAGCCTAGGATGTTTCATTAATTATCGTTTGGGTCGGATAGGCTTTCTCAATAAAATGACGGTAAGATATTGTGGGACCAGCTCGTACAGTACACCATGGCATATAATAGGCCATCCATTGTGAAACCTCTACATGTTTTTTTAATTCTGGTTGATACCATAAAATTGTGTCCTCTTTATGATAAAAAAGATGTTTTCTCTAAGAATTAGCTTGTTTGGTCAGCTGGCAAGCTGCCCCAAGAATGGATCCCTATGCAGTTAGATAACATAGTTAATCATGGGACCACTTGCTGTTTTTACCTTCAGCTGTGCCAAGCATTTGCAATGACTTATGTAAATTTTATGTTGACTTATGTTATTTGGTAAGCTTTAGGAGGCTTGCAGTGGCCAAATGTCAGCAGAGGGTTAGCATAACCATTAGTATTATAAAGTGAATAAGACACAGGTTGAAATAATATATTGAAAAATTGAGAATTTGAAAAATACTGCAATTTTTCTTTAAACCTGAAATAAACATAAACAGTTCATAGTCAAACTAGCTAGCAATGATTTGGCTACTTAGACATCTAGCCGATACAGAACTTTACAGGATGAGTGTCCGATAATAATGTCTGATAAAAATGTCTGGATAATGGCCTAAAGTCCAATATTCATTCTAATTTGGCTCTGTTTTGGTCTCGACCAACTCAATATCTAGCTCTTTAGCAGCTAATGCGAAATGCTACTCCTCAGCTGCTAGTTGTTGTTCTGCTGTTTGGTGCTGATTAGTTGTTGTTCTGTAGGTTTTTAGAGCATAAAGCTAGAAAGAGCTGAAGTTAACTGCTTACGTGGGTGATAATTCTCTGGGATTCCAACATTTCCTGCACTTCCTTCTTCTCCATATAAGTAGGCTATGTTATCCATCGTTAATATAATAATATTGATTATATATGCTTTAGGAATATGAATCATCACACTACTGGAATTTCTCCTGGGGACTGTGTTTAGGTTTAGGTTTAACTTTTTAGTTTGTAAAATAATGATCTGCTGAACATGTGGCAAGATAATAAAATGCAGGGCAATATATTGTGGAGCAGAAATTGATTTCAGATTGCAGATAAATGCTCACACTGAAGTCAATTAACCAGAAGTTATTGGTGTAACAGGTCATTTAAATGCTCATTAAAGCATGGCTGGTTGATCAGTAGTCCTTTTATCCAATAATTACTGTTCTCCAGCGTCAGTGACCTCTCAGACGCAGGAAGTCAAACTCAGTTGGAGACCTGGAGACGGTACATATACTTTTTGCCTGTGTAGACTATGGTAAGTGTGTAAGTGCATCTGGGTCTCTGTGGTTCTTCTTTTCACTACCCGAGTCTCTATTATTACCTGTGTGCCTGCTATATGACCTGTCTATTCAAGTGGAAAAGAGTTACTTAATGGTTGTTCTGCTCTGATCGCTCCACTGAGTCCATCAATCCAATAAATGTCATCATTATTTCACAGTTATAAAACAGGTAGTTCTGGTCCTAAGTTCTGAATGGGTGAGCCTCGTTCAAAAGCCACAGTAAAACACTCACTAAATCCACAGCTGCGGCTGCATAACACTCACTGAAATATTAATATGCCAGTCAAATGCAATAGGGTGAAAAAAATAGAGGACTTCTCCATTAATTTTTATTTACTTGGTGGATTAACTGTGGGTGAATGATGTGAGAGGTTAGACGTGATAAAGCAGGAGATGATATTGAGAAGACTGGAATTAACAAGAAGTGAATTAAAAAGTTGGGAAAATCACAAAACAAGGCCAGAAACATTAAACAGAGTATGTGACATCTTTGCTAAAAGCAGTGAGTGCCAGACAGACACGGTAGACAAAGAAGAAACTTAACCTTTCTTGGAGCTTTATTACCTGATATGATGGTCTGAAAGGATAGTGTGGGCAAAGTACACATATAGATATACAATACAAACATAACACTGAACCTTCTAGCATATAATTGTGCAGTGTGCAAAAAAATCTGGGGCAGAGAGCTAGTGAAGCAGACAACAAGAACAAGAATGGTCTGAAGCATGCTTCTTAGACATACACACCAAATCCATCAAAAACTATAAGATCCCTAAGTCCAAAAAGCAAGAAAGCCTACAGTGATTTATGAGTAAGCAGCTGGAAAACATACACTGTCCTGTCACTTTCTTGCGGGAATACCTGTCATTGCTGCTGCTGTTGCTGCCTGCCTGGCGCAGAGACCTTTTATCTTCATCCACCAAGAACTCCCATATATAAGGTTTCATAAAATATCATCTGCCTAAAACAAGGCGGCTTCTTGAAACGATTTGGGTCTGAGACTTCTCAAAGCATGATATGTAAAGAAAGATAACTGAATGGATGCAGTGATTTCCACTGATCTGTTTCTTTTAAAGAGAATATAAAATGCCAAAGCACTTACTGTGAAATCTTATGAAAATAAAAGGACAGTGATTCAAGGTTACAAAGTCCTCTGTGAAAACATAAAACCTTAAAAGGCCAAATTTAATGAATTTAAGAATGGCAATAACTTGTAGTTTATACCTCTCCCAATTCATTTAAGAATTTTTTTAATTTTGACCTTTACTATTTTGTATTTTGACATTACATAATATGCATTTTGCAGTAGTATATCAACAATAGTTCTTAAAGGTATATTTATGGTCATACAATACTGTGTATGGACAAGTATCACAAAATGCATCTAATGATATAAAAGTTATAAAAAGTTCCTCCTCTGCAGAGCAGAATGTCACCCAATGCCTTTATTTAACCTTATTAAATATATATAAGTAATGTCTTAATGTAACCTTATTTAAAGTCAGAGTGCACCTTTGACTTTATGTGCTTTATGGATTTATCTTCTTCTAATGGCAATAATATACAAAACATGCTCTGATACAAAGCACTGTGTCATTGTAAGGCATATTATATCATACTTTATTATACTGACGGTCATAAATTGTGGTCTAATCTATTACAAATATAATACTATTTTTTATTAAAAATGCTGTACATTCTTTGCATAGGTAATGGCTTTATGGATGGTATAATATTTTGGACACACTGTATGTACATGCTATAAACTCAAGATGCAAAATGGGTTTCCTGTTAAATTAGTTTATAGCTTATTCAGCTGAACTCTCTGCTCCAGTATATATACACCTTTAAAACTAGAGCACAGCTGCAGGAGGCATCACTACTTTGGCTTGCAAAGTATACAAATAACCAACCACAGGACAGGCAGGAGGCATATTCCTGCTCATCAACTATTTTCCAGTAAAATGAGTTTACAGCAACTTTAGTTGGACTCTCAGTTACAGCATAATCCCCTTTGAAACTAGAGCACAGCTGCACCAGCCTCAGAGAGAAATCATATTTCTGTACATTAACTATTCTTGCACTGTAGGTTTATTGCATGGTTTACTGTTTGTATGGTCAGTGACAGTATCTGAGCATTCAATAATAAATTAATAATACCCTGACATTTCACTGCAGCAAGTTTAAAATCAGTCCACAAAGAATAAAGCGGCCCAAAGTCCACAAATTAAACTTGACAATCACAGCTTTGTTTTATTAAGCCAGAAAAAATGGAACACATGAGTAAAGTGAGACATCTAAAAAGCAGACTTCCTGGAGTCTTAGATGATAAACATCCCTGCGAAGATAACTGGTTACCAATAAAAAATGTAGCCTAGAATAAAGCCTTGATATACAGCATTTCTTCTGAAGTGATAATATGATTAGTTTGGTTATACCAAAGATAATAAAAGACACAGATTGAAACAATTGTTGGTTGTATGAATTGAGTCTGCACTATTGTTCCCATCACCACATAGAGCTGATGTTTTGAGCTACAAATAAGGGAAAATGCAGTGAATTAATTATAACTTTAAACGTTTACATCCCTGACATGATCATGTTGATACCAGGTACTCAGGAATACAGATGAGTATGTGAATGAACATCTAGTCTGCCAACAGTATGAGATAGTGTGTATGTTTTTTATCAGAAGAGAGGAGAGGAGATTTTCAGCAAATGAAGAAAACCAGAGTTCTTCCTCTGGGGAGCATGAAAACCCACAAGGAGTTCAATGTGACCATATATTTTTTAGATACCTTGTCATGGACCAGAATCTTGGTCAAGTGAGATTTATAGTTTTAATAAAAAATAATTTTCCAGATTGCAACTGTTTAAGACACAAAATCCTAGAAAGCTGCTGTAGTAATTTTGTACAGTGCTTTGTATCAACAGAGATCTTACAGTACTGCCATACCAGCAGAATATTACTTCTCCTTAAAAAACATGGTCATATATTCTTCATAGAACACGTAATCACTTTGCAGTGCAGATTTAAGACAACATTTCAGATAAAAATGTGAGCTTTATGATCCAGTACATTTGCATTTGTGTAATAAACAGTGTATTGCAACACAGCAACAACCGTCACATGTTAAGTCACCTTCATCTTTGGATTTAGTTACGGATTACATTTGAATATTGTGTCAGCCAGTTTCGATATGTTAGTGTGTATGTTTTGTACTTGTTGTTTGTGTGTGCACATATAGTGCAAATTGATATGTCCCCTTGCACATGAGCTCCACTTTGATGTACCCATAGTGGTAATTTAAACTCTTTTCTTCCTGCTACCCATTAAGATCTCTCTAAAGCTGATGATGTGTACTGGTACTATAAACCTCAAGCATGGCTTTGATTTATTGGTCAGTTTCTTCACAGCAAACTTCACAAAACAGAAATGAAGATGGTGAACTAAATTTATGGACTGGAGGAGAACTACCCATGTTTCAAAGATAGAGATAGAAAACACGAGTTCAGCAGAAATGTATTAAAGTCATGGGTTTCATATATTTTTACAACCATATAGAAAAATAGATCACTTCAGCTATTTTACCACCTCTAACTCTAGACTTATTACCTTACAGCACAATACTTAATGCTGTGGATGTAATTATTTAAACAGTATGGCAGGGGATTCCATTGGTGGTCTCGGTTACTTACCAGTAGTCTTGTTAATGCTTAGAGCTAAGAGACCTGTGATTGAAAATCTCCCAGCAGTCCATGATTAACATAAGCAATCAGGGCTGTGTTAACAGCAGTTTATTAAGCCAAAAGACAGCATGAAAAAAAATATTTAAACCACCTACAAGAGCAGACTTCTTTGGTTTATATCTGATACCCGATTCTGCTCTTAGACCTCCCTCCAGGGCGTCTTAGAGGACACAGTGGAGTGGATTATATGCCGTGAATTGATACTGCTGTGCTGATACACATTTTTGTCTGACATGTCACCTCTGTCGCTGACTGTGGACAGACTGAGCAGTGACAAAATAAGAAGCACCTAGTTTGCATATAGTACCTTAAAATGTCTCTGTTAGCTTGTCCACATTTGCTGCTGTTCATTAATAATATGGGAAGCCAGCAGATTGATAGGAATTAGAAGACTTGGGACCTCAGCAAGTTAAATCAGCAAGAACTGACATATCATCACCTTTAGATTTAATATGGCAAACAGTTTTACATTAGCATTCATTTGGGGTTGTGTTTCTGGTCACCTGATGAATCTTAGTCCAATATTCACCACCCTTATGGCTCTAATTTGGTCTCCACCAACTCCTGAGGGAAATAACTGTAGCTGCTAAATGCTCCTCCGTGTTCACCAGCTATGCTAACTGTCTGTCTGCAGTTCGGTGCTGGTAGTGGGTTTTTAGAGCTTTTCGCTGAGAACAGCTGTCTTCTGCAGCTGAAAATGATGTGTAGGGAGAACCAAAACAGTTAAGTTTTGGGCAAAAATAACAAAACAATCAGCTGAAAGATGCTTAAATGCTTGGTGGAACTGAGGGGAACTGCGGAAACAACTGCAGACTCAAGTGATCATATGATTTTTAAGTTGAAATTGGCATGAACTAACATTTGTGATTATATTTTGTGGGACAATACACAAGCTTATACATGAAACCATTGGAAAGTGACGTATTTTAAGTCAGACAAGGTCTTTTGCCTGGGGATACCAACTGAAACTCTGTTGTGTGGGAGGAATTTTGATGTGATTGAACACTCCAGCTCCTGCACCAGCTGCGTACTGTGAAATGTGTTCCCCCACTTGTACAAATACCACTACACCTGCACATACCTAAAATTCATAGTACCCAGTTACCACCTAAGGTATTGGATACAGAGAAAGTGCTCGGAAAATGGAACTTGCAGAAAGTTGTTGCAAGTCCAGTGAGACATAATTGACTTTTCCATCCTTCAATACAGAGCTTATTAGACATGCAGTCACCATACAGGAGTCAGAGAGTATAGTCTCTATATTTAGTGTGCGTACTAGGAGCACTGACAGCCAGAACTGTCTTCTATTAATGACATTTCTTTCTTGCTTAAATGTTTAACCAAGGTAATACTGTCAGGAATAAGAGAAGATGCAGTAATTGGCTTTTAGTATGCCACTCATGCATTAGGTGGCACACAACCATGCCCACAAACCCTGTGTTTGGATTTGTAACCAGAAGATGATGTCAGGCATGTGTTTGATGACATACTCAAGAGGGTGTTTGGATAATGTCCACATTATTGTCCACATTCCTCTGACGTTCAAATATAATACGGGTCAGATCACGTCTGGATGTGATGTGACTCTGGAAGTGATCACAAGTTTTACCATGTTTGTGTCAATGTCAATAGTGACTACAGAGTTTCTGCAGCAGTGAAGGTCAGACAAATAGTACAGTGTTAATGTTTCATCAAAACAGAAGAAAGACGACGCAGTCTTGCAGTATGAATAATTGCAGACCTACAGTGGCATTTTATTTATTTCTGTTAAATGCCAAGGTCAAGCAGTTTCCAGCTCAAACAGGGAAACAAAGGATTTTTAGTGGATTATTGCACTCTTGCATTATTGATTTAATGCGATTTCTCATTAAAGCCAACTACTTTTCCTTAGATCATTTTGTCTGTTCAGAGACAGACCCCTCATGGTATGAATATTAATAAACTAACTTGTACAACTTGTTGTGTCTAGAATCATAATATCTTTATTAAATTTTAATTATGCCTTTCATTTCCTAATACATTTTAATAAAATAAAATTGGTTCAATGTATTCATTCATTCATTCATTTACTTCGCTAGAATGCAGATACAATGCTAAGTGGTTTAAATTACAATAATCATACCATTTCACCCACTGAATGAATACTGTCTTTGTTTATGGCTCAGCTGGATGAAATCTGAGTGTGTGTGTGTGTGAGAATGTGAAAGAGTACATGCATGCTTGTGCATGCATACATCTCGATAGACAAGTAAGGGCAAGCAGATGGCATGTTGACGCTAAGCCCACACGTGCCGTACCCTACGCGTGCTTTTCGGTGACCCTTCACCTCCATCTGACTCCATTCTTCAGATTCCACACATTACTCAGAGAGGTTTGGCCCGACTTTGTGGGACACAACATGGTCCCCTTTATTGACAATAATAATGCCTTCTTTCTAATAATGTCATCTACAAATATTAGAATTCCTCCGAGTAGCAGCATTTGAAAACGAAATCTTATCAGATTTCTGTATAAAGCTATTTAGTGCATTGTCTTAAGACCAATTCCGAGCAGTATGTTTACTATGTAATATGTACTGTACATACAAACACACAAAAGGTGGACACAACAACATAATGACCAACTGCAACCCAATAAAACAGTAATTTAGCTCCATTATAAGCTGTCATGTTCTTTAAAGGTCCAGTGTGTAGGATTCAGTGGCATCTAGTGGTGTAGTTGCAGATTACAACCATTTGAATACCACTGAGTCTTCCAAAGGAGTAGGAGAAACTACTACGGCTTCCAAAAAACGCAAAATGCCCCTATCTTGTGTCAGTGTTTGGTCTGTCTGATCTGGGCGACTGTAAAAACACACCAACTGTTAACATGGTGACCTCGGTGGAGGGACCTGCTCTCCTGTAGTTAAAAACTCTTCATTCTAAGGTAACAAAAACGCAACAATTCCTATATTCAGGTGATTATACACTAATGAAAACATACCTATGAATATTATATCAAATTT
>NW_023339774.1:15600910-15608023 GCF_004916995.1 Morone saxatilis | reverse complement strand
GTGGTTCAACATGGCGGCGACTGGTGGCGTCTGTAGATATAAACAGCTCATTCTAAGGTAACAAAAACACAACAATTCCTATATTCAGGTGATTATACACTAATGAAAACATACCTAAAGAGCCAGATATTTCTCTAGGTGGAGACCAAAAACAGAGCTAGGACTCCAATGCTAATGTTTCTACATATCTGCTGGATCTGTAAATAAGCAACTGTGCGTTAACAAATTTGTTGAAAAAACTTAAAAGCTGATCAGCGTATGTTAGTGTGTTTAAAATGTGTTTCAACTGCTCCAAAGTGACCAAAGAATCAATTATTGCAGGTTTAGGGATTGGTTATGTTAAGGCAACAAAAACTACTTGCTTCTAAGAGATGACAGTCATTATTTGTCTGACCACAAGAGGTCGCTCATCAGGAAGGTCAATTACCTATTTTCCTTTATGGTGAACACAGTCCCTATCTAATGAACATTCAATATGTAACTTCAATGTGTGTGTAATATGAGATTTAGAAATCATTATTTTGTGCCATCATTGACTGGTAAAGTTGTAAACTGCTGAATAGGCAAGGCATTATGGAGTTTTTAGAAAATAGTAGTGTAAATGAATACTGCTGTTTGTAGAGCTTGAGAACACTTTACAGACAATATATTTGTATTTAGAACTCCAACACTCATACATAGCCAGAACAAAATAGCATAAAGTAAATATAAAGCACTCTGTAGATGCTTTGAGTTTAAATATGTGACTGTTTATGTCTAATCAGCCCAAGCTTTGTTGGCGTCTGTGTTTCCATAGGCAACAGACAGGGGCAGATGTTCCTGCTCCCACTGAGGAGGCAGCAATTAGGCAAATGTGACAGGTAACAAATGGAGACTTCACAGTACGTCAGAGAATTAATTAATAGCTGATCTAAATATGGCTTCCCACCTCTGCGTTATGTGGTTCGCAGCTCAGGACAGAGATTTAACCCCACTGTACGTTACTGTATGTTGGTGTGTTTGTGTGCTTGTGCGGGTTTGCCCTTATCTTTAACATCAGTGTTAGACACTAGGAAACAACTTCTCTCAGCTCTTTGGCCTACTTGTGTTCTTTCTTTCAGGACGTTGGAAACTCTAGATTAGTTATCTTGTATTCTGTTGGGTACTGTGTCATGTAAGGGTGTTGTTTTTGTGCTACTCCATGCTGCTCTGCTTTGGAGGTCACAGAGATTTAAGGACTTTGAACGCACTGCTCTGTGCCTGACCTAGTTTTATTGAAATTTCCCATTCTCTGCAAAAAGAAGCAGTTTTAGGTATGTGAAATTGATGTTGGCTTTGTTTCAAAAGTATGAAAGAATAACATTTCTGGGTGGATAAATATAGATGGCGAGAGATGAGAATATTTCAATGGGAAACAAATTGTTTCTTGTCATTTTCTGTAATTTATTATGAAGAACTGCCCCACAGAATTTGCATCATTCCCTCAGGATATTCACAGCACCAAGAGCTAAGGCAAAACTGTTGGGGCTCCTAATATAAGACCACACTCATGCTTAAGAACCAGAGCAACCCAGAAATAGCTGTGAATAATATCTCCTCTCCCTGTATCTGGCCAGTGGCCCATGTTCAGGTCTGGTTCTTAACCTTCAGACACTTCTCCTGCTGATGTGGCTTGGGTTTGGCTGAGCTGAGACTGCTGGGAAATCAGCCAGACAAAGGAGTGTGGGTAGATGAGCAGAATGAAGATTTCAATTGTGCTCAAGTTTCCTCTGGAAAAAGAGGATATTGTTTGGGTGAAATAGATATTAGAAAAGGTTGGGGTCCTCTGTGTATTTTCTTATGCATGCGAAGAACAGAACTTCTGGTGTGAAACAGCTGGCTTCTGGAAATGCAAATGGGCAAAACTCCATAATAAATAACTGAGTATGAGTGAACTGACTCCTAGATACTGTGAAGATCTGTGAATCTGGATACTGACCAATCTCATAATCAGCTGTCAGCCCTTAGCTGAGCATAAATACTTACTTACTTACTTAATACGGGGGGAAACAGCTAGTCTGACTAGTCTGAAGATGAAAAAAAAATCGACTTAAAAGCACATCTAAAGCTCACTAATAAACATTTAATATCTTGTTTGTTTGATCCGAGCTTGAGGCAGACTTTTTACCTTTGGAAGGAACCAAACAGGCTCTGTTTTCTTTCTTTATGCTAAACTAAGCTAGTAATCGCCTCCTGGCTGTGTCTTCATATTTAACTGACAGATATGAAAAAGGTATTGACTTTTTCATATAACTCTCAGCAAAAAAGCGAATAAGCCTACAGTATTTCCCTAGATGTCACTACTCCTTTAATATTACATGTAATCTGTATTCAGTTGTCCCTCGTTCCCTGACACTCAATTCCAGCAAACTGATCCCTAAGCAGCTGTAGAACAGAAGTAAATTAGCGACAACAGATTCTAATTTCTTACTTCCCCTGCTGTGCTTTTCTAACCTGGTGGAATGAATTATATATCCCTCTTTCTCCACATTTCCACATGTATGTGATTTTTCTTTGGAATGACAATCAAAAGTCTGTCTTGTTCCGCTTCTTTGTTCCGTCCACACATGCTCAGGGAAAGAGGCTGCCTGGTTACAGTAACGTTAGAGACAGCCTTATTGTCTGCATCACTCATTGTCTCCTCTTCTTTCAGGATAGCTTTGTGTGTTGGCCTCAGTGAAACCAAGCTCACAACAGTTTACTTTGACTTACAGTCAAAACAACCCGACTTTTGAATCAGAGCCTGATCTTGTTATCTCATTTGGCTGTAAGATGCATCTGCTGTGTAGACCCCAGGTGTCCATTGTTTCAGAGACATGTCACATGTTTGAGAACTAAATTGTGTTCCTGGAAACAACCTTTCTCACGTTTGCTCATCCACTTTTGAAACCAGTTAGAACTAAACTAAGTGCACAAAAAACACAATAACAGTAACTGAAACTGTAGACGGAGACAGACGGCTCTTTTGTTTGAAAGCAGAGCAGAGTCATTTTACATTTGTAGAAGTAAGTCAGGAAAGTGGGACATTAGCCAACCACTTGATGATTACTATTGTTTTTATTTAATCAGTTTTATGTTAACTTAAAGATCCCTTCCAGATGTGCATTAAGACTTATATACAAATGCATCTACTCCTTCTACTTCCAGAAGCTATGAATAATACAAAGTTTTGTATTGTAGTATAAAGTCCATTCTCAGTGTATGTGCACTGGTGGCTGCAAGTTTATACATCACACATCACACATAAGTTGCGTACTGGACCAGGATTGTGCTCACAGGCCCGGCCCGTTAAAATCTGATTTTCATTGAGCACAGAGAAAGAAAAAAAAAACCCTCTTAGTTTCAAACTCTTCACATACATCATTCTACACAGTGAAGCTCAAACATCCAACAGTAAGTGGAGGGGGGGACTTTAAGAAAAGCTATATCTGCCTTCACAACATATATCATGTTTTAACCATGTTTGTCTGAGGGAAATCACCTTTATCTTTTGCTGAAATAGCTGAATTCCTCTTTGCATTTTGATCTCATTAAATCCCGGCTATAGAGACTATATTTAATAGGAGGCAGGAGACTCTAGCTGGAGACACAGAGGATTAAAAAGCATATGTGGGATTCCCAACTATGTAGAGGGGAATCCCCAGTCTGAGGCTGAGTTTTGATCTCTGTAACACTAACTTATATAAACATGTCAAAGTACGAGGGGATCACAGATTCAATTCAAGAAAGGATGTAATGCTAATAATAATGTTGTAATTAATATACCAATTCATTTCAGCTCTTCTTATAAAACATTTATTCACATTCACTCCTGGACTAGACAAAGAGCTCTGTCACTTACCCTTGTATGTCTCTGTGTGCCAGTGAGCAAGCAACTTGTTCTAAATCAATTAACCTGACTAAGAACAGTTGTAGCAGCTGGTACAACACATGGAAACCAAATAATTCCAAACTTTTTACACTAGCAGCATACACCTCTGGTCTGATCATGGTCAATGTCTGCAAGTTCTTCAAGTTTCGTGAGCTAACAAATTAGTTGGCTGCTGGAATCAACTTGTCAGCTTTATCAGCTCAAAAGAGATTAAATTAGATAATAGAAGTTGATCCAGGTATAGCAGCAAAAAACTCCATGATTGTTTTATTTGTTTCTGGTATTTACTGCACAGTAGATAAATGTGAATATTCATTGTACTAGTATAATGTACTAATAACATGTTCCTTAATTTAAGTTCCTGTATGATTTTTGTGGTTACTGAGACAAACAGCAGTCTGTGAAATCTGGTTGTGTGTGATGCAATGATTTAAAAATGAGCTGGGATTAGTCTTTCAGTGTGTTCACAGCCTTACCAGGGCTTTGGTCTCCTCCTCGTCTTTGTAATAGTAGAGTTGGTCCCCCCGGAGAACAAACCAGCGACTGTGCCAAGTCTTCACAAAACCTCCTTGCTTCCTGAGCCACCCACACCTGATGACACTCGGCCGTCCCTGCTTCTGGATCTCTGTGCTGGCCTGACCTCCACTGCGCTGGGGACTGCTGTGGGACACACACTGGTCCTCCATTACAGCAACTCTAGTCTGCAAAAAGGCAAAACAGTTCAAATCTGTTTAGATTTACAGATGTTGCAAATTCCAAGTAGGCAATAGGTAAGCTGTAGGTAAACAAAAACTTTCCGCAGCATATTACAAATAGACGATGCAGCATTCATGAATAAATGAATGCTTAACTCAGTGCGGGTATTTAGAACTGAAATTGTAAAGAAGCTCAGTGACTCTTAAGCTTAAAGTATCAATATTCTGCAAGATTTCAACCAGTAAAGGAATCTATTTGTATGATAGGGAGAGTGTAATAATTACCACAGCCACCACAGTCCAACACAAATGTGGCAGCAGCATGTTTGTTCATTTAAACTATTCATTCAGTCCATTTAATGGAAACCATTTTCTTCAAGTAAAGTCTGTGGATTATCCCAAGCTGAGTTTTTCCAATGTCATTTTCAGTTCTGACAAAATCCTCTCACTCTCAAATCCTCAGCAAATAACACCTAAATGATCTCTGTGTGTCTGGGTAGCACTTGAGGTAAATGGAAAAAGTTTTTGGGGTTTTTGTGATTTGGAGTCCACTCATGGAACATTGAGAAATTTGAGGTAGACAGAGTTGAGTGTTGCAAGGAGACAAAGGCATAAGGGGGAATGTGGGAGGAGGAATTCATAAACCAGACAACAAGACCACAGGCCAAACCCCTAATCTCTTTCATCTACATCTTGTGTCACCCACTTACACATATCAACATGTCTTTCTCATGTCTCACTGTAATATTTTGTCTCTGTCTTTTTGAGCTCTCAACCTTTTAAACTGTTTTGAAGTTTTAATATGACAGAACTCATATTATTCAAGTAGATGAGATATGATCCAATGTGACAAATATCCTGGGTTGGCCTTAAAATTTCAAACGCATCAACACAGCTGTACATACGTAAGATCACTCACAAACAACGCAACGCATGCAATAAATCACCCTACATATGTTGTTTCCATAAGCATAATAGATTGTTTAAACCTCAGCATCATTCAGTGACATATGCTACTACTCGGCGACTGCTGCTGTCAGCTTTAAACACTGCCATGTTATCAGTGGCTCTGGTTGAGCTTGCCTTGGTGGACGTCCAAACAGCCCACAGGTCCAGATGAGGACCAGATGCAACCCAGCAGTGTTCCAGGCAGCAGTGGAGCAAGTGCAGCAGGGCTGCTGTGGTGATTTCAAAACCACTCAGTCCAAGTATGTGCGTCCTGTATGCATGTGCATGCACAAACATGCTCACTACTCTGGATTCCTCGAAGAAAATAGCCGTTTTACACTTGTTTTGCATTGTGGTTGCCGTAACCTACTCATTATCTTTTGTCCATCTCTTTTTCGGCTTTGCTCCACTTTCATGCTGGATTTATGTTGGGAAAAAAGTGGGTAGTGCTCTTTCTTCGACAGCGGTGAAAGCTATCATCTGAACTAAGTTCATTCAAGGGAAAATTCCTCATTGTGTGGGACATTTAACACTAATATTGGAGGGAATAACCTTGATTCCTATACACACTTCATTCTCTTAGCTTAAATAATCTGTAAATACACACACACACACACATACACACACACACACATACATAGCATAAATCACAGTCTAGGGTTGATACACCCATCTGTTGATGGAGTCACCTGCTGTGTTACCAGTCTGCTGCCACAGCCCCTTTACAATTTCATGCCTCCTGCACAGGGCCTAGTTAACAGCACTGCTGGGACTGGCCTGTGCTGCTATGAATTGAAATGGTAAATAACTCAGGGGTTTCTTAATATGAGCAACTTCAAGCTGAAAGGAGAAACACTATTTAAAATTTACATTACACTGTGGTCTAGTCCAGAGGTAATAAATTGCCATACAGGGATAGAAGGAATAATGATGAATAAAACTATAAATTAATAGCCAAATGGAGTAAGCTTAGTGCAAAAGTTAGTGGTTCTTTAGCCTGTGCAGAAACAGCATGATGAATTGTGACCTTTAGAAGGTTACTCATTTTAATTTTTATGTTGCCACTAAAAGCCAGTTTGTGGGTTCTATCAGACATATCCAACAGAATCATGGGGAAATGATGTGTTAACAACAGCCATGAAGCAATGAATCCTATCTATGTGCAATAAGAAATAAATTGCAACTGCTTTCACAATGGACACTGGAAGAAAACAAACAGTACTTTTTTATGTATTAATTGATGAGTTGATTTTTGGCTACAAATGTGGCATGCTTGGAAATGTTGCTCTGTTGGTTGGTCTGTCCACCACTTTGGTTCAAACAGAAATGTCTTAAACAAAACTACCGGATGAATTTTCGTGAAATTTACTACAGACTTTCATGTTTCTCCCAAGATGAATTGTAATAACTTTGGTGATCCTTTTCCTCTAAAACTAATAACATTTCCATCAGCCTTGGTAGTAAATGTTAGCACATGAACACAACTAAGATGATGACATTTCTTGCTATGCGTGTTAATATTGTCAAGTGCTAGCTCAAACTGGGATATATTAGGCAGCAAATGAACATTTTGTCCTCAAT
>NW_023339774.1:15565591-15600810 GCF_004916995.1 Morone saxatilis | reverse complement strand
TGGGGTGTTCCCAGTCTGCAGTGGTCAGTACCTATCAAAAGTGGTCCAAGGAAGGAAAAGCGGTGAACCAGAGACAGGGTCAGGGGAGGCGAAGGCTCATTGATGTACTTAGGAAGCGAAGGCTGGCCCGTGTGGTCCGATATGGGGCTGCATAACATTATGACCAGCAGTGTGCCCTGGTTTCTTTTTTGGATTCTCACCCACCACTTTAAAAGCTGTTGTGTTGACTCAGAAAAGAAATCTGAGGAACTGATCACTTCCTCACCGACTCATTCTTCTACCCTTTTGCTTTTGCTTTGGTAGCCAGCACAACTATGACAATCTTACACGCGCTTGGACAAACATTAGCACATTTGTAAAATAAATCATATCACTGTGTGCTTTAATAGGCCAATGAGCTAGCTAGAAAATACATTTGTTTAGGTTAATAAACTTGTGAGGCAACAACTCAACAAGGGCTACAGGCTTTGTTGACCTGTTTTTCAAACCTGGATTTTATATGTAGCATATACTTGCAAAGCTGCAAAGTCTCTGCAAGAACACATCACTAACTGAATGTTTTGTTCATTCAGCACACTGAACACAGTCTCCTAAAGGTGTGTTCTGTGTCCCTGTAAAACACCTTTGTGTGCAGGGCCATGTGTCTCTACTGTATCTTTGTGTGTGGCAATAGTATATCTGTCCTTTTGAGCCCCAGTCTCCAGAATAAGCAGTGGAACTAGATGTAATATTTCTTTTATGAGGTTGGAAAACCCTTTCTAGACAAAAAAAGTAAACATAGTTAAGAGATTGACATGAAATTTAGTGGTGACATCAAGTCTGATCTCTAGAACAACGAACATGGCAGTAAGCAGCAATTAACACTCTACATATCCGTCTGTTAGTGCTAGTAACACTTGCTTCTGTCTCAGCTGTCAACATTCAAGACATTTTGTGTTTAAGAATATCCCAGAAATTTCTCACAGTGCATCTGAGAACTTTGACCATACTAAGAAGTCAGTCGGAAGAGACACCCTGACCTTAACTATAAACAACAGCTCAGCACAGACAGCTACACACACACACACACATATGGCAAACGCACACTGTACATTTGCAATGACAACACAAAGATAGTCACGAATCAGCCCCCCAAGGTTTTGTGGCATGCACTATAATTTCTTAGCAGGATGCAACATAAATGTGGCTCAGCGGCAGTCAAATAAAAAAGAATAAATTCAAACTCCACATGTAAAACAGAAAAGAAGTGATGGACTGACTTTTCTATGAGGGGTGCAAATCTTTCAAACCACCATTAGTGTTTGTCTCCATTATGGCACTGAGGTATTAGTATTCTCTGTCTGTCTGTGTCCATTAGTAAAATGGATACTGAGCCAGACCATCTGAGGATCAGGGACGCCTTGTTGTTGGTTTAAAAATATGCGTCTGTCAGTGAAATCATAAAATACAGCTACTGGACGTGTGTTTAGTGATGAAAGCTGTTCTCAGAGCAGCCAAAATGGCACTGAATTGTACTATAAATCATTTCAAATTGTTTCCTGGGGCACAACTATTCGATGTAAACTGATACTTGTGATGATGAACCAATGCATGATAAAAAGGGGCTCTGTTTTTTGTCGAATGCTATGGGATCAAAATTCAGTATTTTCTTCATGTGAAAATGTTGTCAGAAGCACCTTATGTTGGCAACATCATGAATAACATTACACCCATACAAAGAGCAAATAAGGATATCTTGAAGTCTAAATAATTAAGGAAGTTTTATGAGATAAAATCTCTGAAAATGTGATATTTTAGACCTTCTCCATACAAGACCTGTCTCACAGCATCAGGAGGTTGCTAATTTTCAGTGCTGTGTTTGTTCCCCATATGGGAAAGCACTGAAG
Organism: Morone saxatilis; assembly: GCF_004916995.1. NCBI lineage: Eukaryota > Metazoa > Chordata > Actinopteri > Moronidae > Morone > Morone saxatilis. The sequence continues at coordinate 15,598,924 of NW_023339774.1, read as the reverse complement.
CTAACAGCACACAGAAAGCCTGAACTGCTGTTTGACTCGTCTTTGTTTGAATTGAGCTGGTTTGGAAGAAAGGAGATTGAGGCTTCACTTTACAGTCTGGCTCATCCTTTGGGAAATTAAAGTTGTGCTTGGGAAGATTTTTGGGGGGTAAAAATACAACCTGAAGTAACCTAAATCATACATTTTGGGCTGCAAAAAGAGCATTCAATTCCCTTAATTGAGACTTTACAGACTGTTGCCCAAACTGCCAAAAATGTTGGTGTTGGTTAGGGACAGTGGCAGGAAATCTACTGTTACCACAGGAAGTGGCCAGTCACAACAGCAGCAAAGAAGCACTCTGTCGAGAGAAAATTGGACTCAAACAAACTTAGATCTCTTGCCTTTCCCATCCTGTGGATGCTATGAAGCATCACGGGCCAAAATGGTAGATGTACTAAAGTTCATTTTAAGGACATCATGTGACACATTTTCATAGTTTTCAAACCATTTGCTAAGCCTCACTTTTGCTACACCTTTCCATTCTCGTATTGGCACATTTACAATGATAACAGTGTGAGATTAAATAATTAATCTTCGGTTGATTAGCTGATAGCTAATGAGTTGGTTGGACTCGTTTTAACACTAATCTTGTACCTTAACAGAGGTCATAAATGTGCACTTGATGACTACATATACTAGGAAAGTTGAGCTGACGATCTATATAAAAGACATGAGCCTCAGCTAATTCAACAGCATTGTCTTCAGACTGTGTAAAACTTTGTCTTTGCATCATATATAGGCCTATGATTAGGTAAAATGTATAGCTATTTTAACATTCAAACATAACACAGCACTGTTTGGCTGCTTGTTTTCATACTCCCAGAGAAAAAGATTTTAGGATGCCGATAACCAATGTGTTCGGTCAACATAACGTTATCTTGGTTAACAAGTTTAAATTGTAAATCACATTAGCTTAACCTCCACAACCAGTCTGATTTCCAGTTGTGAGTCTCGGGTACCTATTGTGGCTGGCAAGCTAGTTAACTGGACATGCTAACAATTTTAGCTTATTCAGCAGATAAACTGTACATTACTATATATTTTTGCTATTGAGATTTTGGTTTTGGAAAAGGGAGAAAAGAAATTCAAAACCCTCCAAACTCTATTTATACAGAAGTATCATGTTCAGTTTGCCGCTCCCAGTGACAGTAACCAGTTGCAAAAGTCACTAAAACCCTTATTCCATTATCCTCTATTAATAACTCAGTACATGTGTTAGTTTCTGATCACTGCACCTGCTTTCGAACCTACTTCTCTGGAACACTGTAATTTGATCTCTGTTGTGTACACGTTGTATATATTGTGATGTTTTTTGCATTAGCTATGTTTACCTGTTTACTTGGTTTTGTTAGTTGCCTCCTGTTGCTGCCTCTTGACCGGGTCGTCATTGTAAATAAGAATAGTTTTTTTTAATGGACTTATCTGGTTAAATAAAGGTAAAGAAGTATTGATATACAGCCCCATGCACACCTCTCCTCTCTCTCTCTATATATATGTATATATACATGGGGGAATCCATATTGTACAGGCACAGGCCCTCTGTGACATACGGTTGCTAAACTATATGGACCATAGCTGTTCACGAGAGGGTTTTGGCAGTCAATTGCTGAGGACTTAAAGTAGATAATATTTTTTCAAAACATGTTGTTGATGAAAACCCATAATGGTAATGTGCATTTTGGGTTCACATTAAAGGAATCTAACACTCGAAGCCTTAATGATTCACTGATGAATAGCAGCAATGAATTCTTTATTCATATCCTTTGACATGTGGCAGACAGTGCAATTACCATCTGTCTGTTTTCAGACCTCAGTTTTGCATTTTCAGCAGCTGCTGTGCGCCACATTGACCCCAGTGCTTGCCAGTAAAGCCTGTGCCAACTTTCCTTGGATGATGCAAAGGTCAATGGTGCGTTGAACAGAAAAGTTACTATGAAGGGTCAAAACAGTAACGCCATTTAGTTTGATCAAGTCTGTCTTGTCTCAAATCTGTCAGTCTGTCTGAACTGTAAAGCAACAGCAAACTCAAATTTATCACTTGCACACACCACCACAAAGTTGCCAGTAAGATGTGATTGGTGAACATGTGGATGGATGTGAAAAAAAACGTTGCGTATATGCAAGTCAGCATGTTTGACAGCTGATTCAATCCACCTGGCAATGACATAAACCCTGTCTGCGTTTCATTAGCAACCATCTCTCCATGGCTATTTCAGATCAAAGCCAATAGATTTGACATTCTCCATGTTCACTTACAGTAATAAAAATCCTTTGATTCTCATTTGTTTGCACAAATCACCCTTGTATTCTGCTAACAGCAAAAAAAAGAAAGAAAACACCATAAAGCATGCAACAGAGGAAACATAAACTTAACATTGCCAGCCAATGCTGTCGGACCTTTAAATACCCCTAAGCAACCTTCCCCAGTCTGCACAGTAGGGCCTCCATGACCCACATGTGTTAAAGACAAATATAACCCTCCGCTACCAAAGCTGCTACCTCGAGAGCAGTCTGTGTCTGTTTCAGACTGCTGCTGAAAAGTCAAAGAGGTGAGAGGAGGGCATAATTTTTGCTGTGCTAATCGTTGGAGAGGATGTGAAAGAGGAAGGGCTTCGGCGTGGTCACAGATGGAAGTACTCACACACACACACAAAAAAAAAAAAACGTGATCCATTGCAAGTCAGGTCTGTTATGATTTAACGCTGAAGGGAACTATTCATTTTAGGGTATAGGTCTATAGCCCATGATCACTACCTACATAACCCACTGTGAGTCACAGAGAGATAGGTGGATGGATGGAAGCAGGGAGAGATGAAGGAAGGTGAGGGTAGTTGATATAATGCATCACAAACGCAGAAAAATGGCTTCTTGGAGATTTAAATGTTCTTTTTAGCTCCTGCTGCTGAACTCCCTGGCTTTCTTGTATGAATCAATGTGATGAGTCAGTGTCTATTTTGTCTACACACCCATTTAGATGCCATATGTGGCCCCCTTCATAGTCTACAATGCAGCGCTTTTGGTATGATACACTCGTTACCCACTCACGAACATCGGCGCCCCTCCCTCTCCATTTTCCTCCACACCATGTGTCACAGTATGTCTGGTAACTGAGTGGCAGCCCTGTGGAGAAACGAGGATGAAGACTTCAAACTGGCCGCTGACTCATTCTATTTGACACACTGTTAGAACTGAATAAATGATACTGTTGATGTGGCTGTCCTTTGTAATGCAGTAATGTGAACGCGAGAGGATATTTTCCAGATAAAATAGGATACAAGATGCAATGCGCACAAAGTTTGAGGCCTCAAAATCACCTGTGATCATAGTCATTTTCCCCACAGATTTTGTTCGCTCTAGCAGTTTGGTGAAAGCTGACTCTGCATCATAACCTTCATAAATGTCACTTAAACTATAGATTCTCCGGGTGAACTAGCCTGTGTCAAGTTAATTTAACCAATGTTAAAGGAGTAGTTTGACATTTTAAGAAGATTGACAGGATTGTTACCACTTTCTTATAAGATATTTTTTTGGCTTTTGCTGCCTTTATTAGATAGGAGCAGCTGAAGAAAGTAAAGAAAGTGGGGGGAGAGAGAGGGGGGATGACATGCAGCAAAGGGCCGTAGGCTGGAATCGAACTCGGGTCGCTGCGGTAAGGACTCAGCCTTTGTGCATGGGGCACACGCTCTACCATGTGAGCTCAGATTGCTACCACTTTTATGTCTGTATGGGCAATTTGAAGCTACTGTGAGACTGGTTAGCTTAGCTTAGCATAAAGAGTGGAAGCAGATGGAAATAGCTAGCCTGACTCTGTCCAATAGTAACAAAATCCACTTGTCATACAAGCTCACTAATATCCTGTTTAATTTATACAAAAACCAAAGTGTAAAAACCTCAAATCAACGTTTTTTGGGGGGTTATATGCCAGCCTGTAGCTTGCCTTTGAGCAGTTGCCAGGCAACCACTGGAGACCTCAGGAACTTACTGTGCGTAGCACCAACATAAAAATGGTGAATTGTAGTTTTTTACACTTTTCTACGGTTTATACAAATTAGATATCATTTGTTAATTAGTGAGTTTTAGAGGTGCTGGTAGGCAAAGTTTGTTACCCTCCAACAGAGGCAGGCTAGCTGTTTCCCCCTGTTTCTAGTCTTTGTACTAAGCTAGGCTAACAGCTGCTGGCTGTTTACCGTAATAGGCAGAAATGAGAGCGGTATCAATCTTCTCATCTAACTGTCTGCCAGAAGGCGTATAAGAGTATTTCCCAAAATGTTGAACTGTTCCTTTCACCTATAAATTTTCCATTTTGATCGAATCCCCAGTTTTGCTGCAGTTTCGGTCCTCCTCTTCTCGACCCCTTCCTCTCTCTCAATAAACAGATATCACAGAGTTAGACCCGGGAACAGTCGAGTGCGGCAGCTGACACGGGGAACCTGATCCCTGGGCTTTCCATCAGCACAGCTTGTGCACTGCAGACATTCCTGGCACACGGGGGTCATCATATCTACCGTCCTTCTACCTCAGCTTGTGCCTTGTTTTCTTTCACCTGCCTTTCCCATTAACACACCAGGTGTGGGGAACAAGTTGCAGAGATGTCTTTTTTGTCCTCCCTGCCATTTTATCAACATTCATCCTCTTGTCTTTCTCATCCTTTCAATTTTATTGTTTGAAATCTTTTCTCATTCTCCTTTTCTGCCTCCTTTTTCCATTGTTAGTATGCATACAGCAGCATCCTCGCACATGCGGCACAACTAGCACATCAATCCAGACATTTTGTTTTCTGTTTGGCCAGCTGACAACCAGACAGGGGGTTAGGGTTTTGGATGGCATATGCAACGATCTCGCCATCTGTATGTCCTGCACCAGAATTAGCAAGACTTTGCAAAATGCTGGTCCAAAAACAGCGACAGCACAGTAGGTGCACTGTATTTCAATTAGGCTATATGACTAAAACCTACATGAAAAGTACAGAAAATTGATGCTTTCCAACTGTCCAAAAGTCATTGCTGTGTTTACTTACAGTAAATTGCTATTTCAGCCAGAATGTAGTTAATAGGCTTTAAATAGAGACTAGAACTTTTAGTATTTTTTTCCCAGCAGACCTGCCCAGGTGTGACACATATATAACAGTATAACAGTACATTTTGCACTTATTCTTCTTGCACATCTCTTCTCCAATCAATATGATAGTTATATGACTCAGTATGTCACTTGGTTGACACAGTGGAATATATCACATTAATGAAACATTAACCCCAGTGACCAAATCCATTTGAAAATGATGCAGGACGTTTTTATTTATCCCAAAAAAAGTTCAGTCACCAACAGTATAGTATGTATTTTAGCATTTTACAGTAAATCGAAACATGATCTTACCTACTTGTTGGCTGGGACCATATGTCTTGCAAGGAAATGAAACACGTGCAAAATATCAAACAGATCCAGGAACTCTGCAATACCACTAAATGTCACAGCTACTTCCATATACTGCCAGGCTAGAGAATGTGATGTTACTACTGCAATCTTACATAAAGTTCAGCTCCAGGCTTAAAATAAAAAATAGAAAAAGTGTCACTCAGATTGGTTAGTCAGACCATTTGCCTGCAGCATCTTCACAATCCTATTACCTAAATCCCATGAGTGCACAGAGATGTATGAATGTGGCTCAAGAACAATGCCACAGAATCACCAACATACCTCAGAGGCAAAAACATACATGAACATAAAAGTGTACAACCTCAAGCAGCAGACTCACCTTCCAAATAAACAGCCTTGTTGATCCCTCAGCTCTGACGTGTGGTGATGCACAACTATCCAACAGAGTGACAGGTAATCAATCAACAACAGAAATCCTGGGCTGAGACGAGCTGAAGCTGGAGTCCACCTCAGCTGCTGCTGCTTCCCTCCAGAACTAACTCAGTGTGTACAGAGTGGATTGAGTTAGCTGAGGCTCACACGAGCTGTTATAAACTTTTCCCCTGACTGCTCACACCATCTGCATGCTGAGAAAGTCTCTGCTGTGGACAGGATGGCTGTCGCGGTCAGCACAGTCACACATGGGGCACCATTACAGCAGGAGTCCGCCCAGACACATGCACACCCACATGCACTCACACAAGCACACACACACACGCTCTCTTTCCCAACACTGCAGCCTATGCAGTCCTAACTCCTCCAGTCATTCCGGCTGGTGAGACGCTCACACTCTGTCTGAGAAAACTGTGTGTATGTTAGTTACAGAGAAGAGGAGGAGGAGGAAGGAGGGAGGAGAGAGGGAGGGAAAGAGTGTGTGTGTGTGTGTGTGTGTGTGTGTGTGTGTGTGAGACAGAGAGAGCATGTTTTAGGAAGTCTTAAGATGAGAGCTCTGACTGAGCAGTGCTCCAGCAGTGCAGCTGACTTTCTCATGTATTTCAGCTTCTACGCAAGCAACAGCTTTTAAAGCCAAACTCTTCCATGGTTCATAATGTGGAATATAAATCTTGAATTTCCCATGTATCGTCTGTGAGCAATTCAGTATACAAACACCGAAAGCTGCCCCAGTTTTAAGGTGTCTTCAAGATGACATATACAAATGACTACGTGTATGCAGCTCAACAAACATTTATTCAGTGACACTATCCTCACTTTGGTGCAAACCCAGCTGTATACACACCAGTGGAAAGCGCATCTTGTTTACATGGGAGTGGTCTAAAATGCCTTCTTATTCCATAGACCCACGATGTTTCCTTCAGGAGAACTTGTCTGCCTGAGTAAAGAAGAGCATTTTTCATTTTGTTTGTAATATACAAAAATAGAAATCTTCAATATCTATGATAAATGCAGATAATATCATAGGTAGAGCCTTTATACAGGTGTGCGGTATTCATGGTTTCAGTAAATTACTGTGTCTGCTAGCCTTTTACAAACTGAGGGATTCTGACATGTACAGTACATTCTTGAGCTCAATCATGCAATTATTGAGCTCCTTATAGACTCTTCACTACCTGCTTAATCACCTGACATAGACTATTATTATTATTATTTAAGATTTATGACGAAACAACAGGAAAAACTAAATGACACGATGTCATTCTCTTGCGGATTCCAAAGCATAATGGTCATGCAAGCTCTAAAAATGAAAATTAAGCAATTATATGTAATTATATGCCAAAATGTTAACTGTTTGGAAATATGAATGGTGTTCCCAAAGAACTGTATACATAATATAACTGTTGGAGGAAGGAGGTTTACTTTTTATGTTGTTTTAGACAAAAACAAAGCCAAAAATAATCTGAATATTCACTACCAAAAAAACACCTGTCTATAATATACTGACATTACCAACTACAATTTATATTATTACCCCAGCAAAACAACAACAAAACCTTTCTTGCCAATCTTAATGTAGCTATCCCTGGCACGTGTCAGCCACCTCCCTTGGTAATGTCCTCATTGCTAATAAGGGAGGGAAATTCCAATCTATGTGGGAGGTGGCTGATGTGTCAACAGCCATTACTTCCTCATAATCGAATCATCAGGACGAGTATTAGTTTATTTACACACATACAATATAGTATATGTGAATAGGGCACATCCGACTGGGGTAGTGTGTGTGTGTATTGTGATAGAAGAGCGGGTGGAGTAATGGTGCTGAATGTGGGGGAGGTGACATTCACAAACATGATCCTATTTGGGTTATTGAGGTGTTAGAGGTTGAAGTGTAGGGTCAGGCTGAACACATTACCTATTGATCTGTTTGATGTATGGGCAGACTCTAAGCAGTGAGGCAGGAGTGAGGTCACTGCCACATTTGGACCTTCTATTAGCATCTGTCAAATGATTGATCAAAGAGGCAGCAGCAGTACATGAATCTGTCCAAAGCTCCAAACTGCCACTTTTCTAAATGCAGAGAGCATGATCAGATTTTATTTGTTAAACTGGTTCTGGGACCACCTGAGTTAAGTAATCAGGATCTTACAAGATGCACTGTGTTGATATATTGCAAATTTGCAACTCTTTTCTTACACTACAATCTTTCTAGCCATCTAGAGCAAACCTTTTGGCTTCTGACCCATCAGCAAAGAAACCACAACTTCAAACACCTCATCACAGTTGACCACAATCATATGTAAATTGTGAGCAGTTCAACCAAAGACAACATCCTCCCTCCAATATCTTGGTCTGAAGTATCCAGTGTTTCATTTAAAAAAAAGAAGAAGCACAATTTAGAACAAAGTTAGAAAAACCTGTGACCTGTCACATTTATCTGGGGACCCTTTTGGGGCTCCTGACCTGAGTTTGGTAGCCATAGTGCATGTCTTCTGCAGCCATCATTATAAATCTTTCACCAGTGTAACTTAACACACTTGTTATTTGCAAGGTGGCTGGTAATTTGTAGCTACAACACAATCAAAAATTAATTAAATTAAATTAATTATTAATAATTAAATTAATTTTGCATACTAACTTTGGATTTCTAGGTAAATGTTCATAAAATGAAACAAAGATAACATGAAAAGATGAGACTAAACAATAGGCTCTGGGCCATCTGTCCTCAGGCATCCTTCAGCATGTTTTATTATATTTGGAGGACGTGGAATGCTGAACATGAAACACTGTGACCTTGTGACGTAAGAAGTGACCATCTGTAAACAAACTGGAGCTGCATCCTACTCCCAGGAGATACTCTGGGGGGGCCTTATCTGATAAGAGATAACTCATAATATTAGAATGGATGAATCTTCACAGAGGAAGCCTTTGGGAATTACAATGTTCTCAATGGGTTTGCCGTTCTCATGGCCTTGCAGTCAGAGGTTTTGGACGGTTGGTGACTTCTGGAAAGATAATAATGAAAATCTTTGGAGGCCTGTGGCAGACAGACAAGAAGCCTTTCCAAGAGGGCCGAGATGACACTAGAGCTGATTTTACTTTAATTGTATTGTATTGTTGTATTAAAAGCCCAGTGTGTATGCTTTAGTGCCATCTAGAGGTGAACCTTTAATATATGATACTCACTTATGTCCCTAGCAACTAGCTGGTGAATTTACAGAGCATTTACCGGCTGAAGAGCCAGCTGAGGAGTCGATGGAGAACAAAACACAGACCTACAGTCATCAGGTTGTCACAAACACAACTCCAAATGAATGATAATGTGTATCCATAACTGCTGGATGTGTAAATAAGCGACTGTTTTGCCTTATCAACTTAGATTAGATGCTAATGTCAGTGTGGTGTGGAAAGCTTTTTTCTGATGCCACCAACTGGCCAAAATCTGTTATTGCAGGTTTAATCACCAAAAGGTGACCTAGGGGTTTTAGGCGTCAACAGTTAACCTTTTTTGAGTCTGAGTGCTGCACGTCACCCCATCTCTCGCTTCCCTCATTTCCTGTCAGCTCCCTTTTGTCGACTCTTTAATATGCAAAAGCACAATTTGATAATAAAGAAAGAAAAAAAACATTATTAAACCATAAGACAATTGTAAAGGTAGGTAAGAATATCGAGGTCATTGACATCCATGAGTAAGACTATTAATAAGCAATTAAAAGTCCGTGTGAAGGAGTACATTAGGTTGTTGTTTATCAAGGTCACCCCCTACTTTGTTTTATACCTGCTTGTCACTGCTTGTTTTGTTTTGTCTCCTGACCTCAGCTGAGACATTGAAATATGGTCACATCTCCTCCTCTTTACTTGCTGACTGTTGTTTTGAAAGGTCAACACAAACACTCAGACCCATGCAAAGACGTGTCCGCACTGCTGACAGTATGGCCTGGGGCACTTTTCCTCCGTGCTGTCTGCATTCAACTGAAAAATCCAGTTAACCTTGACTTAAACTACAAACATGCACCTCTGCATATGCCAATACAATAGTACATGAGTTACATGTAAATATTTTAATATTGGCTTGTAGTGATTAAGTTGCATTATTTTGCTCTTATTGAGTTTCTCTTCTTTATTACTGCAACAGCCCAGTTTCCCACCAGGGAATGATAAAGAACTTGGAGAGAGTGTACCATGTAAGGAGTGTAAGCTCTCCTCCAAACCAAATATCTTTCTTTTTCTTGATGCAATATTGCTCTCTGGTGGTGATTTCTAAAACTTCTGGATAAAGAACTTAAACAAGCATGTTTATACCTGTTTGTCTTCATCTTTAAACTTCTGCACATATATTAATACTCATAGATTGAATGTTTTATTTAAATAAACTATTTGTATTATGATGTATGACACTGTTAGCTTGTAATTACCGTTCAGTTAATGCTGTAAAGTTTCTATCAGACTAATTACAAATAGACAGACATTATTAAGACAATCAAAGTACAATCTCATATTGCAGTATTTGTCAGAGTTTCAGGATAAACTGAATGGCAAATAAATACAAAATAACTGTATGATACAGTACCATCAAGGAGCCACCAGAGGTCCATGTGTCACAAAAAAGTCACCAAATATACAGCTGCAAGTAGTGTAGTAAGATAACCCAGATATACAAATTGTATCATAGAGTGAAATTAAAGAACTATAGTTACCATATATTGTTTTTTTTTTACATCATAATAGTCACATCAGCAGCTACATCTAAAATGCTCTACCTTCCCTCTGAAGTTCCATATCCAAAACACGAACAATCACTGTCTCTGCTTAACACCTTCTTCAATAAATAATGATTAATTATTAATAAATAATGTCTTAGTCATCCAGCACTGCAGCGTTTGCTCGTGATATACTGTACACACACAACAAAGCCCTACTGTAATTTAATCTGAATCACCCAGATGGGTGTGACAATTTCATCCCCTCATTGCATTGTGAACAGCACGGTCAACTCCTTTTGTATTAAATCGTGTGTTTTCTGAAATGAACAAGTACCTTATATTCATTGTGTATGGACAAAAGATTCTGGTATGAGGGCTGGTAAAAAGAAAAGTATTTATGCTATTTGTGATGCATAGAGAAGCAGAAAAATAGTCCCCAAACGGACTCTTTAAGCCAAACACAGTGCTCAAACTAAATATAAAACCACAATCAAAGTTCCCATCTCCTCACAAATCTGTTTGTCTTCTTGTTCCTACAGTTGGATTTATGAGCTTCACTGTGCAGAATGATGTATGTGCAGAATCTGACACCAGAAGGACTTTTTCACATTCATCTACTGAAAGTGGAATTTTCTCTGTGCTCATTGAAAATCAGATTTTAAGTGGCATGCCTACGAGCATGTTTTGTGACATCACAAATAGTCTTGAAGCTAGTCCTGATCCAGTATCCAACTTACTGTATACTAATGTGATGTATAAACTTGAAGTCACCAATGCACATACACTGACAATGAACTTTACAGTGAAGTAGGACACATCTTGTGTCCAGCAGGAAAACTTTTTGCAGACACGCATTATTCTTCCAAGCAGATTATTAATACTAATAGTCTTTAAAGTAGCACTATTACATGACACTACCTGACAGAACATTTTGATCTAGTTTTTGGCTTGCTACTATAAGTAACATAACCCTTTCATGAGGTGTGATAATAAATCTGTTGGGACATGTTCCTCCTCACGTCACACTGACAATAAAAAGTCAGTCCAGGGGTCAGAAATCTGTCAGGTCGCTGAGGTCAAGGCTCCAGATGCTTGTTTGCCAGTTAACTGCAAGATGTTTCTGAGAAAGGAGGGGTAATCCTGGATTTAAGGAGTCAAAGAATTAATTAATCAGACTGGGACCCATTTTGAATCAAGTGACATGACAGCCTGTGGTGAGTTAAAGTGCTCAGTTTTGATATCTGCTATCAGTGTAATCAATCTCATCACTTAATTTCCTTGTTCACAGTGTTTATGTGTTGTCTCCAATAAGCCTTGTCATTCTACAGCTACCATAAACAACCTGTTGAGGCAGGGCCAAAGTGTAAATACCAGAACATCTATTTGCAGTAAATCAGTGTTATTTACTACTCCGTTCACGCACCTTTGTTTCTGTGGAGGCGGCAGTGACGTGTTCAGGGAGTCAGATAAAGGGTATTTCTCACCAACTCTTTCCTGTTATTTTCCAGGGTCCTTTGTTTGGTTGCGAGGCCTCGGCCTGTTGGTTCTCAGGGGAATGAGAGGAACATTCGAGCCCAAGCACTTATGAACACTCCTCACACACACGGCTCCCATACCTGTCCGTATCACTGTTTGTGTGTGTGTGCGTGTGTGTGTGTCACCTTGTCCTTGGATTGAGGAGATACATCCCAGCAGTGAATTTGTGTCTTTTTCTGGGACCTTTATCCTTTATGGCGATTACTCGATCATACAAAACTGTGAAGAACATGAAATTAATTAGACTGTACATTGATGGTTATAATTCATAATTATTGGAATTAAACAACAAAATGAGAAGAAGAAAAATGATCTGCAATAATTCAAAGTTTGATGCTGCAGCTGAAAGATTTTGCAGTTTTAAAGCACAAAAAAATGTGTTGCATTCATTGTTACATTTTATTTTTTATTCTTGAATTCCCAAGGTTTTTTTATAGAAGAGATGTTTTAAAGATATCAGGCTGATCACAGTTATAGAATATTGCACACTACACTCATATTTGTTAGTACATTACAGTTTACCCTATTTCATATAGTTTGATGATGGGTTTTTATGTGATGGGCTTTCATTTAAATAATAATTGAACAAAGCAGACAGGAAGTGTCCTCTTCTAACTCCGAACAAGGGCAGTTGTGTGTCACGTATTAATGCCAAGCTTTTTGAAAAAAACGCTTGCTTTTAAATTCCTGTCCTGGGCAGACACAACAACAACAGGAAGAAGGGCCATTTTCACAGGTGTCAGGAAGCACAGGAAATAAACAAGCTGAATACTGGAAAACATTTTTTTTGTACCAGTAAGAGCCAGAGGTGAGGCTAATAAGAGATATTTTTAGCTGGGACAGGATTATTTTGCAGTTGTTGCCAAAATGTTTGTTATAATTTTGATCTCCATTGGACATTTTGCACATTAATGCTGCCTGGTCACATATTTAAATAGGACTTGAAAGAAAAAGCATTTTCCTGTGGTGAAGGGGTCACTTGTTCACATGTTTGATCATGAATTACCTGCAGTTTCATTCTAAAAAAGAAAAAAAGACTAATAAAATTAATAAAATAAAGACTAATTGCAATATATTTCATTCACAAAAGGTACTAGGATTTATCAGAACTCAATGCTAAATGCATGCTTGATTAATATATTCATTGTAATACAACATGATTTACTAGTTGACACATTTAAATTCAAATTAAACCTACTTGTTTTGCATTTCAAAGGCAGTCTGTGGAAAATAATCAAAGGATTTGAGGCTTTGAAAAAATTTAAAGCTTTATCAAATATTCTGGGAAGGCTATATTCTTTATAAAGAGTCAAGAACATTTTATTCTTTCTTTGGGTAAAGTAGCATTAAAAATTGGCATGCCACTCACAATATGAAGATATTTCCTCACTCAGGAAAATTATTAATTTCAGTTCTACTAAGTTGAAAAGGCAGAGAAAGGACTTAAAAGACTTTTATGAATGTTTTCCCCCAGGAAGGAAAATATATATATGTATTTCTCAAGAAAGATCATACAGTATCTCAACATTTAAACCATTTTCATTCCTGACTTTTTTTCTCCCATCGTGACTAATGCGACTCCCATATCAGTGGATGTTTTAGTGCAGCTTTATTGGCAAAACTACATTGAGAAGTTTCTCCATGTAGCTGCATAAGTATAGAAACTCTATCAATGACAAATCCTTTGTAAAGCCAGTAAACATCGGCTTGGCTCTTCAGTTCTTCTCATGCTATGAATATTTTTCCATGACCAAGAAATGTTTTCTTCATGGGAACAAAGAATATTTTGCCATTTGTGGAAGTTAAGAAAGTAGGGCGTTCCTCGACTTAAGAGTCAAAGATGCCTGAAAAATTCTCAGCACTTTCTGCTCCTCGGTTTGGATATATCATCTTATATCATCATGGGAAACGAGAATTCCTTTTACTCAAAAGACATACTTCTCCCCAGACTTCTTAGCATTTTTACACTGTTCGGAAAGGCTTTTCCCACCTCCTATAAATAAATCCCTCTAATGACATCCTGAGAATATCAACGTATCCTCCTCTTTTCTCCACAGAGCTCCTATTCAGAATTGAATTGACCACAGTGTCTGGGTAACCAGATTTTAGAGACAGGGATGTCATATTCTTCTAGCAATAGTGTATAAAGTGCACACGCAAGTTCTGAAGTTTACATGTCAGAGATCCTCTTAAGTCTTCAGGATCCTAACTCAAAGGCAGCGAGCATTTTATTTGACTTTATTTATTCATGGGTAAGAAAAAACACATCAATCACCCCCCGCATGTTTAAGATTTATTCCAACGTAGATATTACAAGATATTAAAAGACGGAGCCTCATTTGTCTCAACCACTGCCCCAAGCTTTCAAACTTTCTCAATTTACTCGTCTGCAATATGAAATCATGTTTTATGTATTGACTGGTAAAATTGTGAATTATTTTATGTGGCATGCCACTGTAACAGAGATCTGGAGTTCTTCTGTAGAGAATGAATCTATCTGACAGACATCAGTCTCTACAGCATTCATACAACTAAGCCTTCACAGTAATGGACACTATGGAGCAAAGTATATAGTACTAAAAACACTCAGCATGAGGAAGAATTTTATAAGATGAAAGATTATCTCCTTGAAGAAACTCCAGCAAGGATACAACCTTAGATCAATGCAAGATCTCACTTTTGCTTTGGCTATTTGATCACTATTTGTCTTCCCCCTTTGTTTGTAATGTGTCTTTTATTTTACAGCACCTTTATTTGTTAAGCTACACAGAGATGTATAAGTTACAGTATAATCAACTGAATGGTATCATCTACTGCAGCAGTTCTCAACCTCAACCATAACTGTGTCAAGGACCCCTAAAACTGAGTGAGAATAGTCATTATTATACATTTTCTCATCTGTCAATTAAATAATAGTGAAATTAATATATTGCCTATTTTTCTGGGGGAACCCCCTCAAGGACCCCAGGTGGAGAACCACTGCATACTTACATATTTAAATACCACCAACCTTTGCATGTAATTGCCTAAAGCAGTTTGTAATTATTATTAATGCATAATAAAACCACTCACCAGCCTTTCCTCTGGGTTTTAAGATAATGCAACTACTGTGACAAATGATGCATCGCTAATCACGTCAAGAGATAAATTATGCAATGAAAATCAAATGGCAACAGTCAGTTATAACTTTGGTTTAATTGTAAGAGCATTCTTTACATTGGCTGGTGTCATATACATTATATGTCCCATGTCTGCTCAGTACACATAAAATATCATTATGGAAAACTTCAAAATATTTAGTGGACTACAGTTAATCATGAAAAATATTGCTGTATCCAGTTTGAAAACAAATGCAAGGCAGTTACTTGTGACATTAACTCTCATTTTCTCAACAGTAATGTATGAAGGCACACTAAGTGAGAGAATCGGGTCTACACTGAAGCTAAAGACTACAGGATCGTTTAATGAATCTACTCTAGAAACAGATAAAGAGAGATAGAGAATATGAAGAAAACACCATAGTCTGCATGTTTCATTAGAAAAGATGATGGTGTCAAACAAGAACCAAATAAAACTTCCAAATGCTGTAAAAAAGTTTTTCATCGTTTAACATAACAAAATATATCTTTCAGTTCATTTATAAGTTAATGCTACATTTACACTGAATAGATTCAGTCTTGTCAGCACTTGTCAGCGAGGGTTGAGCCGCTTTGGAGCAGTGGATCTGTCTATGTGTTGATCTGTGCTCTGGGCAGTGCTGACCTCTCCTGAGCCCACCTCTCCCCCTGAAAATACAAGTGAAAGAATTTGTTATTTCAGTCAGTTCATTGAGTTTTTTTTACTTAATTTGGTGAGACATTTGACTGCTACCATCTTTATCTTAACAAGTCTCAGTATGTTTTACCTGCTTGTGCCTCAGTCTTGAGCTTGCTGGCGATTTTGGCAAAGAATTTGAGGTTGAGACAAGCGCCTGTCTCCCTGTCACATATGCCACCTTTGCAGTTGCATGTCTTGCGGCACTCAACCCCGTAGGTTCCATACAGACAGTCTGTAAAGAGAGAAAACATTATTTTAGAGTAGTCTGCTTTGTCTCACAGAACAAGCAAGGGAAAATGGGTTAGTGTGCCTGACAGGATCTGGCTCTTATTCACAGTCAACATAATGATAATCAGTGATAAAGAGAAATGGGCCAAAGAAAAAAAAACTGCAAGTTGATAGTTGCAGGAATGTTTAAAGAACAAGCCTGTAATGGGCTAATCATTAAGTTAATTCATAATTACAAGGATGCACAGGTCTGCGTATGTACATATAACAACTGGTTATATGCCAATGCTTATTCACTGCTATAATTCAATAAATAGAGCCTAAAAGACTAGTTATAACATAATGGGACACTGCATTTGGTGCAGCAGGGGATCACACATTTAAAATGCAGCATACAGGCAGAAACAGCACACACTAGGCACATTAAAATACTGAACGCCAGCATACCTTTGCAGATGCCATATTCGTCCCCATAATCGTCTTCATCCTTGTAGAACTCGCAGAATAATCCCGGTCCGCACTTTACCCCGTGCATCCCCGACACTGTGCGGTAACAGTGCTCCCCTCTGCCGGCTGCGCAGACCTGGCAACAGCCGCAGTCATCCAGGACCGTCCGTGTGCACCGCTGCGTCCCGCCGCACCGCTCCGCGTTGCATCTGTCGGGGCAGTTCACCGCGTACTTGACATTGGCGCCCCACGCCTCAGCATCTCGCACTATGAGGGAAGACAGCACTGTGATGAGGAGAAAAGACATCACTGGATGCGGTCGGAGAGGCTTGTGGAAAGAGCTGCTGTATCTCTCTCTCTCTCTTCTTTTTCTTTTTTTTTTTTTTTAGGATGAGCGGTCTCGGGGAGAGAAAGAGAAGAGGACCACCTCTGGAAGACTTGAGTGGAGTGACCTCTGGTTCATCAGGTTGTATGGTTATCTGCGGTGAACCACTTTGTTTTGCACATGACTTGCCCTCGTCAATTTCCTCATTCCGGTGTTGTTGTCCTTTTTTTTTGTCAGTCAGCCCCCTTTTTAGAAATCCGGCTTGGAAGTGGGATTTACTCTGGACCGCCATCCAGGAATTGAAATCCGTGTGACCTGATGTCATAAGTTATCTTTGGTTTGTTATTGTGTTTGGTGAGTGACGGAACCCCCAAACCTCCGATTGCATCAGGTTTGACGTGACTGGCTCGGCTTTGAACCATTACATTTTATGTTATAGGATGTTTTCAGTCACAACATCCTATGACTGGAAATTGTATTGACAACGTTTTAACACAACAGGAGATAAATCAGTTTCAGCTCAATTAAAATCTTGTAGGCTCACATAAGAACGGTAGCCTCTTGAATTTGGGTTGTGTAAATGATAAAAAGTTAAAGAAAAGTGAGAAACTAAAGTAAATAAAAGATAAAAAGCACATGTTTATTTAACACGGCATCATAGGGTCGTATACAAGAAGCAGAAAGAAAAAAAAGAACATGAAATAATTATGGACTACATGGGCAAACACTAAAAAATAAAGCTGTTCCCTTAGCTGCTTTTATCATTTTATTAACCTTTCTAACACTAAAGAACTGCGCAGTGACATAAACAAACAAACAAACAAACAAACGACACCAGATGCATGAGTGCACACAGAGGTTGTGATGCATTTATGGTAAAGTAATGGCACTGCATAGCATTTTTTCCACTAAAAGGACACCCTGGAGAGACTTTATCACATTTTATTGCATATTGGATCACGGTCAATATGATGAAATGCAGCTACTTTATCTTGTTTAATCTATCCAAGAGGGCACTTGCAACATGCGGGCACCAGGAGGAACCAGTGCCACTGACTAAAAGTGACCCATGCCATCAAATGTGACGTATCAACAGTTTAAACCTCTGTCTTGTAGTTATGTTGATTTGTTTTTCATTTTCTCTTCCTTTTTTAAATGTTGCAACTTCTAAAATGTGTAGGCCTATATGTGTTTTATTTCTCTTTTCTATTAATTGATATGTAAGCTGATACAGGAAAAAATATGTGTTGTTATTAGGGAATAAAAGAGACAAGCTATCATTAGATAACAACCAAATTACAAATGTGACTCTAATTTAGTAGGTTAATACAATTCCGTAAAGTTGGGGGACTAGATTAATGAGAAAGGTCTGGGGTCATATGTCCTGATGTCAAATTGTGTAATAATTTGATTAAGGTACTTAGGTCAATGTGCAATACACTGGCTTATTCCGTCATACTTTGACGTAACTTCTGTAATACTGCAATCTTTAAAAATCACTACTATTACTCATATCATTTCTGTCTGTCAAATACTGTGGCATACATTTACTTCTGTCTATATATTGTATTATTATAAAGTACATAGCTTACTCAGACTATTATATTTCTATGTTTTATTCAGTACTTTTATGTATATAGCCTACCTAATAGCCTATACATTTTCTATTCTATACATATTGTGTTAGGCTATATATTGTAATATAATTATTATTTCTCTTCTTTAACATTGTATAAGCACCTTGAGCAACTGTAACAAACTTCCTCCTCGGATTAATAAAGTATTTCTGATTCTGAAAGTCCAAAAACGCTGGATACTACATTTCCCATAATGCAACATCACCAAGGTTGAGAAAGCTTCCTCCAGAGGACATAACCTCATGACAAGTAAACCCATGTGTAAAATAAATGGATTGACTTTTTAAATATCCGTTTTTGTAATATATTTTTTTTCAGTATCTGCAATTATTTTAATATTTCTATGAAGAAAAAAAAAAGTTTTTCAATTTGACGTTAATGATTTTAATATGGGTTTTGGAGTATGAGGACAAATACTTGTTCCCATGTAACACACACTGGACTGTTATGTGCCAAAGAAATAAAAGTTGAAAAATAAAAGACAGATGAATAAAAAAAAAAACATGAAGACAGTCCACACTCCCGACACATGATGGCGGCACCGGTTGGCGTCAGTGTTTGAAACTGAAGCAGACGAACAAGAAAGAGGAAAGAGGAGACGGTTGATATGATATTCACGTCCAAGGGAGACCTCACTGGGACGGGACAGGTAACGCAAACCATTTATCGGCGCGGGGTATTATGTGTCTTTTTTTATACAGTAACTTACTGCTATGTCTGCGGTGTATTTTATGCACACAGTAGAGATCTTAACCTATCTTCATACGCGTGTGAACGAGCCACGGGGGTGTTTTGCTGAGAGCTGTCAGCCAACAAGCGGAGGGGCTTGGTCGGTTTTGACAGCCATGGACCAGACTAACAACTGCACTGCAGCCAGCGTTAGCTCAGCTGTCACCGCAGATGCAGAATAATGTTACCGGTGTTTGTGAATGACACGGCGGACACTGTGTTTCACGTTGAAGTATTTGGTTTTTGTGTCGGTGCGGCGAAGAGGTGTTAATGTAAGGACGGGCTAACTATCCTCCGAGATGGAGAACACATAGCGTTTAATGCTACAAGATGTTGACAGACGCTTTAAACTAAGAAGCCAGACAGGGAAGGTTGGGTAGTGTCGTTAATTGTGAATTAATTGAATTATCCCGTCGCCTGTCATTGCCTTTAAAGCCTACCATAATGACATTGCACCGTTAAATGGACTAACGTATTATAACGGTATGCAGCTTAACATCATTGAAGCTGTGGCCTTGAATGTCACATATTCAGTGCTGACATTAGCAAGTTTGTCTGATTAACAGTCACCCACTGTCACCCATTGTGCAAATGCTTATTGTGGTTGGGGTTGTCGTGGCAACAGAGCAGCACAAGCGTCCTTTTTGGTCCAACAACTTCCTCCAGCTCAGTCTGGATGACTTTCAGGGGACATGTAACACCTCCAGCCGGTCATGGGTCAACCTTTGAGGGGGTCTCCTGCCACCAAGACCCCAGAGAGTCCCCAAAGGGAGGTTGTTAAGGGGCCATATAGGTGGCCAGAACCATCTTTAGAGGCTGCAGGGCTTCAGTCAAAGTGAAGAAGGATAGTAAAGGTGTTCTACTAGTTTAGCTTTGGGTTTTGAGCTATTGGTAGGCAGGGTGGGGAATGAACTTCTTAAAATGTGAACATCATTTAATATTAATCGTCGTGCTTTCATGTCTTACCAGCATTTGCATGGTGGCTGGTGTAAGTTGTTGTAAGGACATAAAATGCATTTGAATTGTGTCAAACAGGGCTCAGGGAAATCCGTTTTATAACATTATACATAAATGATTACGTTACACTGCATTACATTTGTTCAGCAGCTTATTTAGCGACTGCACTCAACCTTGTAAATATAACTCAAAAATGTATTTCTAAAAGGAATCACACAACATGAACTATATTAAAACATGTTGAACTGTTTCAAAAAACAGGCTCAGTATTTATTTATCCATAAGGAAAATACGCATTAGCTGCACCCAAGTTTTGAATTTTACATTTTCTCTTCATAGGTCTTGGCGAATTTTAAGCATGTGTTAAGACTACTTTAAAATGTGTGAATATGTGACATTCAGATACACGTTGACATATCTTTGTGTAATGCCCTCTGATAACACGCGGTGCTGCATGTTTTCAGCCACTGATATTGCTTTTTTGCTGTATGAATGCTATTGATGTTCAGCCTCTAGGCCTACACACTGCCCATGTTTTTATTTTAGTATTTATAGCTTACCGGCTAAGTTACTGGGATATTTTGGCTCAATTTGTTATTTGTAATAACAAGTAAGACAAGACGTGTTTTGTGTGTGTGTGTATATTCTAAATACCTTACATGGGCTGAGATTGGGGAACTGTATAGTCAAGAGGTTAAAATCTGAAGCTAGCTGAGCAGGAAAAAGAGCGAGCCGAACTCAAGAGGTGCCCTGGATGTTTATGTCCTGCAATTCCAGACAGTTTGTAATCAGCCATGGTTGCGCCTAAAATTGCCGGTGGTTGCTTGCTGGTGGTTGTCTGACCGAAGAGCCCATTACTATATCAATGCTTGCTGTTATTTTTGGCCAGAGTGGAAACCATATAGCCCCACAGGCCTCAGGCTAAGCAAGAGAGATGACTCTGGACTACGGTCCAAGTGGCATGCTCACGTGTTTAGCAGCCTGTAGCTCGCGTTCTCACTCTCATCTGGAGATTTCTGTGTTAGTTTACCCTCAACCTGGTGTGTTGCTTGACAGGAATGAACACTCCTAGCCTCTACTCTAGTCTATACTTCAGTAAAGTGGGATTATCACCCACTGAGATATAAATGGTGACGTCCATATTGTGACTGTCATTGGGATTGTTAACAAGTCCAGTTAACAAACCTCATATGAGTAACTGAAGTGCAAGATAAAACCAAAATCTGTATTTCTTTGTTCAAGGAAAGCTGTTTTTGTGAATATATATATAATAATATATATATTATTATTATTTCCACTAAACAGCACTAAACACAGGTTTTATTTGTTTGGAAAGCAGACAAAAAATGCAGACAGGCAGACAGACTGGGGGTTAGGTGGAGTCCCAGGGGTCTTTGCATGGGATTGTATTTCAGAGCATCAGGTGACCAACTTGGAGATGTTGACTATGACAACAGCATTTTGGCTGAGACAGATGAATATGAATGAATTGAAGACTAAAATCACTTCTGAGACGAATCTCTCAGGGCAGGTTTCATTCTTTAACCGGCCATGTTATGAAACGAAGATTTTTTTAAACGATGATAAACCGATACATCCCTTTCGAATGCCACAACAGCTCCCTTAGCCCTCATTAGAGTGGGTGTGTTGATTAGCTGTTACAGTATCATAGGGTGAGGTGGCCTATTTAAGTGATACCCACTGGGCTTATGCCACTAGCCTAGATGTACTGTATGCTGGAAAAGTGCCAACACTAAGTAGAAACCAGACACCTTTACACTGAATTGTAATGGCAGGAAAATGCATTAGAAGATTGGCTTTCAGCAGCAAATGTTGCCTGTAAATTGATGACAGCGATTAAAAAAAAAAAAAAAAAAAAGAGCCATTTCATTATGTTAGTCAAGTGTGATGTGCATGAATTTATAAATCTGGTAATACACAGGTCTCATTAGCTCTGTTAATCATATGTCCTGCTCTGTTTTTCAGGTGTACATCAGAGTATAGATAATGCTCAGACATGGTGCCTTGTCAGACACATGTTTTGCTGAAGTGGCAAGAGCACTTCAATAGCTTGTGGGCAGCGGAAGACAGCGTACAGACAGCCAGGAGGCACGGAGCCGCTGTGCTCTACAATAGGCTCCTTCACAACAAGGAAGCAGTGACTCTGGCTCAGCCTGTTCAAGAACTTGTCGGCCCACGCCTGCCAGACTTCGAGTGCGAGTCCAGTGCCTCGGCGGAGAAGGAAGAGTACCTGTCATCCCTGCTTCACAGCCAGCGATGGCTGGCTCACCGCATGCTGACGCAAACCTCCTACACCTTGGGCCTCCATCACAGGCTGGTAGTTCTGCAGAGGATCTACTACGCACTTCACAGCAAGTACCATGACAAATTCCGCGTGCAGCTGCCCTCCCAGTCCACAGACAGTGGCACTGAATGTGGGCAACTTGAGCTGGCCTCAGAGCCTTGCCTGCCGGGGGGAGCATCCAAAGTCAAGTCGGGTACAGATGTTCTGATAGAGATGGGCGTGAGGACAGGTTTGAGTCTGCTCTTCTCGTTACTGCAGCAGAACTGGAGGTACGCGGCCTCTGTGCACCCAGAGTCGGTGCTGTGCAATGACGTGCTTGCCACGGCGTCCTCTGTGCTGTCTTCTCTGCCACCACTCTCTCTGGCCAATGAGAATAAGATACCGTCAGTCGGGCTGGACTGCCTGGCACAGGTGGCTGACTTCCTGAAGAAGACATCGGTGAGCAGTGGGACCGGCGGGGCGGACCCGACTGGTCGGAGGCTTGCGCTGGAGCTGCTGCTCGGCCTGGCCATGCAGAGAGGCTCTCTGAAGTTTCTACTGGAGTGGGTGGAGGTAGCCATGGCTGCTTCCATGTCCGCATCCACCTCTACACTGTCTTCCTCCTCCTCACTGAGCTCCCAGCAGTCAGCTGGTGTGGGCTTTGATGTAATCCATCAAACGTTACTTCAAATGAGGCAATATTCGGTACGTTATTTGTTCTTCAAATTCGGATGTTTTTTTTTTTCTGGTGTGTTCTCCCTTTTACTGTATGTTTCATTAACTCTTTTCAGCAATAACTCTTATCGACCCAATGTCACACAGTAGGTTGTTGAGAATTTATCAAGCTACCCGTGGACTCATTTTAAATTCCCATGTCCTGACATTGCGTGATAATTTGGATTTATTTGTTTATAAGTTTGAAATGTTCGGACCACAACATGGGATCATCTGGCGTAATATTAACAGAGCTGGTTCTTAAATATCGATGCATTATAAAGAAAGGCAAACAACAGCCTGTGGAAGGAATTCAAATGTTGAAAACACAGTATAAGTGGCTGTTTTCTGCCCATTGGAAATTGTTTATGTGGTTGTTCTGCTTTGCTTTGGTATTTTACTTTGTTTATGGACATACAGATAAATGAGGCCAATTGTCTGTAAAGCAGGAAAATGGCTCTTCACTGCCTCATCCATCCCTGCTGTAGGCTGTCCTTTTTATTCGAACAGTCTCATTTGAAGCTTGCAGTGATGCATTAGTGTGCAGATAAGGATTAAGATTGAGTCAGTCTCCCTGCCCCTCTCTAGTTATGTGTATTGAGTCATCCTTTAGCAGGCTAATCAGCTTTGCAATATTTCTGGACAATTGACAACCAGGGCAGCGTATTGCCAACAACATTATGATTGATTTTGCCCGTTAAGCACATCCTACAGTACATATAATTTGTGGTTCTGTAATAGCTAAAAAAAGTTATTTCTACTAGGAGTAGAATCTAATTTCTTGCCTCCTTGTTTTTCTTGACTTTGCCTTCAGCCTGAACATGCAGTGTCTTGTCACTGTTTTTAGAGACTCTTCTTGTTTTGATATACACTTCTGGTTTGGAAAGAAAGTACACAAAAAATAGCAAGTTAAGGATGCAATAACACTATTTTATATCCAAACGTAATATTTACACACAGTGATCACTGGTTACAGTAGAAACAGACACTATGTTGAAGGACAAACATAATTCTTTCTTCTTTTGTTTTTTAAGGGTTTCCGTGGAGACTCTGTCAATACTCAGGTGCTGAAGAAAGATGCAGATGGACTTTGTCGACTCTCCCAGGCAGCGCTCTGCCTGTTTGAGGAGGTAAGAGAGATTATAGGCACATACTGTAACATTTAGGTACTATTAAGAATTTTTCTACTTACCCACTTTCCACTCACTGATTTTGTGGGCCTCACCCTTCTCCCTTTTGACAGATTTGTAACCTAGCGTCCTACTGCCTGTGCTCCTGCAGCACTGATGCAGCTGCTCCTGGTACAGAGAGCGACACAGTCATGGTGTATGTGTGGGGCAGTAACAGCAGCCACCAGCTGGCAGAGGGAACTCTGGAGAAAATCCTGCTGCCAAAGCTGACTCAGGGCTTTAGTGATGCCCAAATGGTATGGCTACCCATAAGGACAGGACTAACATTTATCTATTTTACAGGTTTACTTATTTTTTTACATTCATTATCATTCTTACAGTTTAGAACATACAATATATTACAAAACTCAAGAATTATTTTAAACTTTGTCTAGATGCTAGAAGCTAGATTTTCTTTTTTTTTTCTCCTCGTCTCATCAGTTTAAAGTATATCTCTCTCAGTCATAGAAAGTCTGCCTCACATTACCCTCATATGTATGTATGTATGTGGCATACAAAGCTGTACTCATGTCCATTTCAAGTCTGTTTTGTTGCCTGTTTGTGTCACATCTGTAATGCGTTAGATAAGTATAGTCATTTTATAATCAGAAATATTGTGCTTGTTGTAATATAAATCACATATACCACAGGCCCAAGTTGATTTATGGCTTTTATAAAACTGTTACAGTATATATTTCATGACATTATGAGACATCCTCAACATTCTTACCTACATATAAGAAGAGCAAAATAACATTTTCTTTCACCTTATAACACCTATACCAGTATCACTGCAGTCTGTTGTACTGACTTCTGTACAGATTTGTGGGTGGGAGAAATTGAAAGTGTGCCAGAAACTTAGAAGCCTATTTTTTAAATATGTTTTGCCCTTCTTTTAGATTGAGGCAGGCCAGTACTGCACCTTCTCAGTATCTGCAGATGGTTCGGTGAAAGCATGTGGAAAAGGCAGCTATGGCCGTCTGGGCCTGGGGGACTCCAACAACCAGTCCATGCCCAAGAAACTTGTGCTGGAGCCACATAGGAACATGAAGAAGGTGTCTTCCTCCAAAGGCTCTGATGGTCACACTTTGTCCATCACTATAGAGGGAGAGGTAAGAAGTCAACTACAATTACTGGTACATATTTCACAGGTTTGCAGATTTATAGACTTTTGACAGTTGACAGTTTTTTCTACTCTATTTTTGTCACATAATATGTTTAAGATTCTTTTAAAAACTAGTTTACAGTACATTTTGATAGCTTTTTGGTATTGTGTTTATGATTTACACTTTTTCACTCACTTCACTCATGAATTGCAATTGTAATTTTCAAACTATTTCTTCCAGGTGTTCAGCTGGGGTGATGGAGAGTATGGGAAACTGGGCCATGGCAACAGTGCTACACAGAAATATCCCAAAATCATACAAGGACCGCTGTTTGGCAAAGTACGCTGCTTGTTTGGGAAAAGATGGATATAGCATGTTTTATATAGAATGTTTGTTCTAGTTTTGTATTTGTGTATTTTTTTAAGCCTAGACCCTTATGTGATCTAGTATCATTTTTCATGTGTTATTGTATCTCTGCTAGGTCGTTGTTTGTGTGTCTGCTGGCTATAGACACAGTGCTGCTGTGACTAATGATGGGGAGCTTTATACCTGGGGAGAAGGCGACTTCGGCAGACTTGGTACACACCTTTATTCTCAAGTTGCCTGTGCTTATTTGTCTCAACAATCTCAGTGAAATTCATCCTCTGGTATGTTAGCAACAACGTCCTGTGTTTCTCCCCTGAGCAGGTCACAGTGACAGTCAGAGTCGTAACGTGCCCACACTGGTGAAGGACATCAGCGGTGTAGGGCAGGTGGCCTGTGGCAGCTCCCACACCATTGCTGTGGCACAGGATGGACGCACTGTGTGGTCCTTTGGAGGAGGGGACAATGGTATGTTGACAGATGACATACAATTTGATTTAAGCCCACAATGGAGCGTCTAGGTCAGTTGGTGAAAATCATGCTTTGAGTGGAAGGTTTTCATTTCTATAAAGAAAATAAAAAAAATCTTGAGCAGAAAATCTAATAAAAATAACACACACTATGTCAATTTCACCTAAATGACAGTAACATAGTCGTATCATTTGTGGTCAGTCTCATATCTTAAGCTAGAGTGAACTAATGCTGGTACTCGACATGACTCATCCTTCCAGGTAAACTAGGTCATGGAGACACCAATCGTGTGTATCGCCCCAAGGTCATAGAGGCCCTGCATGGATTCATCATCAGGAAAGTGTGTGCTGGCAGCCAGTCATCTCTGGCCCTTACCTCTGCAGGACAGGTGAGATGCAGCATTTGTGTCAGACGTGGATTTTTAATGTCAGAATTGCCTAGTATCAATTTTTTCTGGATAAAATTAAGACAGCTCTTTGGCAAAACACTTTACTTTTGTAAAGCTGATCTTCTGACAAATAAGTGAAACGGTTCTTAAAACTTAAAGATTATTGAGCTCTTTCTACATTCTCGTTGTGGAAAGCTTTTATTTTGAAGGAGCATGCTAACAATTGCCATTCCTATTCTTCATCAGCACTTGACATGTTTAGTCCAAATAATATATTTGTATTCGATCACATTCTAAATACAAGGATGGAACACAAAGACAAATAGGTGGATTAAGAAATTACTAGATCGAATATTTATTCAATAATGCATACATTTGTGTTTGTTCCTTTTTATCTAGGTGTTTGCATGGGGCTGTGGCTCGTGTTTAGGATGTGGCTCCTCTGAGACAACCTCTCTGCGACCAAGGTTTATAGAAGACCTGAGTATCACCAAGATCATTGATATCTCATGTGGAGACAGCCATTGTCTGGCTTTGTCCCATGGTAAGTAACCTTCAACCGTTAACAGTCAGTTAAAGTCATAATACTTTTATAGGTTTGTTAATGGTATATTATAATTGTGAATGTGCCCTGATGCTGTTCACCTTTCATCAGAGAATGAAGTGTATGCCTGGGGGAACAACACAATGGGCCAGTGTGGGCAAGGCCACACCTCAACTCCAATTACCAAACCCAAGAAAGTGCTTGGTCTAGAGGGGGTGTCGATCCAGCAAATCACAGCTGGCACTTCTCACAGCCTGGCTTGGACTGCAGTTCCAACAGACAGGTAAAGCCTCATCAGGGTGTTGCAGTCTGCAACTACACTGCTAGATGCCACTAATTCTTACACTCTGGCCATTTAAGCCAGTCTACAGTCCACTTGTGTTTCATTGGTGTTGTGGAAGATATATTCTATTCCTCACCACTGTAAACCTACAGAATGTGATCTCACCATATAAATCAGAGTGGCATCTCTGTGTTTCAACATTTCCATCCTTTTATACTGCTGAACTGTTCTTTTATCATCCCCTGTCAAATCTGTGGTTCTATCTTTTTACTTCTTACACATTTGTGCTGATATAGCTCTTTTTAAGTGATGTGGTCTTTTTATAGGCAACTGGTCGCATGGCACAGGCCCTTTTGTGTCGACTTGGAAGAGAGTACTTTCACCTACCTACGCAACTTCCTAGAAAGTTACTGTGATGGCATTGGGAATGACACTCCCCCTGCCCCATTCTTATCTAAAAGGTATGAAATGAAATAAACACAGCACTCCATAAGTTATGATTATACTGTATAACCTGTTACTGAAGATTCATATTCATAATAGAATCACATGCAAAAAATGTTCTTGTGCTGTTTTGAAAAATTACTTCTTTGTGGCCTGTTGAACTCATCACCACCTACAGAAGGACACATGGACTCCCACACATGCACTTTCCCTCCTATCCACTTAGCAAACACTCGTAATGCTCTCTGCGTGTATTCCTCAGGGACCACCATCAGTTTCTTTTGCTGTGCATGAAGCTGCTGTCCATCCACTTGTCCTTGGCCCATGCTGGGGGCACCGGTGCCATGGTTTTGGGGGCTCAGGGGAGGCCCCTCAGAAACCTGCTCTTCAGGCTTATAGATACCAATATGCCAGACTCCATACAACAGGTAAACTAAAACTCCGTCCCTGCCGATATTATTTTCATAATATGAACTAATACCAGAAAGAGGTCAGCTGCTTATATAAGAACTGTCGAAATAAAAGTGTCAGTGGGCTGTTGGAGCCTATATGTGCTAACTCTGTTTTCTTTATTGCTTGCAGTTAATGCTAACCATTGATATCCATGTGTCTTTATAATGTGTTTATAATCCTGTCCATCCTTAGGCAGTACTGAACACGCTGTCCATTGGTGCATCCCTGCTGCTGCCTCCACTGAGGGAAAGGACAGAACTGCTCCTGTCCCTCCTTCCTCAGGGCCCTCAGAGCTTGAATGTCCTCTCCAAAGGACAGGTATATAAAAAACGTTGTTATAGTAGTGCTGGTTACCACGACCTAATGTGGTTTTATAAATGGTGCATTTTTGTCTCAATACATTATCGGTCAGGAATGTAGCTTTTATAGGTTTAAACAAAGGATGCATTTGAACAATTGCATTTAACTGCCATAAAAAAAGACATGTATTCTGCCTTCGCTACTTGGCTTTTCCTCATTTTATCTATGACTCTGATCCAAATAGTTGGCTAGAAAATGGATGGATGGATGAAGCTAGCGCCAACCTGGAGCGTTGCTAGGCAATATGTGTTGAGGACTGTTTGCTGTAAAACAATATATTTCTTCTCCACAGAAATGTTTTTGGTAACTTCACATTTAAATGATCAAATACTAAACAATTCTCTCTTCTTCTTCCCTCTGTATCGTTCAAAGCGCCTGCAGTTAGACATGGTCCTCAGCAGCCTTCAGGATCAGAGCCATGTAGCTTCTCTACTAGGTTACAGCAATTTTGGGGAGGTGACAGCCCTTGGACCCCCTCTGACACCCGCTGTGTCTGTCCGGCCGCCCTCTTCATCCAGCTCTATTGAAGCCTATGACCCTCTGCACTTAGCAGAGGTGCTGCTCAAAACCCTGCTCCTCAGCATAGGCTTTTATACGGTATGGAAAACAGGACCCTGTAAGGTTTTTGTGTTGGATTTCCTCATTTGAACTAGTAGTGCATTGTTTTCTCTGTCAAGTCCTAATGCGTATTTTCACAAATGTTTGGATATTTTGGTAACCATTGCTACTGTTTGAGTGATGTTCCTACTCCTCCACATGCTTCCTCTTATTGTCTGTGTTCATACAGGAACGGGCATTTGGGGAATTGGAGAAAAACAGTGACAAGCAGCTATCAAGTGATAGCCAGGGACAGACTGATCCTCCTTCCCACTTCCACCAGCTGCTATCTGGACTTCACAAACACCTGCTCGCCCATTGCTACATCCATTCCAGCCCTGAGGTACACTACAGAATCAGCTGTACACCATGTTACTCAGAACTCTGTGGTCATATAGTTGCATTTTGACAGTGATTCTGCTGTTCTGCAGGATGACAGCAGTGTATTGCTGCTTCGTGAGCATCTTTACCTGCTGCTCCCCTGTGCTGCTGAGACACTCAGGAGGTCCACCAAACTGTTGAAAGAGAGCTCCCTGGATAAACAAATAATCAAGAAGCTGCACAGTAAGAATAACTGCTGTCATTGTAACCTAGTTACTCTACTGTCCCACATATGTTTTGTTGTCATGTGAGTTGTTTGCCCAGATCTTGATGGCTCTTTTATTCACAACTAAAATCACTTCCCTGATAATGTTTTCTTTTTCTTTTTTTATTGTTGGGTCAGTCAGCACCGAGCTGTCAGTTGGTTAAATGACAAGCACATATAAAATTTAATTTAATCTTCTATGTTGCTTCTATATCTGCTGTCTATCTGTTTTCCTGTTATTTTTATCTGTCACTCTAATCCTCCTCTCTCATCTCAACCCTTGTCCCAGTGGTGTTGTACAACTCAGTGTCTGGCAGCCTGCTGTGCCAAGTAATGTACTCCTTGCTGCTGCTGCCCTTGGGCACAGTTCAACCCCTCCTCAGCCATTTACTGGCCTTGTTGGAGTGCCTCAATGATTTTAACAGGTTGCTTCCAGAGACAGGCCTCCTGGAGGAACAAGAGCTAGGGATGGAGGCTCAGAAAACCTGTTCAGGTCAGTAAATTTTGACTGACTTGCTTGACCCATAGATTTAGCTGTATTTATATTATTGTTGTTATTAGAGTTTACAGGAGTGTCACGGGTGTAGTTTTTTGCAAACGGATGGCACATTCTTACATTTAAGGTTCTTCTTACTGGAGAACATATGTACTGGTTTCACAACAACAAGGGATCTTCATTACAGATAAAAGTGAAGAAAACACATGCCTTGGACAGCAGCAACAAGAGGAGGAGTGCAAGTGGGTTTGGCTGTTGGATCTGGAACGATCTGTAGCGTTGGCAGTCGGCCGTTGCCTTGGTGGTATGCTGCAAGGCCCGCCGCCCTCACCTCAGGAGAAAACATCAGAGTTCTGGCTATCAAATGTCCTCCTCAGGAACGGCCTTGAGATGGACTTTGAGCAGCTGGGTAGGAAAACATACTGCTTGCTCATCATGCTTTGATATGTGCTAATGTTTTGGCAGATAGACACTGGCTGAATGCAACGTTCATCCCCGGCTTAATGTTGCACCAATGTGTCCACATTCTGTTTGAAACCACAAATAAAAAAAAACACATAATTGGCTACATTACATGACAGTAAGCAAAGAGGTTGTTACGGAGACTACCAATGAGTAAAGAATACTGTTTACGATTTTCGAGACGGACAAAAAAACATAGGGATAGAATGAGGGGGACAACGGGCAACAAAGTTACATGGTATACGTCTTAGTATGCCTGAAGGGCATCTTTAACTCTAATTTAATTTTATTATGTGAATTAGGAAGTAAGCTGTAATTTTATGTAGTTTTCACTTGTTTAATTGTCCTGTGTCCCATGTGATGCTTTGTCCTGTAGACTCTAGCATGGCATGGCTGACTGAGGTGGTACTGCTGGGCAGTAGTGATGCCAGGCTGGCAGAGCTCAGTCTGAATGAGGAAACCAGGACATTACTGGAACTGGCACTGGGATCCTCCAGAGGACCTGCAGGTGGCTTGTGGCGGAAGATGGAGGAGTATGCGCACAGCAAAGGTACTTTGACTTGTTTGTGTTTGTTTGTATGGATGAGGGCATTCTGTTTGAAAATGTATACCGGTAATGTAAAAGTTGATAACTGATAATGGATTAATTAATATTAATATTAATATTATGCAGCTGTATGCATGCACTTGCTGTGATAAGTGCTGCACAATACGTCATAGATTAGTTTGTGAGTTCTGGTCTTTAGGTTGTGTGTTTTTCCTTTTTGTCACTTTGTTGTAACTGAGCTGTGTTGTTTTGCTGTGGGAGCAGAATGGGAGAGTGGAGGCTCTTCAGGAGACTGTTTGTTGCAGACTGTGTGTCGCTGCAGTCTCGCTGCTCTTCTGAAACACACTGGACTGCAGAATGAGGCCTGTTGGCAGGACAGGTCAGTAACATCAATTTTATATTTACTGAACTGCCTCTTCCTGTTCCTTTATTTTGAAACCCTAAAATGTTTTTTCATATGTGTTTAAACTGTCATTTTTAAAGGATGATGTGAATGAATTATTATTGTGTAAGATCCGTACAGGAATGCAGAACACTGCTAATCATCCGTTCTACTTTGAGACAGATATGAGCCCTGTTAGACTCTGTTAGACGTCTATGAAGCAGTTTATAAAATCAGAAGCACTCTGTTGGCCCATAAAAACTCTCCAAGGACGTCACAGGTGCAGACTACTGCCAAACAGGTACCATTGTTAAAATGACTCCACCTTATGTCATAATCCAATATTGCTCCTTTACATTTTTACATTCTATTCAAGAGACAATTTTCTTTCATTGTTTATTTTTCACATAATCTGATTAAAATGAGATAACAAAGGTGTATGTAACACATTTGTTTCAATTGCAGCCCGTTCAATCTCCCCAAAGTCCTGATGCAGACAGGCAAGAACCAAGCACCTCATTGGAGCAGGTGGGAAAGGATCCCGAGCAGCAGTCAAGAGGTCACTGTAGTCGTGAGGTGCAGGTGCCCCCCACCCCCACAGCAAACCACAACCAGGAAGAGGTTGTAGAGGAGGACGCATTTGGCAATAGTCGTATGTACCTGTCAGGTTAGAAATGCGTAACTCTATATCTGCCCTTACTTCAGATAAAAATGTTTTTTGTATCTTGACACTTATAGGTAGACAGACCATGATAGAAATACATAATACAAACACATACACCCAAGTCGTCATCATCACAACACATCTCATCCACAAGTGTCTTTGCTGTCTCTTGCAGAAGTCCTAGAATCATTCATGGCCACACGGGAGGCCATGCAAGTACAACAGAACGTGACGGTGTACGAATCTTTTGGCACTTCCACCCTCCCCAGCAGCATGGAGAGCCCAGTCAGCCCAGAGAGGGATCTGGATCCCAAGCAGCAGTGGGACAAGCAGAGGGATTCTGAGGAAAGCTTGTCTTTCCCTGCTGCCTGCCATCTGGTGGTGTCCCGCTGTCTCTTCCTCCTGCTCGGGGTCAGGCCTGCTTGGGTGGAACCCAGTGAAAGGGAGAATTGTCAGGCTATGAACAACGAAGCAAGGTAGGGTTTGTGTCTGGCAGCATATGTTTCTTTGTTTTGTCTTAGTGCAGTTGTGTTTTCCTTGAGCTGTCTCTGCACTAATTGTTTGCATTGTATCATTTTTAGGAAATCGACAACCGAATTCTTTATGTCTGTTGATGGCCGGAAACAGGTACGTCTCGTACTGTACCAAATTGTGGCCCTACACCTCGTTATCAGAGCTAATGTACTGTCTTTGTCTTATTTAGTCTGACCAATCCAAAAACTCCTTGGGACATTCCAAGAATAAAATGGGTAGGTGGAATATATGAATACTGAATATTTGTGTTATAAATAAATAAAT
>NW_023339774.1:15565201-15565521 GCF_004916995.1 Morone saxatilis | reverse complement strand
AAGATTGATACCAATCTCATATTTGCTAAATATAACCTCCAGCCAGCAGCCTGTTTGGCATAAGGTCTGGAAAGCCTATCATGCAAAATGTCCAACTATTACTTTAATATTTTGTCATCCTAATTTGAATACTTTTAAATATTTGAATATTTTCTTTGTGTAATGATGTAGAAGTTGTCTCTTTGGGTCAGTACAGATTGTTGCTCCTCAAGTTTGCATTATAACATAATGTAGCATGAGTGTATATAGATAAACATGTTTCTTTCTTATTGGAAAATTCCTACTTGATTTTTGGATTTGTTAGTGAGAAAAATCACACC
>NW_023339774.1:15536692-15565102 GCF_004916995.1 Morone saxatilis | reverse complement strand
GGCCTTTCTTCTTGTGCTCTGTTGGTTTCAGGCTTACCTCTTTGTTCTCTGGGCATCATGAAAGACGCTTGGGATCGCCTGCGGCAGTGTATCAGCCCTACAACCTCTATGTCCCACTATGGCAACAACACTTTGCCTATTCTTAACCAGGTGTTCCAGTTTGTCTGTGGAAGTCTGATCCACTTGTCATCCTCCTCACCAACACTACCCGGCGGACAGACTTGTAGTCAGGCAGATCCGAAGGCCATTACTTTTGCTATAGTTCAGCAGCAACAGAGGGCTGAGGTAATAAGGTTCTTCTCTTTTACATGATATTACAAGCAAACAGTTAAATATTACTACTGAGTAATAAGAACTCTGTAAGACCTGCAGCTATTTGTTCATTTATTGGTTTGATCATGTGTGTGATGTTTTTACGTGTCATTAATGTAGTGGCAGAAGTAGTCAGCCCAAGCATAAGTGGAAATTATTGAACACCTGCAACAAAATGTGCAGAATGCCTTGCTGGAAATTATTTATAACACAAATGAGTGTTCTGTGCGTAACTAACTACTATCTCTTTCATTTGTTATGATCAGTTGCGTCTGGAGGCCTTGTGTCAGATGTCATCCTTCCTGTCTAAGATGGAGGAGAAGAGCAGCGGGTTCACTGTCTCCCCTCAGTTTCCTGCATTGTTGCAGTCTGTACAGCTTCAGTTCCTCTCTGGATGCTTTGCTTTGGGAACACAAATCATTGGTTCACACTCTGGAGCTAATTACGAGATGCAGCATTACATGGTACATCTAGTAATCATGCTATCACAATATTTGTGCAGATGTTCATGATCGGTAAAAATGGAAAGAATTAATGAATGAATATTTAATTCAAGCCAGATGGAGAGAGGACAAATGCTGAATATTGTATTCATTTGATATGTTTCTTCAGCATTAACATGTTGTTGTCTAAATTACTCTCAAATCCCTTTCATCCTAATCCAGTCTGGTACAAATTCCGCTTCTATGGATACGCAAAGTGAGCTACAATCAGCAGCCCATACCTTCTACCAGCAGGTGGTGCGTGTCCTTAAACAAAGGGTCCTGTTGGAAAGAGAACATCCAGGTTTATACATTATTGTTTCACGTTTTTTGTTCACATTTTTGTTCATTCATGCCTTGTGCTACTCGCTGTTGGTTATTTTTTGCAGTGTTTTTTTATTGTAGTTTGCATATGGTTTTGTCTTTTGTTTTACCCAGGTTCCTGCCAGCACCTTCTTCTAGCCACAATGTTTGCACTGAATTTCTGCTACCAACCAATGGACCTGGTGCTGGTCATCAAATGTGGCATCCTGGAAATCCTTTCCATGCTGACCAACAACAGCTGTGCACTGATGAACCAGGGCTGGTTTGCAGCCTCTACATCTGGATCCATGCTACTGAGTGGGGCTGTTAAACTAGCCTGTGCTCGTCTGCTTCAAATATTGACTGTGGCTGCAAGGTGAGAAAGAAGAGACTGTAAACAGCTGCAACGAAATATGCATTACTTCTTCTACTATTTAATGAATAAAAAAAAAAAAAAAAACTGTGTTCATACACATTTCAACAAACTGTCCTGTGCTCTCAGCTCCTGTGAGGATTTGCTGCCTATGGATGTATCCCATGCCCTAATGGAGGTGATGTGTGAACAGCTCCAAAATATCCTGTACACTTTCCACCAACAGCAGACAGCAGAGAGAGGAACAGCTGAGAGAACAGATCCGGACTCCAACAGCAAGAGCACAAATCTAATTGGTATTGCAAATTTGGCTGTATTAAACTTCACTGAAATATATATTTTTTTCCTGTAATGCAATGTAATGCCCTTCTATTTTTAAGTATAGTTTTCCTTCTGTTTTTGTTGTTTTAGGAGTGGAAAGCAGCAAAGTGGTTGAATCTCAGCTTGCAGATTTCTTGGTGTTCCTGCGGCGTGTACTGTCATTAAGAGTGATGAAAAGACATTCTACTTTTGTCAAATGGATTGATCCACTCATGGCCATTATTTCACACAAGTGCTCTTTAGGTGAGACAATTTAAAATAATAACTAAATCAGCAATAATATTGTTTATGTTACAGTTTACTTCGGTTCCTTTTAGTCTCCTGATCTCCACTGTCCCCTTTTCAGGATCTCCATGCTTCCAGAACCTTCGCACTAAGCTTTTGGCCTTCCACGTCTTAGAAAGACTGTTACCTGCTTGTTCTGAACCTGTTCAAATTCAACAGGTATGATCTAAAAATTGTATATGCAACATGCAAGTGAAGTAACTCAAGAAAAACAGGCTAACAGAAGTGTTTGTGAGTTGTAATGTAATAAATTGTGAATTTGATAATGACGACATGTCCTTTTCTTTGTTTTCTTGTAGATTGTTAAACAACTCTTTCAGCTCTTGTCTGTTTATATGTGGAAGGAACCACTTGCTGAGAAAAACCACGAGGAGATGGCTGAAAAACACAAAGGGGTAATACAGCAGTGTTACATTAATAATACAATATACTTTAAAGGCTAATGTTCTTACTATACTATACTGCTATATTAGCAATATATATACGTTATATCTGTGTATTACTAAAACAAATTGTCTTGGAGTTCAATGGCATGTCTTGCCTAATGACCTGCATACTTTATATTTAAAGTATATTTATATTTTTTTATATTTATATTTACTATTATATATTTCATACTTTATTATTTATTTTATTATTATTTATTTATACATTGTAGTTATTGATCTGCTGCCTGGAAAACACAATTTGATGACCTAGACTATATGAAAAATAAGTATTATTTTTTAAATCCTCCTTTAAATCATCCTGTTTTCTTGATTTGCAGGAATTGTTATTATTATGAGTACCCTATTAAGATTATATAATTTGCTAATAACTTGCTAGCCTAAGCTTTGTGCTCAATACATTAAAATGCATCTCAGCATATTCATTCAATTTCATCAAAATTCTTCCAAATAACCAGCCTAATATAACAATATCATAAAAGGTGTACGTGTCTTTTAACAATTGAAAATAGTGAATGATCTCTGTTTAGGAAGAAGTGAAACTCCTGGCAGTAATGGAATTGAAAACAGCAAGGCTACTTGATAGAACAGATGGGCCTGTTCTCAATGGTGGGGGTGGGATGAGAGGTGGGAGAGGACAGAAAAATAACATCCATTTTAATTAATGTCAAATTACAAAAGGTATGATTATAAAATGTAAAATGTAATTTTCTAATCACTGATAATTGATTTACAGTAGAACAATTAATTAGTTAGTATACATCTGTAGCCTTTTAAATTTCCATGTGATTTTGCATTTTCAGGATTTTTACATTTTATTGCCATTTGTAATTTTAATAAATATTGTGTGTGATTGTGTTGAGTGAAGCACTTAATGTCACCCGTATTTTACAATTGAATGTGAAGTGCAGTCATGTAATGTTGTTGTATCACTTCACATTTATATTTTTCTTTACATGTATCCACTGTTATTGCACACTGTAACATATAATTCTTTTTACTGATTGATGAACTCTGAATGTAAATGTGCTTTTTTTTTCTAACGCAGAATCCTGGCAGCTATGATGAATGTATTCCCATTGGAGATTTTTCCTTTGACCCACACAAGATAATCTGCTGTTCTTTGGAGAGTGGGAACATCCTTTCCCATGGCTCAGGAGGGAAAGGTTACGGCCTGGCAACCACTGCCATCACATCTGGCTGTTTCATTTGGAAGGTAAGGACTGGTATCTACATACAGACAGTTAATCTTAATCTTTCTTTATTGCAAATTGCTTAGTTTTGTGACACTGAAATGTGCTGAGAGAACATGTTTAATAGCCTGATGTATACGAAACTTCTCTCCTCAGTTCTACATTACCAAAGAGAACAGAGGAAATGAAGGCACATGTATTGGTGTTTCACGCTGGCCAGTCAGAGATCACAACCACCACACCACCACTGACATGTGGCTGTATCGTGCCTATAGTGGCAACCTGTACCATGGAGGGGAACTGGTCCGTACACTTCCTTCCTTCACCCAGGGCGACACCATCACCTGTATCCTGGACATGGAGGCTCACACCATATCATTTGCCAAAAATGACAAGGTCTGACCAAATATTCACAGACAGTATTCAGGGGTTTTACTTTATTGATTGTTGTGTTTTGCTGAAATCTTTGTGTGTTGATGTTTTTCTGCTAGGAGCCAAAGTTGGCATTTGAAGGTGTGGTTGCCTCTGAATTGTACCCTTGTGTGTTGTTCTACAGCAGTAATCCTGGAGAGAAGGTACTTGATATCCTGTACATACTATAGGCGCTCTATTAGTGTGTTTTTTCCACCAAACATTTTGGTTACTGATAATCTTTTGCCACAGTTAGTAAAACTGTCCTTTTAGAACTTGAACACCCCCGTGCATTAGATTAATAGTAGGACCCGGTAACTCCACACAACCACCTTAAATTAAAGAGAACAAGGAGCACAGACAGCTAGCTAACTCATCCTGTGAAATGACTGCAAAGTGAATGTAAGGAAACATTAATAATTGTTTTATCTTTTGCTTAAGAATGTGTAAAGAAAATTAAGATGAAATTTCACATTCAGACATTGTATTTTGTAACACAAAAAAATTGTGCCTCTGTATCTCTCACAGGTTGCACTACGTGACCTCCAGATGCGAGGCATGCCCAGTAATCTTCTTCCTGGGGAGCCTCTCTGCAGCCCTCGTACAACTGTACTGCTGGAATCAACAGTGCAGCTTCTCCGCAGGCTCCATCAGTGCGACCAGTGGGCCCCGCACATCAGCCAGTACATCCATACCCACCTGGAGCTCATTGGTCCCCTACTGAAAGAGGATGACTTCCATCCAGGTCAGACGCAGCATCAACAGTGGTCACTTATAGACATGTTTAGCCTTCTCTTTTGTAAGTAAACACTTTGCCAGCACAAGGAAACTTTATATCTTCATCTATTTGAAAGTAAGGTAAAATAGACTATCAGTAGTGAAGAAAGGGATGTTTATATGTAATGTTTATATGATGTTTATATGTATATATTCTCAATTTGCACCGTTGTTGTCCAGATGTACTTGCCCAAGGAGACAGCAGATACCTGACCTGTTAAATTGCACATGCATTCTGAGACCATGGCCTTCCTAGCAGTTTGCCCCTCGATGCCTTGGTATTCCTTAATCTCCAACGCTCTGTTTATGCAGGCTTACAGTATAAACCCACCAAATTAATATGCAAATGTATATTATTACAAATATAGTGATGCACAGTAATTTTAGTATTCCTAAATCCTCAAACAAGCTGCTTTCACCAGGCTAATATAGAACCTTATGTGCTTTATCCCTGAGGGCCTCTCTCTAAGAGTTTGTATCTATTCCTCCTGTGTTTTTTTTTACCAGCCTCTCCATCATAATAGATACAGTACCCTCCCTTAGGTACGCAGTTTAATTTTCTCTGACCAAATTAGGTTTCACATTATCTTTCAATTATGTGAAACTAAAATTAATTTAGTAATCAAGTCTTTTAACAATTGCCTGTCTCTCACAATTGAGCAACGGAAGAGGGATCGAACGGCTTGTGTAAAGAACAAAGTGATGAAAAACAGCTGAAAACTCTGATTTAGTACACTTTTAATGCAATGTATTATCCCTCTAAAACACATTTTCTTCATGGCTGTTACTTATTACTCTTTGTTTGCTACTCGCCGTCTCACATTCTCCTCCAGGCCTCAGTCCCTCACACTTTGAGATGGAAGAGCATGAAAAAGGCAGAGACGTTGCTGTTGACGACACAGGGGAACTGTTGGCACACCGTCGATCTCTGTCAGAGTCAAAGCTGGCTGCTCTTTGCACTGAAGTGTGGCCGGTACTAGCCTTGATCGGAGGAGTGGACAATGGTCTCCGGGCTGGAGGTCTGTGCCTGCACAAGCCCAGTGGACGCAGGGCCATTCTGCTGGGAGTTCTGAAAGAAGGAAGCTCCCTGGCCAAGCTTCAGTGGGAGGAGGCAGACCTCTCTGTCAGGTATTACAGATATATACTCCTATGCTCACTTATTTATGATAGAAGATGTCTTTGCATATGTTTCTTTAATGATGATTCTCATTAACTTCCATTAAACAACTCTATATTTTTCTTGTCTTGGTCCTTTCAGCATGTTTATTACTCTGTATAATTCTTTTCTGTTAGTGTTTCTTTTTCCTCCTCTGTAATTTGTCTAACATTTTACTTTATTTTCATCATTTACCCCCCTGATCTTACTTTCTTCTTGCTTCTTCCTCTTCATTCTTAAATCCATTAATCCCTCTTGAATCCGTCCTGGTGTCACTCCATGCTGTATCTGTGGGTTCTTCCCATCCTTCCCAATAACTAAGCTCCATGAATTCTTGGTCACCCAGCGACACGCCGATCGTCTCATTGGAGCCCTGTGACATATCCTGCTGCGATGTCACCCCACTCGGAGGCCTCAAACCGACGGTGTTGTTAGATCTAATTTATTTGATGGGGCTGCTTGAGGAGCAGGGATGGCTGGGAGCTCATCCGGCCCCCAAAAGGAAGTACTCAGAGGAGAACATGAAAGACAGTGAGTGTTGTCAGGATGAAGACATTTCTGCAGATGTCAAGTGGCTGCCAGAAGATGAGAGAAAAAAGTTTAAGGAGCAGAAAGTTGAGACAGACCCCTTCCCATCACCGTCAGCAGCCAAAGATGCCACTAAGATCATAGACCATCAGGATTTGACCTGTCTACCCCAACCTCCCCAAACATCTCAAACCTCCAAAGTGGATGCATTTGCCCTTGAACTGAGAGCAGTTAGAGTCTCATACCTTCTCATTGGAGCTCTGAAATCCCTGACTGTCATTTTTAGTTGTGAAAAGCTATCAGATTTGCTTCTAGTGCCTAAACATGATCCCCCTAACTCCTCATTGAGTCCCATGTCCAGCCCAAACCCCGACCAGGCCAAGGCCAGCAGCAAACAATGGGATGAGAGTGCTGAGCTGAGATCAGTAATGCAGTATGTGGTGCAGAGCATGGTGAAGTGGGCGGTCAGGCCCTGTCCTATCAAACAGAGCGTGTCTCTTGCCGACCTGGAAAGGGCTCAGGTCATGATCTACAAAGGAGCCATTAGCAGACTGCAGGAGGACAAAGAACACAAAGGTATCTAGATTTATGAACTGGACTGAACATACTTTCGTAGTCATTGTAGTTAGGCTACTGTGTTGCAGAGTTGTAAAGTTGGACTTTTGTCTGACATTAGTCACAAAGATAAAGATTTAGAACATGACTTGGAGTTTTGACTGTGTAAAGTCCAGAAACAATTAGGAAACAAATAAGACCGTGACATGGAGGCCTTACTTAGCCACACACCATGGTTATTATTATAATTATATGATGATGATGATAATTAATTAGCCTTTGCATTTAAATGATTTTGTTGGTATTGGGGCTCCAACTACTGAATGTTTTCATTAGTGAATAATCAGATAATTGTTGGACTGACAACCTTAAAAACAGCTCTGTTTTATCGTATTCAGGGTCAAAATAAAGCATAAAGTATTATAATAAGTAGTATTGGAGGTGATGTAACATGCCTCTGTACCTTGTCCTTGCAGAATCTGGCCACCACTCATCTCAGCCAATTTCTAAGTCCTCCAGCTCTGTGTCCTTGTACAGCGCGGGTTCAGAAGGCACTGCCATCTTTGGCCAATCAAACAGAGCCTCTGCCTCATCTTCTAACACGGACTTGGCATCTTCTCTGCCAACAAACCTGCAGGCAGACGGCCTTGAAAATTTCAACCCTTTCTTTCCCATCAGCCTCCTCCAGTGAGTATAGTGGGTTAATCGTAAATGTTTGGTTGGTTGAGTATTAGCATGTTGAAGGGAAACAAACACAACTACTAGAGTTATCGTCAATTGTCATGTTGTTACCGATTACAACAGACCTGTATCTTTTGGCAGCAGCAACTTTTCTGAAGTCCAGGGAATGGGTGAGTTAGGATGTATATGCAAACAGAGAGTGAGGACTCTGCCTGCACCGTCTTTAACAAAGGCTGCAGCTCGGCCTGCTTGTTATTTTCCTAACCCAGCCGGCTGATACTGTGTTATTCCTGCGTCCAAGAGGCAAACAAACAAAGCTTCAGTGCAGCAAAAAAAAATATAAAAATCAAACCCCTTCAGGGAGGAGAGTTTTGACAAGAATAGTACCAAGCTCTTTGCCAAAGACTCTCGCAGTACAAAGCACATATTGTACTATTCTCTGAATGTGAGTTGATACCACAACAACAAACACCGCTTGAGCATAATGTTGAGATTCCAATAATTTACATACAAGGACACATGCTTGGTTTCTTGTGATTTTTAGGCATATTTTATTTATTATTAATTTATTTTAAGTATAACATCAGGTTAAATAATTCTCACCTCATTCCTTCCTTTATATTTCAAATGTTTGGTCAGGACTGAAAACTGGCAGTGTAGCACCACTTGCACTGTGTTATTACTGTATATACTGTATGTTCACTCTTTCTAGGCACATGGTCTTAACTCGGTTCCCTACGCTTACCGGCCTGGTTAGTGCCCCCCCTGTGCTGCACCCTTGCTTCAGCCTGGCCAGCTCTGCTTCTTGTGATGCCTTCACAGAGCAGCAGACTAGCTTCATGGAACCAGGTCCCTGCAGCACACAGGCCAGAAGCAGCCTGGGTAAGAACAAGCACAGAGACAATAATGGGGGAAAACCTGTCGGACGTCAGTACATAGAAAAGTAACGAAAAACAATCTAATTTAAATGTCTGTCCTTATTTAATATGAGTGATCAACAACATACTTTGTTGAAGAAAATAGCTTTGCTAGTCGTTGCAGTCCTGCAGGTCAGTTCAGTTTTTAACAAACTTTTTCCCCATGCTGGCTTCATGTTCAAACACACTACTAATGTAATTTGAAAATTAAGTTATGGTAAAAGGAGTAAAGTATATTTAGAACTGTCTGTCTCTTGCATGGTCTTATATGTTAAGCTATTTGTCTCAACTAATTGCCGCTCAAAACAGCATGTGTTTTGCTCTGCTATTGGACAGATATGATATTTAAACTATCAAATACATGCATGACACAGTTTGTGCACTCACATGCTTGAATGGCACCATTTGTTTCATCATCAGTTATGTGTTATTTTTGAACAGTTCTGGGAAGTGCATTGAACTAAAGCTCATTGATTTTCATTTCTTAGGATACATTAGGATTACCAGCGTAGTTCATTAGTACATTCATTGTGAATATATAAACTCAATTGAATAGGTTTACTTGAGCTGGAGTGGCTTTTCGTAAGTAAAATAATAAAGTGGAGAATAAACTGAGGGAAAAAAGAAAAGAAAATGTGAAAATATTTAATTAATTTGACAATTCCACTACACATATGAAATTTTCAATATGGAGCTATGGGCTTGTTTTTGTTTTCTATTTTTTGTGTACTTTTTCTTTTCTCCTCAACCACCAGAACGGACACAAATGTTTGTCACCAGTCGGTTGCTAGAAATGGGATTCTCTATGAGACATATCTACTGGGCCATGGAGGCAGCAGGTACTGCTTTGTGGAGTGTGTCTGATATCGCTAAATCTTTAGCTTCATGTGCTTTCTATTTTAAACATCTGTCCTTCACCATGTGCTGCAGCCTTTTTGTAGTATTTGAAATACAGAAAATTATTGTTTCTGACTGAATTTCTTAGAAGAAATTATTAGTTAAGAAATAACATGATGCTGTTACTTAATGGGAATCAACTGGGGTTTTCCAGTTGCATAACGGTACATGTTGCTATTGATTTGTTTTAATGCAAAAATAACAATCACCAAATTACAATTGCCATATATTTGATATCTGTTATTATCAGAACACGTTGTTTTTGCTGTTTCTCTACCTCAAAGCAATCTATACAGATACAGAACCTCCCAGAGCATTGTAATTTGATTTTACCCACTTCTCATTGCAAAAAGAAAAAAAAAATCATCCAAGCCTCGAAGCACTTTGGCTCAAATTCCTAAAACAGTACACTGAATTTTATTTTCACTATGTTGTACACAGAATATATCAGCTTCTACGACTTCACCATATGGTAAAAACTCACGCACGGCACGGATCACATATGTGTTGTTTACAAGTAAACAAAGAAAAGTATATGGATACACATTGCACCAATATACATTGTAATGTTTCTGGCATCACTGTTTTTTTATTCACATAAACTCCCCACATTACTAAGCCTTCCCTCACTTACTATTTCACAAATTTCACATGCTCTGTATCGTCAGAGCAGATGTGCCAGCCTGACCTCAGGCAGCACACAGAGGCGTGATCATCTGGTGGTGATGTCCGACATGAATTAGCAATGCAGCACTCCATGATCCATCTTTTCTTTTTGAACTCTGACAGTTCAACTTCCCTGTGGTCCCTCCCAGATGT
Organism: Morone saxatilis; assembly: GCF_004916995.1. Classification (NCBI taxonomy): domain Eukaryota; kingdom Metazoa; phylum Chordata; class Actinopteri; family Moronidae; genus Morone; species Morone saxatilis. The sequence goes on along the minus strand of NW_023339774.1, from coordinate 15,554,646 downwards.
AGCAGGTGACCTGGACTCTCAAACCATTGAGGTTTTGGCCAGCTGGATGCTAGAGCACCCCCTGACTGAGGAGCAGCAGGCAGCTGATTCATCTAGACTGGAGGGTGCTCCTGACACGCCATCTCCAGATGGGCCAGAGACGGTACAATGTCCTGAGCGTCCTACCAGTCAACCCACTGAAAGGTCAGGGATTTTCGGAACATATTGACATTTTCCAATAGGTACTGGCATTATGGTATTATCATTGATATAAATACAACCAGTAATGACGGTCTGCTTGTCTGTTTGTTTATAGCTTGTTGCCAGGGCTCGACTGGATAGAGAGGGAGAACTTCCTGGATGTCCACCTCACTAGAAACAGACCTCCTCCAGCGCGGCGGCGTCGCTCAGGCCCGAGTCAGAGGACCTCTTTTCGAAGGGCAGGTCAGAGTCACAGCATTGAACCAGAAATAAAATGTGTACATCGAAGCTGTGTTGGATTTACTGTGCATTTTTCATTTGAAGCAAACATCATCTTTTCAGACTTGCCATCACCCAACCCGCTCCCGCAGTTGTACCAACAGCACACATCGGTTGGCGATTGGCCAGAGCAAGTAGAGTTTCATCCCTACTCTGCTGAGGAGGAGTCAGAGTTGGGCTACATGGATGACCCATACCATGAAGAAACTTATGAGGACCTGCTCACCCCGTCATTCTTCAGCTTGGAGAGAGACACGCTCCAGATAGTGGAGGTGACACAAACACACACGGACAAAACAAAATAATATTGTGTGATTACGTTGAATACAAAACAACAAACTGTGTTGCTTTGGGCCTGATATGATCTCTTTGTTGTTTCACGGATTGTTTGAAACTTAAGTCGTCTGATCTCTCATCGTTCTTATGATCAATGTCAATATCCTTCTTTTAGGCCGGAGAAGAACACAGTCAGATGGTGAAGTGTGAACTGTGCAACACCCTAACACTGCAATTTAACAATCACATAAAGCGGCGTCACCCAGGTTGTGGTCAGAGTGCTGCACGTAAGGGTTACGACAGCACTGGAGCCTACGTGGATGTCTGGTTCAAAGGGGAATGTGGCTCAAACTTCCCTTTCTACCTCCTTTGCAGCTCCTGCAGGGAAAAGTATCTGGCTGCAAACATGAGCGACCCAAGTTCGAAATATGAAAGGTATAGTAGATAATACAGGAAACGATGGTTGCATGCAACACACTATACATAAGAACCAATAATGGTACCTTTCTTTTTCTCATACTAAAAAACGTAATGAATAAAGTGGTTATAAAGCCTGTTATTTATCATTGTTGTTCTCCTTCTGCTTCAGGATTAAAGGTCTGACATCTGATTTGATTGGTCAATTGGACAGTACTTCTGATGGTAGGGAAGGTCACTTCAGGTCAGAATGATTCAATCTTTAAAATACATTTACAATTAATATTAAAATATGAACGGTGCTTCTATTTGCTCAGATGATTGGGAAATCAGCCACCAAGACGAGTGTGGCACAGACAAGCTGACAGGACTGGAAGACTTTGGGCTTTTGCTGAGACCACTGGGGCTGACTGAAAAGAAGCTGGTGCCAGACCCCATTACCTTCTCTGAGCCAGATCCCCTCGGAGCCCTGGTTTACAGCTCAGCTGACCCTACGAGAGCAGTGACTCCTAAAGGTATTATGTTTTTTTGTGTTATGTCCTTTAGCTAGTTTTGGTATACATAGACCAAAGTCCTGTAATTTGCTGAATACATTCTTGATGCTTCAAAAAAAGTTCTTGTCCTTTGACTTATGTGCAGATCATATATCATATTTATGATATGTACCGATGCAGAACTAAAAAAAGGGGGGAAAACATGTACATTAGGGAACAGGGCAGGGGCTGTTACATTGAATGGGAATGTTACATTGATATTGAGAAAAAGAAATGTAATGATTTGTAAAGATTAGAATGAGTAATGTTGGGGAAAATTCGTAGCTTCAACATAAAGTCAAGAAAAAATACACTCCTTTGCACCAGTCGACATTGTCCCAGCATGCAACCCTTTTAGGCAAGTAATTAAGTTTTTAAGACACTTGAAAACTGATTTTCCAGTCAGTTCTCCTACAGATCTACCCTGACTCCAGCTCAGTGTGACACCAGAACAACCACACATGACGACAATTAAAATTCTGCTATTTCCACATCTCATATTAAATTGATGGCCATATACAGAGTATTAGTTTGTAGTTACTTCGTAGCTATCTGTCCTCTGGTTCATGTTGTAATGGATGTTTCTGCTAGCCCACTTGTTGTAATACACCCACATTCCCTCTGTGCCTGTTGGCAGCAGGACAAATCCAGCCACAGCCAAACTTACTGCAGCATAGTGACTCATCACTCATTTATCATAGCTGGGCATCTGAAGCACACAAACGGTACTCCCAGTCGTCCCGTTAGATCCAGTATTTTGACTTTTTTGCATGCCCACGCCAGATGGATAACTGTGCCATCCTTTAAAAAATGTGAGTTTAGTAAGATGTAATAGAATATATAATGGCATATTAGAACGCCTTTTGATATGTGTTTTTCCTCACCAGGGAATGCCCTCGTTGAGCAGAAGACCTCTCTGAGCCTTGGACAGCAGGCGGTATCACTGAGGGACTCTCATGATAGACTAAAAGCTTTAAGAAGAGTAACTTCCACAGCCCAGATTCTGCTAGCTTACAGCATGGTGATGAGAGCACTGTCTCAGACTGCCTCCAGGTGCGTTTGTCCAGAATATAACCTTGTTGATTTTTTTTTTTTTTTCACTAATTCATTGTGCTTTCAAGAGTCATCTTTTATCTTCTTCTCCAGTGCATCAATGTGCAGCCAGTCTAACGGACTAGAGTCGTTGGGTCTGGCAGATATCCGTATCCTGGTTCGTTTAATGACTCTGGCAGCAGGGGGCAGGGCTCACACTTGTGTGGACAGACAGCCAGGTGTGAAGGGGATGGCGACAGAGCGCAACAACTCAACCTGCCTGAGCTTCCTTTCCTCAGCCATTGGCAGTGTGGTGTCCCACAGCCCTGCTGCTTACAGACAGCTAGTGGAGATATGCACTCAGGTCAGTTTTCTTCAGTCAATCCACTAATTATAAATACTATTTAGGCTAATTACCAGATTATTAATCACAATAACTATATCACATCACAACATGTCACATTTGTCTTTAAAAACAATACATGTAAGGATTTTTAATATATTTGTAAATTACATTATTATTACAAATTAATATTACAACGATTATTTAAGTAAAATTATATGTCATATTTGTCTAAATTGATTACTGTGTGATCTGTTTAGGATTGTGGACATCTGGACTCGACTTTAGGCTAATGTTGGTTGAAAATCAAAAATCTGTCATTGTTTGTTATAGATTTTTCGATTTCTACTTATCTGGGAATCACAATTCACATACATACAACAATGTATTTATTAAAAACTGCAATGAGAGTAAGTTTAGGTCAGTAAAAGATTCAGTCTTAGTAATTATTACATTTGATTAATTGTATAAACCTAGGAATTATAAATTATGAAATTATGCTTTATTTAAACATGTAATGATCCTGTCTTTAAAAGAATTGTGAACAAATGCATAGATTTGAATAACATATTAACATACTGTGTGTAGGACCTAATGGCGGCAGCTACAGGGGTGAACATTGGGGCCATCAGTGACCCACAGCAGAGAGGTTGTCTGAACTCCAGTCTAACAGCCCAGGGAGCCCAGCAACAGAAGGACTACAATGAGCAGACACCCCCTACATTCCTGGTCACACAAAGTCTGGTGTCCCTCCTAACTGAAAAGGGGGTTCAATGTTACAGCCCAGACAGAGTTGAGCATGAAGCTAATGGTGAGAGAACTTAGTTATTTAAGTAGTTGTGTTGTTGTTTGTAATTATTAGGGTATAAACATTAGCTTTCTTCCTGCATATGTGTCTGTTTGACCTAGATACAGGAAACCAAGGGGTGTCTTCTTCGTCCTTGCCTCCTTCACCTTTACCCCACCTGAGTGCCAGAGTGGGCCCTCTGGAGCTGGCTAATGCGTTGGCAGCATGTGTACTGTCTGCCAGGCTGACCAGTAAACACCGCCAGTGGGCAGCACAGCAGCTGGTGCAGGCCTTGGCTGCCACAGGAAGAGACAGTCCTAATCGGCCCCAAACATACAGTGACCTGGCTGGCGACCTGCGCAAATGTCCTCTCAAGAGGCTGGAAGGACATTACAACAAGGTAAGGGACTCATAATGTAATCTGCAAGAGGTATTTTGTTCACCTAATTGCCCAAACAGTTTTTCCTTTCAGAACGAACAGAAGGAAATGTTTTTTTGCTTTGTTTTTTTAGCCTTTCACAAACTATCATGAGAAGTGAAGTTAAAAAAAAAAAAGCTTTCCATCATTTCTGTTGTGTTCAGGTGACCAGCTGTTTCTGGAACAGTGATCAGAATTTGCTAGCTACATGCTCTCAGGACAAGGTGGTGCAACTATGGAGCATCAACCAGAGCACTGTGGAGTTGCAGACCACCTTCTCCTGCATTACCAGGTTATTGTAGCTTGTTTCAGTAGTGTTTTATCCAGTGAGGGTACTATTGTTTATTGTTGTTGATTGTTTGGCTATCATGTCTGTTCTGCTGTAGCTTGTAATAGCGGTTTTGAAACATCAGATGAGATCTTAATAGGTTATCAAACTGTTGGTTAGTTGTAAACTTTTCCTTTGTCTGGCTCTCTCTCCAGTAAGACGGACAGATCAAGTAGTGAGAGAGCCGGCAGATGTCATCACATGTCTCCTGTATACTGGAGTACAGGGGGGAACTTTTTGGCTGCCCCAGAGAACAAACACATCAACATCATGAACATCAGGGGTAAGACTGGCTTTTCTACTAGTCTGGTGTATCTCTAAATTCATCACAGTGTAACAAAATGTCATAGCTAATAGTACAGTAGATGTATTAGACACGTAGTAAATGTTACTTCGAGTGAATGTGGTTTTTATGTTACTTTAAGAAGGTAAAATAACAACAGTGTAATTATAAAATTGATAATTTCATCATCAATTTCAACAAAAGTTTAAAATGAGACATCATTTTGAAAGATTGTTCAAATTTCCATTTTCCAAAATGCATGTTGTCTGATAAATATTTTTATCACAAAAAAGTGTTTGTTCTTCCTTGTTGCTTAAAGTATTAAGAATTATACAAATAGTCTGTTTGGAACAATAACGTGTGTCTGATATGTTCTACTATTTCTACAAAAAAGTATAATTTCCACATTAAATTCCCTTACCCCAGAGTCTATCAATATGCTAATATATATTTCAAAAGTTTACTTGCTGAACACATGATGTGTCCTACTTCATAGGAAAGTCCATTCTCTGTGTACGTGCACTGGAGGTTTCTCGTCTCCACACATGTCTTAAACTAGATTTAAGCTGAGCACAGAAAGACCTTTATTCCTCAGCAGCTGAGAACAATAAGCAAAACACATTTTTGAGTAGGGGGGAACTTGAAAGAGTTGTAATATGCAAAATAATGAGAACAGTAGCTTCTACAATGTTTCTGTTACTTTTACAGGATCCCACTGTCATGTGGAGGCTCAGATGTCTCGGGTCACAGCCCTCTGCTGGGCTCAGGCCTTTAGCTTGTGGCTTCTCGACCAGCAAACAGCCTGTAAGAACAAACCTGCTGAGAGCCTGTTGGTGGGACGGTTGGATGGCTCCCTCTGCTGGCTGCAGGTCACAATGCAGGAGATCGACCTGCATGTAAAGAGCACTGAACTCACCCATTGCCGCAGGAAAGAGGGTGTGGAAACTGCTACACACACACAAACATTACTTTTGTGTTATTACTTACTCTAACAAAATGAAATATATTTAATGAATTATAGAGGGAGGCATTACAGTAAGACAGTGACACACAAATAAGATTTAGACTGTTTTATTGAATTATTTACCCTAATGTTGTCACTGTTAATTGTCCATTTATTTAATCAGTTGCCAGTATCTACTAAAAGAGGTGGCGCAGTGACATTGTGGATTTTTTTGGTTTGGACAAAGCTAGGCTAAGCTAATTTAAGCTTACTGCCTGCTTCCTGTAGCTTCATATTTAGCATTGAGACATGTTGGTGGTGGTATGGATCTTCTCTTTAAGAGAATGTTATTTTCCTCTGGTCTCTCCTAGCTCCCCAGTGTGTCGCCTGGCACAGTGAGGACAAGCCTTTTGCAGTGGGGTATCCTAATGGAAAGATCCTCTTGGCCACAACTGAGACGTATGAGAATGAACAGCCTGTAGTACTCTCCGTCTTCCAGGTTTGTTTGAAAAATGCAGTCCAAACTCATGTTAACTGCCGTATGCTGAAGAGCTCAGCAAGAAAGACGCAATTGTATATACTTCCTAGGTGACGTTGTTGTCACATAAAATCATTTTCAACTCTGTCCCTCCCTTCACTCTACAGGACAATGTGAGTTCTCTAAAATGGGATCCCACAGGACACTTGCTGCTCTGTTTGGGGAGGTCAGAGGTAGTAAAGATACTGGGACGCTTTGGGGGCACGTGGGTGACCCTCCACTCACTAATTCACACCAGCACCGTTAACATCGCTGAATGGTGCCCACTCGCTGGCAGAGCACCTGATCCCAGGCTCATGATGGCTGCGTGAGTCTACATAATGAATTATTCTTGCTTTCTTTGTGGATATTGTGCCTCTTTCTTTGCAGTAGCATTAACTTAACAACAAAAACCTTAACAATGCCACAGTACAAAGAAAGTAAAGGAAGACTGCTGTAATCTGATACAGCAACATTCATTTCAAGTTTCATGTGTTTGTTGTACATTCTCTTTTAACTCTTTCAATGTTCCTATAGAGGTTGCCAGAATGGCTCAGTGCATGTCTGGACATTGCCACAGGGTGGTACCGCTGTATCTCTGCCCAACATATTGAACAGCCCCCCAAGTCAGGATAAAGGAGCTGATATCAAGGTCAGTTTGGATCTGCTGTTGGAATACCTTTTTTGCAGCCCTGGTTCTACTTATATCTTGACATTTCATTTATAATACAATTTTATCAGGACTTTATGTCCCAGTTTATCACTTTGATTTTGACTAGTGATGCCTCTGATCATTTCTAATCATCCAGTTCTGCTTATTTTTACAGCAGGAGAGTGCAAAGTGTGTGTTTGTACTTCATGGCCACATTACGGCAGTGAAGTCCCTTTCATTTTGCTCCAGTGGACTGGCTTTGGTCTCTGGAGGGATAGGGGGACTGCTCAACATCTGGTCCTTACAGGTCAGAAAACCACATTCACTGTTGCTGCCACTTCTTGACCTGGAATCAGACCACTTGCTTAACAGTCAACATTACAGGACAGCTCAAGTGTTATTGTGTAATTGTCTAATCTGTAAATCTGTCAGAAGTCTCATTTCCTTTTCATCTTGCAGGATGGTTCAGTCTCACAGACTGTTACAGGTTTGGGTTCAGTTGTCAATACTTCCTGGATACCAAACTTGGGTGTAGCGGCCTGTTTTGGGAGGTCGAAGGTAATTTGAATCTCATAACTTCAGTTTCCATCAAACATTAAAGGAATTGTTTTACATTTCGGGAAATAACTTGCTGAGAGTGAGATGAGAAGATCAAAACTCTCTTATTTGTACGTTCAGGAGATGGTCATCTTAGCTTGGCACAAATACTGGCAGCAGGGGGATACAGCTAGCCACAACTTATTATTTTTACATCAGGTTTCCCCAGTTTAGTTTCCTGCTAATCTAAGCTAACCTTCTCTTGTATTTAATTTCTTTATTAAGCATACAGACAGTGGTGGTATCAATCTTCTCATCTAACTTTTGACAAGAAATCAATTAGGTGTGTTTTCCAAAATGTTCAGCTATCTTCTAGGGTAGAAGAAAATCCTTCCAGAAAATCATGGTGCTTTTCTTCATACACTTCTATAGTAATGTTAATTTCTGTGTTATTTATCAGTTTATTACTATAAGAGCTGATGTAAAGAAAAAATGCCCACACGTTTGCCTGTGTCACTTTACAGTTCTGTTCTGTCATTGTTTCTTCCCTAGGATGTTTTGTTGATCTGCTGCACCCCTGACTGGATCAGTCAAAATCACGTGCTTGCTTCCTGTCGCATGGTCCTCAGAAGCCAGAACATCCTGGGTCTAAATCGGGCCCCTTGTTTGGCCGTCTTCCTGGAGAGGCTGCCCTTGCTCTTGCAGGAGCAGTACAACTACGAGCGGGTCATTACTGAAACTACATTTTAAAGTTGTTTTTGTGTTGTTTACTGTCAACTGAGACATGACTTTACATGTTTTTCTCTTGATGCAGAGCCATGTGGCAGCCAGTGACCAGCTAGTCCACAGTGCCTTCCTGCAGAGCCTGGCCTCCTTGACTGTTGGTCTCTCCTTAGAGAAACACCTGTGTCGTTATCCACGTCCTCCACACCACACCAGTCCTGATGTCCACTCCTACCCGTCAGAGTGGAGTTGGCTTGCCACTTACGCCACTACTGTCCGCAGTGCTGAGGCCATTGCCAGCGGCACTGCATTCCCAGAATCCTTCATTGTTTCAGAGTTTCAGGAAGTGGATGACACTGAAATTACCAAGGCGCTGGTGAGTGGTGACAATCTTCGGTGTGCTATTGTTTGTTTAGGAAATGGTTAGATAAGTTTCTTTAATGTAGGCATCTGATGATAACCTGACTGCGCCAAATTGGTTTGTTTCACAGAACCATCTGCAAAGTCATTGTTGGAAACTGTTTGGAAAAGGGCAGGCACTTTGAAAAGAATTTCAGGTGTTTGTATGAACCATCTTCTATCACAAGTGAATTTCAACCAATCAGATCAATCAACCATATAATGTAGTCAAACTCTTAACGTAGCCAGTCTGGTGAAGAACCTTCAATGCCGTTCTTTGCTCTTCTTTTAGTGAAGAAATACTCTCCAGGTCTGATATAACTGATGCTAGCAGCATCCACACTAACCTCTATGGGAGCCGCCATCATTGTTTAATGAACAGTGTCTTCCCGCTGCGTCACACCTAGTTCCTACCCCGTAGCTGCCAGTACTTCCCCAAAAGACGCTGATTGGTTCAGCCCACTGTACCGGCCACAAACGCACAGACTGAAGCCTGGCAGGATGGATTCTTGCGTGATCTCATGAGTTTGCGATCTCGCCAGTCCAGATCCCTCGCAGTGTTAATCTATCGAGACACTTCTCTGTCTTCTAGGACAACAGTAAGTGGAGCTTCAGGATGGATGAACAGCTGATGTCATGGGCCACCACCAGACCAGAGGTAACAGCTTAGCCATCTTAAAACAGTACACAGTGGATTCTTTTTAAAAACAATTTTTAAACAAAGGAAAGATGAATTCTCTTTAATTTACCTTCTGTCTGCAGAGTAGTATTTTTTTTTAGCTGGAGAGTGTTGTAATAGATTTGTGTTTCACCTGTTGTGTTTCTTAGGACTGGCAACAAGGGGGGAAGAGTGAGGTGTACTTGTGGGGGAATGGACGTTACGGACAGTTGGCAGGAATGGGAACCAACCTCATGATGCCCACTCTTGCACCCTCTCTGTTACAGACACAACAGGTAGCAACTGTTTCACTGAAGACCCAGACTTTGCCCTTGATTGCTACCATTTTCTCATTTTTTTTTGCCTTTGTGGGTTTTTTCATTGTCATCTAGGTTGTGTGTGGGCAGAACTGTTCCTTCCTTGTCCAGTCCAATGGGACTGTACTGGCTGTAGGAGAAGGACAATATGGCAGACTGGGCCAGGGGAATTCTGACGATCTCTATGTCCCCACTATTATCTCTGCTTTTCAAGGTACAATATTCATCTAGGGCCTAAGAGCTCAACTCTGGGCTGCTGTTAGAGGTTGTTACACATTTTTATTCTTTGCGTCAAACAATGTTTTTATCCACAGCAGAAAGGGGAGAAATAAGTTTTTGCATTACAGCATTACAATTTGATGTGGTAGCTTTTACTTAGGACTAATTGTTGATTATTTGTCTCCTCATTCTTACTTTTATAAGCTGAGCTTTACTGACTCTTTAATCTGTGGGCAGGGTATGTGGTGATTCAACTGGTGACGTCCTGTGGATCCGACGGACACTCCATGGCCCTGACTGAGACTGGGGAGGTGTTCAGTTGGGGAGACGGAGATTTCGGAAAACTGGGCCATGGCAATAGTGAAAGGCAGAGGAGACCCAAACAGATTGAGGCCTTACAAGGAGAAGACATTGTTCAGGTAAACGAGATAAGGAGATAAACCTGCCTTGAGATTGAAGCGTTAGGAATTATGTGCCTTTATATAATAGGCTATCTTTGCACATATTGTATTATATAGTCTTGTATTTTGTAAAGCACTTTGTAACTCGGGTTTTGAGAGGCATTATAGAAATAAAGTTTAGTAGTAGTAGCAGTAGCAATAGTAGTGTTTATAAAAAACACTTTATTTGAAATCAGCAAGCAACATGTTAAAGACTAAACTCTAATTGAAGTGTAAGGCATAAACTCTGTTGTCTTCCCAGCTTGCTTGTGGTTTCCGGCACTCAGCTGTGGTAACAGCAGATGGGAAACTGTTCACCTTCGGCAGTGGTGAATCTGGTCGTCTGGGTCAACGGTCAACATCCAACAAGATGTTGCCTGAGAGGGTGGCGGCCCTAGAAGGATATCATGTGGGACAAGTAAGAAATCGACCGTGTGTGCTTGTTTCAGTCTACAGTGAATTGATTAAAACATAACTAAACAAAGCTAACTTGGTTACCTTTCTCAGGTGTCATGTGGTCTCAACCACACACTGGTGCTGTCCCTTGATGGCATGATTGTGTGGGCATTTGGAGATGGGGATTATGGCAAATTGGGAACAGGTTCCTCTACAGCAAAATATTATCCTCAGGTAAGTTACCAGTGACAACAGCTCAAATGTAGGAGAAGTTTGCTTCAGTGGAGAAGTCAAGCTTACACTATCATTGCCTCTTTTGTGTGCTTTTATATAGTGTTGATGAATACTTTTTGGCTGATCCTATTTTCAGAAAGTGGAGCAGCTTTGCAACAAGGGAATTAAGAAGGTCAGTTGTGGAACTCAGTTCTCTGTGGCGTTGGCCTGTGATGGACATGTGTACACATTTGGACAAGGTACATTTTATTTTGAAGGAGGATTGTGAAAACGTCTGCATTATTAGTAACTATTGTTGTATTTTGAAGGGGTCAATTTGAGAATTCAGTGGATATTTAAGTAATTAGAAACTACAGTAATTAGTTTCCTAAATTGTTTTGGACAATGGTTATTATGTGTGATGACATGCAAAACTGTAAAACAAATACCTGACACGTAGGGAATGTTCTCTTCAAATAGAAGAGTGTGTCACTTGGCTTCTTTCTGTCCATCCTTCAGAGCGCCTGATCGGCCTCCCGGACTCCATGCTGAAGAATAAATCCTGCCCCCAGGTGGTGCCATCTCTGGAGGGACTGTTCATAGAAGACATTGCTGTGGGCTGTGAACATGTGCTCGCTCTGTCTTCCACTGGAGACGTCTATGCCTGGGGCTGCAACAGCGAGGGACAGGTGACCAACAATACTCTATTATAAAATTATACACGTTGACACTGAAGTTTGCTTTCATTGCACGTCAGAAGCACTGTCAAGCCTGTATTGTTGTCTTTTATGTGTGTGTTCCAGCTTGGCCTTGGACACTCCAACCCAGTGAAAGAGCCCACACTCATAACAAGCCTCCAGGGGAAAAACATCAGACAGATCTCTGCTGGCCGCTGCCACAGTTCCGCATGGACCACCCCTTCTACCTCGATGAAAAACTCAGGTACACACACACAGTCCTACACATACACTTTGCAGCTATGATCCATTAAGAGAATATACTCGGGACTCTCATTTGTTACCTTCATCTCCAGGTGGCCCTGGAAATTTCCAGTTAGGCCTTCCCCAGTCAGTCCCTCCCCAGTACAACACTCTGAAAGACTGCAGCCCTGGGGTCCTTAGCATGCGTCTCAGGGTACTCTACAACTTTTCTGATCTCATGTACAAGTCCTGGAGGCTGCTCAACCTGGACGCTAAGAATCCGGTAATCTCTGACCATTTTTAATATGTTAAAAGAACAGATGACTTTTCCTCACTATCATTTTTCATTGTGATGCCTCATTCACTTCCTCATATTTTATTCCCTGTCCCTTCCCCTATCCAGGTGTCCACTTCACGCTATACTTCAGGGACGACCGCCATCATTCGGGGGGAGCTCAGAGGCCTTCTATCACCCAAGGTCAACACTCTGCCTCTGGTGCGCTCCATTGGCAGAACAATGACCCAGGGCAAAACATATGGGCCACAGATCACAGTGAAACGGATTTCCACAAGGTAAGGATGACTATGATATTCCATAATATAGTTGAATGCAATTTTATGTTAGTGTGTGTTTATCAAAACTTTTACACTTCCACAGAGGCCGTTCGAGCAAGCCAATTTTTGTACAGATTGCGAAGCAAGTGGTGAGCCTGAATCCTCTGGAGCTGCGGCTTCCATCACGAGCGTGGAAGGTCAAGCTTGTCGGAGAGGGAGCCGACGATGCCGGGGGAGTGTTTGATGACACCATCACTGAGATGTGCCAGGTAGGATGGAAACTACACAGAGAAGGTCTAAGAGCAACATAAATAGCTAATAATGCAGCCTGGAATAATGTTATCTTTTTTGTAAATTGACAAGTTTCAATGTGTTTTCACCAGGAGTTGCAGTCTGGTGTGGTGGAGCTTCTGATTCATACTCCCAACAGCTTTGCAGATGTGGGCAGTAACACTGACAGGTGCACAGTTTGTAGTCATCTTCTGACAGACCAACCAAAAGAGTATAAGTATAACAGGACATTACATTTTCTAAACAATCTTTACCTCTTGCATTGGCTGCGTACCTTCACAGGTTCCTGTTGAACCCAGCGGCATTCTCAGAGGATCACATGGTCCAGTTCCGCTTTCTGGGCATCCTCATGGCTGTGGCTATCCGCACCAAGAAACCTCTGGACTTACATCTGGCTCCTTGGGTGTGGAAACAGCTCTGCTCGATGCCTTTGGGAGGGCCTGACCTGGAGGAGGTTGACCTGCTCACCTACCGCACCCTCCAAGGCATCCTTCACCTGGAAAACAGTGGAATCACGGAGGATAATTTTCACGTGGTGAGATGACAGTAGATCTGAAAGAAATTTAACAACATTTTTATTCTGGGTCTACACTAACCTTTTTTCACTCCTGCCATACCTCTCTTTGAAGATGATCCCGCTGGATTCGTTTATGGCCCACAGTGCAGATGGAAGGCTGGTACCTGTGGTTCCTGGAGGTCAAAACATCTCCCTGACCTTTACCAACCGGACTGAATATGTGGAGAGAGCTCTGGACTACAGGCTGCATGAAATGGATTCACAGGTGTGAAGAGCTGAACTTATGGAGAGTTGTTTTAGGTGTATCCGGCAGACCTGTTCAGCTGTAACCATATGACCTGGAAGAATGCAAACTGCTACACATTTGAACATCAGGGAATATTGTTTCTTTTTAGGATACATCAAAGTGATGAGTCTATTTCATGTGTCATAAGTTCTCCCTTGGTCCCCATCATGTAGTCCTCAGTAGCGTGTACTGTCTAGTATTACACAAGCTGTGACAGAGACCGGAGGAAGAGACATCATACTCCCTATCAGCAAACTGAACGCTGTCAAAAAGTCATTACCAAACAGAAACCCTTTTTTTCTAATTTGAAGCTACATTATGCTGAATGTTATTTCTGCAGTCAAGGTCAAACGAACCGATTGACGCATGCTCCCTTACATAGGCAACTTGTGCACATGTTGTTTGATACTGATTGTACTGGCAAAAGCTCTTTTAATCAAATGATGGAGAGGATTCAAAGTAACAGGAAAACGGACAAATGGAGTAGGATAGAAATTTTAGCTGAAACAATTGGTTGATTAATCCATTAGTCAATCAGAAGAATCTGCAAGAATTTTGATAATCAATTAATTGTTTGTCATTTTTAAAGAATTCATTGGTTCCAGTCTGTTAAAATACACTAAGACTAAAAAGAAATGGAAATAGTGATTATTTGCTGCCCTAGTATAAACCTTAACAAATATCTCAAACCCTCAGAAAGTAAACTTTTCCTTTTAAAGCATTAAGTTGAGACTTTAAAGTGGCTGGTTTAAAAATCTAAACTTCAAACAAACTCATTTCTTTTCACTAAATTCACCAAACAGACCTAGCCCACATAGGCAATAATGTTGTACTTTGGTGTGGATTTTTCTCTGTATCTCAAACTCTGCATCCATATTAAACACCCAGTCTGCCTACCAGTTTCCATCAATGCTCACTAGACAGCCTGTTTGTTGTACTGTTGTTGTTCCCTTTATCTCGTCCTCAGAAGTATCAAAGCTGACGTTGTTCTGTTGTGTCCAGGTGGCAGCAGTCAGAGAGGGCATGTCCACCATCATCCCTGTGCCCCTCCTCTCCCTGCTGACAGCACAGCAGCTGGAGCAGCTGGTCTGTGGCCTGCCAGAGGTCTCCGTTGAGATGCTAAAGAAGCTGGTGCGTTACCGTGACATCACAGAGAGCCACCAGCTTATTGGCTGGTTTTGGCAGAGCTTGGAGGAGTTCACCAATGAGGAGCGAGTGCTTTTCCTACGTTTTGTTTCTGGCCGGTCCAGGTTGCCTTCCAACCCAGCTGACATCACGCAGAAGTTCCAAATCATCAAGGTTGATAGGGTGAGGTCATCGCTAGCAAAGTAACAAGATCAAAAGCGCAAACAAGTATTAATAGCACAAACAATAAACTTATTTTCCCTTATCATTCCCTTCAGCCCGTCAACGGCCTCCCTACTGCTCAGACCTGCTTCTTCCTGTTCCGGCTGCCCCCTTACACGAGCCAGGCTATCCTCGCTGAGCGTCTGCGTTACTCCATCCACAATTGCCCCTCCATCGACATGGACAACTACATGCTGACACACAACACCGACCCAGCAGACAGCTCCGACACCGAGGACTGAGGCAGCCAGCTGTGTCCAATAGGGTGATGAATGTATCTACTCCCATGCCATGCACATTATGCACTGAACACAGATTTTTATTCGCCAAACCTATATGGTAGTATACTGTTTATATGTTGGTTGATTTAAAGATATGTGTAGTTTTGGTTTTCCAACTGTGCAAGGTGTTGTAATTATGCTTACTCTGAATCAAAACTACAGGGATACAGAATAAGATTTTTAAAAATATAGGTGAATAAGCCACAATAAAGGAGTTAATGTGCCTGTTTGTTTGAAAATATGTAATAATTTAATGACCTGTCCCACACAGACAGTATTATTGTAAAATAAAGAGTGTTTAAATAAGGATTTTGGTGTATTTTATTTGAAATATCTGCATCCAAATTGAAAGGTATACATCACGACAAGTACATACATTAAGATCATGAACTAAGTAAATATTCTCTTAAGTAAGTGGTCAGATTGTGGCTAACCGAATAAACATATCTTTGATCATCGTGTCATATTTCCAATCAAATCAAAAAATAAGTGATTATCTGTAATGCTGTGTGTTGTGGGTTTCTCATACTTTATGTTCCTACAGTAGTTAATTTACATGGGCAAATATAGCTAATTAATATTAGATTGAGATCAATATAATTGTGTATGATTATCATGGAAACAAATGTCTACTGACATCAATACAAAGTGTGTAAACAAAATATCTGCTCAGCCCATACTTCATAGATCCATATCTGAAGTATGGGCTGAGCAGATTTTACAAGGCAACTTATTGATAAAAGTAAATTCCATTAGGGTCATTTTTTTTAATCAATTGTCAGTTAGGGTTCTCTGATCAACACTGACAAAGATTTGAGGACATTCAAACAGAATTGGAGCAGAACATTGTCCACCACCCTGTACTACAGAAATATATTTTTAAACTCTAAAGAAGTGTTGTCTATATTTACAACAGAAGTCTAATTGATAATTTCTGATGTTGAAGTCAGTCAACCTTCTCTAAATTTTTTTTTAATTTTGGGCATTTCAGAATTATTGGGAATGAGAGGTCAATAACATTGACATTCCAATCCATGAAGTAGATGTTGAGATATTTCACTGAAATAAGTAAAAAACCTTTACCTGCTGGTGGCGCTAGATAAAAAGTCTGATGATCGCCAAAGTCGTTAGGATTCATCATCACAGGACCTTGAGTATTGGTACCAAATTTCAGGGCAATGCATCCAATAGTTGTAAGATTTTGTACTTTGAATCAGAAATGTATCATAATGTAAATCTAATGAGGTACTAGAGGAAAGGTCAGGAGAACACCAAAGTCAGTAGGGCCGACATTGCCATAGAGCCAAACTGCTAGCATGCAATATTACTAGCTTTTTCTGAACAAAAGAGCAGGTATTATGTCCCTGAAAACTAGAGGCAAGCAACAATCAAATGTATAGTTATTATTTATTTTAAAAACTCAGTGCTTATTGCTTTATTGCTAAATCAACCTGATTGGTGCATGGAAGTACATGACATTAAGTTTTTCCAGCAGAGGCCCACCAACTACAAACCAGTCAGAAGAACAAACACACAAATAGAGAAATCACTCAGGTGAAAAACTGGCAGAAAAGAATGTGCTTACGTAGAAAACCAGCATTCATTTTAAAGAAGCTGATTGAGCAAATAGATTTTCAGGCCCTTTAAGCCTTTTTATTACATTTCCATTTACCACATTAAGGCAAATAACACACAAAGCAACAACTTCCCTTAATACAAAAAGAGATCTTAATTCAATTCCCCTGAATTTAATGTTGTCCTGAGTCAGCACAGCTGGTGTGTCTGCAATTTGTCTGTGCTAGTGAGAGGTACGTCTGCTGTGACCTTATTACCCATCTGTTTCCCTGTGTGCGGTGTGGCCAATAAGGCAGAATTCACCCTGCAGTCAGCAGCTCTGCAGCTGAGAGAGGGAGGCTTTTTCAAGAGAGCCCTCGCCAGGTATAAATATAACATCCATCTATCAACTTAACAAGTACACAAATTTGGAAAGGCCAAAAAAAAAAGGGGGAAAAAAAGGATTTGTTTTCAAATATTTGGTACAGCTGAATTAAACGGCCTGGAGTCTACCATATATTTGTACTGTGATGCAGGTGTGAATTAATGTATTTTATATTAAATACCTTTGCAAATGTGTGTAGACACAAAGATTATTTAGGGAGAAAAGGGAGGGTAGTGTCCTCCCTGTTCTCCCGCACTATGTTGTAACGTAGATCCACCCACACAAATACAATCGCAAACAAAAATATCCTGGCTGGAATTATATGCTTGAACAAATTTTAAATCAGATTTAGACCTCTTTGTCAAAAAGGGATTATCTGGACCTGAAAGGAACTTTGAACTCTCTGCAAAATGAAAATGTGTCTTCACTTTTATTTCTTCATCTGTGGCAGTAAGTGCATTAATTCTACCTAAAAGCTGACATTGAAAATGAACCCTTTATGCAACTAAATTAGCATATTCTCTGTCAGTGGTATCCAATCTTTTTTTTTATTCAGGACTTGCTGCAAAAGCACTGACATAGATGGGAAACCTCTTATGAACTCAATAGCACCCCATTAATCACATAAGCCAAGGCTCTAAAATCCATATTTAATAAAGACAGATAATATATAATATAATAAATAATATTCCTGCAGCTGCAAAACCTTTGCTGTATAGTAATTAGGACTGTCAGATCAATAGTGTGGACATACTACCTTTAGTTTTCATTATCAAAGTGTAGACCTGGTTATGAATATGTAATGCTTCCTATTCCCACAGGAGGGCAGTCTGGTTGTTGCCCTTAGATGTACTTATGCACAATGCAAGTTCAAGAGAGCATTGAGAATAAGCAGAAATCATCATCAGCACACACACGCACGCACGCA
>NW_023339774.1:15535805-15536660 GCF_004916995.1 Morone saxatilis | reverse complement strand
CACACACACACACACAGATCCTGTATAGCTGATGACGCATATCACTGCCAGCTAATCTCTGTCACCCTGTTTCTCCCAATCAGCTAACTTGATCCGTACAAATGGATGACAACATACTGGATGACAAACAGTGTGTGTTCAAATTACTCCAATAATGCACCTTTTAAAACCTGAGTAACATTCACGCATGCGTCTCTTTTGTTTGGAGTGTTCTAGTTACCTTCAAATAAGTGCAGCTGGCCTTAGTTTGCATCATGAAAATATTTAAAAACCAGAACTGCTCGCATGTCACCACTCTAACTAGGCCACCTAGGTTTGTTTTAACCCAGGTGCAATTCACAACAAAAAAATCTTTGTTCAGTTTCAAAGAGGCACATGGGTGTCTCCTAATTTGTCCAACTTTTTTTATCCTTTACAAATCACAGAAAGCTGGCTTTGTGAAGCCAAGACTGCAGAATTTTTTCTGTTGATCCATGACCTGCTTCATAGGGAGCAATCCTTTAAGATGGCATGTTTGTTATGAAATGGGCTACATGAATTAAGGCAGCACTGTGGAGAGAGAGGGGGGTTGACATCATAATTTAGCGCACTGCATGAAAGCAATTCAGCGCGAGTACTTTGGTAGCAGTGCAGGATGCATCCAGTAAATATGAGCTCTGCCTTACTACTCTGTCATATGTTAAAATTAATTTGAATTAATGATCATGCAATTCATGAGTCTCCCTTCATTTGCTATGCAGATATCACATCCCTGAGCCTACATAATTATACTCAGCATCTACCATAATATATTCACACATATGACACTATGGTGTTACTATGTTAAAAGATTAGTTTGACATTTTAGGAAATACA
>NW_023339774.1:15531400-15535765 GCF_004916995.1 Morone saxatilis | reverse complement strand
TGAAGCTGCAGCCAGGAGATGGTTAGCTTAGCATAGCAAGGACTGAAAAAAAAATCCACTTACCATCACAGCTAAGTGTCACTAATTAACATAGTATATCTATTTTTGTTCAATCTGTACAATCACCGAATTGTAAAAACATAAAGTTGTGGTTTTACATGAGGTTCTCTGCTGCACTATTTTTTGTCCGGAAGCAGTGACAGTGTTGTATATTTATAGTTATAATAATGTTTTGGAATTAACAGCTTCCCCTCTTTCTCCACTGTTTTAGTTGTATTATGAGCACATTCATGCATTAACACAATAGAATGCAACATGTTGACAGTTATCTTCTTCTATTTCCATGAATAATAACCCCGGGCGTAATTGCATTCTTATATAGACTAAATTGTCCACAATGACAAAAAGTCTTTGTCAAACAGTCTTGTTATCATTGTGGTAATTGCCATTATAAAACAATTGTTAAAGGTTGTAAAGTCCTAAAATTAAACTGTAATAATGTGGAAACTAAAAGCGAATACAAATATAGGATAGGGCAGTTCAAGGTTAAAACAACAACAACAAAAAAAAGGCAATTTTGTTAAGGAGAGATTTAAAAGGTAACGGTGATTTTGCTAACCTAAGCTCCACAGTTTAACACATTTGGTGATTTGTTTAGTGTAGACAGTGCAAAGACCAGGACTGAGCTAAGAAAGGTGTAGTTTCAGTTTCATTTTAGCTGTGTTTTGGGAAAATTTTAATTTCCGTTTGCAGTAAAATATTTTTCATGCCTCCAGAGAATGAAGCAGGTCTCTCCATCCTGAATTTTTAATTCGTCAAAGGAGGGTGTGACCTACATAGTCTCATTGAGGCAACGCAGGAGTGACTGGTCACCTGATCCCCCACCCCCACCAACTCCACCTCCTCCCTCCCCCGCTCCCCTCCAAAATCAGAGGAGCTCATTTTATCTACACAGTGAATGGATGAGGGCTGCTGTGAAAACAAGGGCACTTGGGCGCGGGTCAGTGAATTGCTGAGGTAACGCGGTGATGTGATGTGTGCCTGGGCTACTAACGGCTTGTTTGAGTATCCTGGCTGGCACACTCACTTCTCTTATTACAAGACAGGACAGGCAGTGTGTGACCCATGTACCTCGGAGACACTTAAGACTCTGGTACGGTTTCAGTCGGTGATGTGATATGAACACACTTGCCTGCCTGACAACTGACATTCAGGCTGTTGTGATATGTGTCTGATAAACGACAGGAAGGAGTTGAGGACGTGGTGAAAGGCTTTATCTGATTTACCATTTGCTAAACGTAAATTCTTTAAAGTGCCAGACTTTACAGTCATCAGCTTATTATTCGCCCTCCTTACAGATGTTAGCTGTACGGCAGCTAGCAAGGACACACTGAATGAAATTCTCTCTTGTCTTTCTTTCTCTTTCGTTCTTCTTTTACGTTTATAAGGCAGTCGAATAAGAGGAAAAATTAACTCAAACGCTGGGCAGGTGAGGCTATGAGGTGCTGGGCAGCTAGATGCTGGGACGCTGGGCAGCTTAGATGCTGGGACGCTGGGCAGCTTAGATGCTGGGACGCTGGGCAGCCCTAGATGCTGGATGCTGGGCAGCTTAGATCTGGGACCGCTGGGCAGCTAGATGCTGGGACGCTGGGCAGCTAAAATGCCGGGGTGCTGGGGCACTGGAGAGCGTATACTTTCATGTTAACATTATTATTTTTTGGGAGGCTTTTATGGCCTTTAATGGATAGTGACTGCTGTCAAGTGACAGGAAAGGTGGAAGAGAGAGAGGGGATGACAGGCAGCAAAGGGCCACAGGTCAGAGTTGAACCCACGATTGCTGCAACAAGGACTCAGCCCTGGCACATGGGGCACCAGTTCCACAAGGTGAGCTACCAGGGCGCCCCACATTGTTAACAGTTAATTACTTATGAGGTAATTTTCAGCCTGAGGTCCTCAGATAGGGACCCTGCTTTTTCCACCAGGGTGTCTCCTGCTTTTTTTCCCCCTTTAAATGATTTTTGATTTTTGATGTTTAAATGGTTACTTTACATGTATTGTCAATCCATAGGAGAAATGTTTGTAAAGTCCTGTACAAATAGCCTAAAATGTATTACTGTTTTACTGTTATACTATATTAGTATGACTGAGCAGTGTTGCTGTTGCAACTCGCTCTTTAGTTGTAGTTCCCCTCGAATGGCCTGTGGAGTAAAAAGCTGAAGTGTGTTATGGGACTTGAGGATTTAAGTGGCACTAGGTAGAAACCTGGTGAGGCTGCTCTAATTAATAATGCAAAAGTGTCTGAAGGGGCAACACAATCTCCTTATACTACTGGACCTTTCTGGAATGAATCAAAAGAGGGCTTTAAAACTCTTGTATGAGGGGCATCTGTTTAATTTATTGGAATAGGTTTATAAGTTTTAAATTGTTTGCTATTTTTAAGTTTTTGTTCAGTGTGGCTCTAGGGATGCCAGTGTCCATTTGTCGGTTGGTCCACTACTTTTGTCCTGACTGATATCTCAACAGTTATTAGATGGATTGTTGTGAAATTTTGTACTGACATTTAAGGTCCCATGAGGGTAAATTTCAGTTACTGGTTATCTTAAATCTTAAGTTTTAATTTATTCAGGGAAATTTCTCAACATCTACTTCATAGCAAGTTATAAGTCAGACTATGATAACAGCAATAACATTGTTGTTTATCCACTTTAGCTGCTTGATTCTAGGAATGGAAATTGGACGGTCAGACCCAGTCCACCACTTTGGTCCAGGCTGTAATATCTCAGCATATTGGCATGGTTAGATTACTGTAAAAAGACATTAACATTTTCAGACGATGTATCCTAATGAATTTGGTGATCTTCTGACCATTCCTCTGGCACCATAAGCAAGATGACATTTATTATTTTAACAAAATGTCTCAACAACTATTGGATGGATTGCCATGAAATGTGATACATACATTCATTGTCCCCACTGGATGAAATATAAAAAGTTTTTGACCTTTGACCTCATCTAATGGCATTATCAGGTCAGAATTTCAATTTGTCTAATACTTATCGGATTGCAAAACTAATGTTCCTCCTGAGCTGTTACTTTGTGTTTAGTGCTAATTAGCAAATGTTAGCATGCACTGCACTGTGAGTTAGCGAGTAAGCAGATGATGTCTGATGATGTGCATTTAGGTCAAAGCAGTGCTGTAATAACAGTCTCACAGAGGCACATTGGCTGGTGCAATATTTATGAACTGACCACAGCTGACAGCAACAAGTCAAGAAACATTCAGGCCAGTAATTACATTTTTTGTCATGTACTGTGCTGTAATTAAGCCAGTTATCTGGGTGGTTAAAATGTTGTACTGGGGTTCCCTGGCAATCCATGGACCCACATGTGTCAGCCAAAACTCTTGTATAGTGGCTCATCACCATGTAACATGCGACACAACAGCTCTGTTCTTTTCCAGAATTTTGTATTAAGTAAACTTGAATGCATCATCTCTGACATTGCAATATTTACAGTACATTGTATTTATATTTATATTTTCCCGTTCAATACCATTACTTCTGCTACAATCTAATTTCCCCATGTCATCAGAGTAATCTCATCTAAAGAGTGATGTCTCTCTGCTCCACCACTTTGACTCTTCTAACACAAAGACAGTCGCATGGAACTCCGGATATCATTTCAGATGGCTTTAGAATTAACTTTAGCATATTGAAATTAACTTTATACAGAGAAAGTAATTGTATTTCTTTATTGATGTTAAAGGGAACCAGGAAATGAGCCATAGTGGGTGCAGCACTGGAGAGAGAAGTGGACTGAAAGCATACATCTGTAAAAAGTGTATTTGTTTAACTTTATTAAACATTAGTCTGATATCCTCACCTCTGTCACAAAAGTGATGCCAGCCACTCAGCAACACGGTCTCTCACCATTTTATAGTAAATGTCAATGAAATCCTGCATGCAATTGACACAAAATACCCACTGAGGCTCAGTAAATCCTCTTTCATTTGAATCCATGTTACAATATGTCATCACTGCTGATTGTGTATGGAGCTGGAGCTATAGTTGTTAGCTTACAAACGTTGCACAGCAGAGTGTCCATCCATCCTTTTGTTCACAGTTCATCATCAATGGCTGGGGATTTACCTCCTGTCGCTGGTAATGGGCATCAGCTCAGCTTCATACAGCCAAAGCTGGCCGGCTGCTCCCAGAGGTTGGAAGCTAATACTAAAACAACAGAGCTTTCATTTTCAATGAGGTATTACGCAACAGCATCTGGGCAAGGGACCTTGGGAGACCAGCCCGTCTTTTTTATAAAGCAGTCATGATTACATCAACACCAGCAAACCCCCCCCCCCCCCCC
>NW_023339774.1:15527974-15531300 GCF_004916995.1 Morone saxatilis | reverse complement strand
CCCCCCCCCCCCCCCATAAGGGATCAAAACACGAAGGGCATTCCTATTTGCTTAGTTGATTCAAAGCCAGAAATAGAAATTTATTTCACCCACCTCCCCTCCTTTTTTATCTTTTTTATTTGCTAATGATGCTGAAATCGGGAATCATTTTGTATTCTCAGTAATCATGAACATCTGGTATACACCATCTGGCCATGTTGTTGCTGATGGGCTTGACCATGATTATTAGTAGAAAAAAGAGTCACATAAATGTACAGGCTGATTCACGCTGAGCTATTTTTGCCTGATTTGTGATGTACAAATACTTGCAAGCATAGGATACGGGGTGTTATATGAATGAATATTTTTTTGTACTTTTGTTTGGTGGTTTGGACTTAAAAAAAACTTCTGGTTTGTTTGGCAGCAGAAATAAACGAGGCAATGCTTTGATGTCTCACTGAATGTTGTCTGGTATTGGCTTTAATATCCTTAGAGATATATTTTCTGGGACAACACAAGCCCATATATCTCCACCGTACCTGCTTACAAATACAACCCTATATTCACGTACCATAGGGTCGGGACAGAGAGATGATGACACAGGAGAAGAGGAAGGGCGAGATGTGTTAGTGAGGGACCTAGTTGAGCTCCCTGTGAGCCTAAAATACCAAACAAAGTAGGGCTGTATCATACAGTATAAACCTGACACCTGGGATAATGCACGTATAGCACAGACCCACAAACAGTATGCTACGCACTAACATGCTTGAATTCACACACATACTTTTACACTCAACTGTCAAGCAGCCTACACCAGCTGCCAAGCTGTGTCTGCAAGGTAATCACACAGACAAAAATAGCTGTGTATCAACTTTTTTCATCATTTATATTCCTTTACAATACTCACCATACATTTTTTCCTCAGGTTCATTACCTCAAAGACACATTCCCTCTTCTGTCTCTGTGAGCACATTACCTGATCTATGATTTTTACATGCTCCGACTTGTAAACATAGACATAAATGAGCAAAAATCACTTTATCATATGTGCCGAGCTCTTTCAAGATGCAAGTGAAATTGAAAAAAACAATGGGGAAAGAGGGACAATTAAAAAAACAAAGGAAAATAACAAATGAGAGAATTACCATATGTGACAATGAAAAACAAATGTATCACAGAAATGAACCCCTTGCATGTTATGAATATCAAAGACTCTGACGGGGAGCAGGCAGTAGACTACTGCAATGCAGTCTGTGTATGTGCAACCATACAGTACCTGTACAGTATGTGTGAGATAACAGACAGAGAACCTATGTATGATGCATTAATACATGCCTCACTGTGGGAAAAATACAGCCTCCTCTGCACTGTGCACACACATCTTACAACGAGGACCTACAATATGCATGCTGTAAAACAAACACTAATTGCAATTAATTCCAAATTCCAAACTGAATTTTAATGTAACCAGATTATACTTTGATGTAGTAACAGTGAAGGTCTTTGAGGGTATTTAAATATTCTCATTACTCACAGTCTGAGGAAAAGTCTGCCGGCCTGAATATGCATTGTTTGTAAAATATATTAGGCTAATGGATTAATGAAAAGCTGAAAAATATTTGTCTCATGCATAAAGAACCATCTGAGGCAGATGAAGGGGTGTTTCAGTTCAAGTATCGGTGCAGAACGTATAAGTGGTGGCTGCATTGGGGCATTAGCCTGAAGAGCAGGAAAAAGCAGTAATGGTCAAGAGGGCTTCAGACTGGCTGCATATTCACTTGAGTATGCTGTTAAGACAATACCAACCCTGTGTGTGTGCAGAGAGCCTGCATGGGCTTGAAAACATGTATGAGAATGTGGGTGGAGTGAGGTACTGTCGGTACAACACATTTTATGGTAACTCTGCATTTTTAAAGATTTCTCCAACGTTTAAATGCTGCAGTAGTGTTTCCTCTGATTTTAGAGAAAATAGACCAAATACAAACTGCGCTGTAGGTGGTTCAGGGCATTGAAATATATCAAAGGTACAAACCTTGGCTAATATATTGGATTACGCTATATCATGAGAATATCCAGCTAAATAATTCCGCTTTATTGCTCCAGAACAGATCTTATACTGTATGTTAGATATCCATGAAAATACAATTTATTAACCTGACCTACATAAAAGTCCTTGTATACAGTTGTGCTGACATCAAAGCCTTGAAGATTATATTTTAAGCAGCGCCTGTGATTTATCTTCAGCTTCTTGGTTAACTGCAATATTAATCATGCAACGAACTCTGCCTCGTGTATTATCTAAAACCTGCAAGTGCAACTAACTCTCGCCATGCCTGTGATGGTCCTGTATATTTTCCGCAAAGATAAAGAAAAACAGTGAAGAAGAATTCTCAAATTGCGTGACTGGGGATTTCATTTGCATTTACAGTTTCAGTTTTTAGGCATTTGGCCCATTTGGTCTTATAAAACTGTACTGCAGATTAGTACCACAGTGTACACAAACAGATTAGTGTAAATATAAATATGCAACAAATGCAACATGCATAAAGCATTTAAGGATAATAATCCCAAAGATTTAGTCTCGGCTCTTATGGATTGTCCTTTCTTTGCACTTGAGGTGTCTGTGATCAAATCTCATCCTGCAGAGTGTTGTGGGTACTGTTCTAGTATTACACACAGTGTCAGGTGCCCTGGTTGCACTTGTAAACACATCCCAGTTCGCAGACAGAGAGAAGTGGCACTGTGAAGCATATGAGCTTCAGCCCACCGTTCCAGAAGAATCATGAAGGATTCTAGTTTATACTCGTAGAGTTTAGCTTGCTCTAAGTAAGACAGACTTAAAAAAGTAATGCACCATGTAAATCTAGTTTTATACCTGCATTAATGATGAAATGTCAGACTGTATCTTTAGGTAATAAAACCAATTATTGGATACACTAATACACACATATTGACACAATATGTGTGTGCACAAACACACACACACTTACATTCACACAAAGGTCCAGCATTGTCTGTGAAGACAGGAAGTGCTAACTAGGAAACACTTGTGCCCATTGGCAATGGCAAAGTCTCTCTCATTCATCATTAAAAAGTGGATTTAACATGCTTTAACTGTTTTGTCTGGGTAATAAGGTGCATGTAACATCATTAGTTAAGATGGACAAATGGTCAACATGCACATACATGGAAAATATCCGTTCAATCAAATTTTAAATGAGTCCTTTGCTATAATTTAAATAATGAATATTTGCACCTATGCTTAGAAACATTTTGATCCTGTTTAATGGGATATTTTTTAAGGATTTACAATTTTGAGCTAGGATTTCACTTATCATGGATTTATG
>NW_023339774.1:15524053-15527945 GCF_004916995.1 Morone saxatilis | reverse complement strand
TGACAAAGTGAAAAGGGTCACACGGAGGGATGAACCTACAGAGAATTATCAACTGAATTTGCAGCTCCCCTCAGCTTTACAAAGCTTAATAAGAAGTTTCAGCTCATTGTGTAGCTGCCTGGCCCCAATCTTTACTGTTCTGGTTCACTCTCACCACTCTCATGTTGTTTTCAGCAGCTGCACGCAGCTGTTTTGAGCGAAAAACCTCTCAAAACCCATAGACTATCTGCTCATCACCAAATAGACACAATTAGTGACTGATCATAGTGGAGCATTAAGCGGCTAAAGAGCCAGATATTTCCCACAGGAGTTGGCGTAGAGAGGGAATATTGGTTTTGCAATAACCAGGTGCCCAGAAACCCAAATTAATGATAATGTTGCTCCATAACTGAAGGATGTGTATATGTAATAAGCAACTGTTTGCTAACAAATTCAACTTAAAGGATGATACATTTTGTTTCCACTGTCCCCAAGCGACCAAAGAAATCAGTTACTGAAGATTTACTATAAATATCTCATCACATAATGCCCATATATTGGCTTTACACAGAGTTGCAGTATCTTCCTAATGGACATAAATCTCTGAGCTCTTGAATGACAGTAGACACAGCAGATGACCTCACCATATAACCTTATTATGATGATTATTATGAGATAGTTTTGCTAAAGAAATGGAGTCAGATGATTCAGTTCTACTTTTTATGAGGCTATATTGTGTTTAGATAAGTGCCTGTATCTTACTCCCTGTATAAAACCCTTCATATCATCATAAAGCAACTGAATCATCCTTTTCACTGGCATAGGTTTTAAGAGAGCTGTGTTGAAAATTTGCATGAATTATCAGTGACGAACGCTATTAAATAAGGATGAAATTTACATCTCTCTTGGAAAAACCCGGAATCACCATGAAGCATATTTATAGCGAAACATTTACAAGCAAAAAGAGGATTGCGTAATGAGATGAAACAAGGGGAATGGTACACAGCTGACCTCCCGGGGTAAGGATGCTGGCAGAGGGAAGCGGGGGTTGGAACTGGCTGCATTTGGACTGGTAGCTGTACCAGCTGTTCACCACGTGTTACACCGGCTATGTTATTAGTATGATGATAAAGTAACATAACAAATGAACACAGGTTTTTGGGTTGGTTGCATAATTGGGATTGCCACCAAAGGAGGGGAAAGATGTGGAAATTGCAAACAAAAAGAAAGGCAGACATCAAGTGCAACAACAGCAAAAGAATGGGAGTGCTTGTGAGAAAAGTGTGAGTGTATGTTGTGTACAGTGTTTATTCATGCGCAAAGTATGTATGAATGTGTGTATGTTTTTTTCTAGCCGATATGCCTGGCTGGCACACTGTCTTCAATTAAGGCAATGTTTGGGCTTATCAATCATGATATAGCTCGTTCCCAGTGTGGCGGGCGCTCAGTCACATGGCCCAGACAGCTGCTGTTTACTTTTGCTGCTCCTCTGCAGAACATTACATTGAGTTTATGGCGAGTTTTCATCATGACTTTGGAGCAGAGCATTCTGCCTTGGGAAGTGTACTGTATGGCTGTAAATTAACGTTTGTGTGGTGCTGAGGGACAATACGCAGTAACAGACACGTGCCACGTCAAAATCATTATTTATTGGCGGGACTGACCTTCTATCGAACCATCTCATGCTTTGAGTAATGAGGATGGGGAAGAGGAAGGAACCCTCTGCCCTGATATCCATAAAAGGTGAAAAGTTGAGAGCAATCCATCAGTGACTATGTTCTTGCTCTGAAACCTCATTTTCTTGAAAGCCTCCTCATGGTTATAACATCAGTCAATGGTTGGACGCTGCCAGCTTCCCGCCACCGCCAACTCTGAAATACAGCAACAGTTTGTATCCACTCAGCTCAGAGGGGTTACAGCTGCAGAGCCAAAGGTTTTTCACATGTGATGCATGACTGTGTGATGTAAGTAGGTGGACTGACTCTGAGTCATCCAGAGTCTGTCCCGGCAGAGCAGATTTATTGCTAGTTTGGAAGAAAGAGCAATTGATAATAGAAAATAGGAACGCCCACTATCCTACAAGCTATCCTTCACAAACTGATATTGGGAATGTTTTTATATTGATCTTGCTATGACTGCTGCCTTTCCTCTTCTTATTAAAAAAAAACCAAAATAATAAAACAGTCTTGAGATCATAATTCAAATGGATCAAAATAAATGCTCATTTAAATTGTAGGCCAGTTATTATCATAATTAATATAGTTTTGGTCCAAACCATGTAGACTTACGTGGCAGGCAGATTAATTATCAAAATGGCAATTGCTTTACCAGTGAAATGATTACAGCAATTTCCATAGCCTATCAGATGTTGTAAACACAGAATGACAGCTTTGTTGCCATGCCAGAGAAAAGTTTGATTTTACAAAAGTGATCGAACAGAAACCTGGGTGAATCTCAGGAATATTTTGTCTGTTTTATTACCTCCAGGAACTTGACTGCTGTAAATGTTGAGAATATAAATATGTAATAAGTCAATGCTAGCATTATTCATAAAGGCCAGTAGTTCCAAATGCTTCTTAACATATTTAGATGGGAGAATATCTAGAATACCTTCAGGCACTGAATCAGTGAGAACTTTGAGAAGGTGGGGGTTATAGAGCTGTATGACAAGATGGTAGAGAAAAATACTATAATGTATTGTCTGCACACACAAAAAAGAAGAAAAAATTCTCAAATTCTTGGACAGAGCAGGTAAAAGTATTTGTAAGAGAAATATTACCAACATGATCCATTGTCTTGAATTCATTAAATGATATATAACTATTTCTTTCACGCTATCTGTTGAATATAAATTAAATATTTACTGCCAATTTAGCTCTGGTGTTGTCTGCCAACTCCTGAGAAAAATAACAAGTATTTTGCCTTGCTTCTACTATCTTCACCAGCCTCTTGTTTACTTTGGCTCTCTGCCATTTTGTGCTGTCCAGGTAGTGTATAACCAGCTTGTATGAGCTTGAGGGTTGAGAGTTACTGCCCACAGCTTTATGAACAATGCTTTGGTTTGCCAGGAACCAATATTGATCCTGTAACCTCTCAGTTAGGGGGTGGCAGCAACAGCTAGAAGCAGGATTGATATTTTTCAGAGTGCTGCATTAATTATATCAAAGGCAAATAATATGGATTCTTTGCAGTCAAATATTCTTGCTGCAGTAATGAATCCCTCACATTATGTGTAGATAATGGTGATGTTATTGTATATGACCGACACAAGAAGACATAATTACCATGATGATAAATATTACACACATTGTCAAACGACATCAATGAGCCTAACGCAGGAAGAAATGTAACTTGCCAGATCATTGCAGTAGACTTAATGAATGATTGTCAATGATATCCTATTAAATAAAACATTGTCATCTCTACCACATTTAACAAACTAAGTAGTCGTTCTTTCTTTAATAAGGAATCAGATATAATCTTACATCTCACCAATATTTGTGGTGGTTATTACTGGAATTATTTTACAAGTTAAGCTGAAGAAGTTCATGGTCATCGTTCTGGGTTTTCTTTAGTTTACTTTCTGTCTTTGTCTGGTTTCCCTCCAGTTTAGATTGTCTGCTGATTATTTTCACCTGTTTATCATTATCCTTTCTCTCACCTGTGTATTTAGTCTCTTGTTTCTGTGTCAGTTCATCCTGGTTGTTTTGCCTGATGGTTACTTTGTCCCTGTGTTAACCCTTTAGGCGCCAGGTAGAATTTAATTTGGAAAATTTACTCCCTAGATAAACTTTAGGTCATCTCAATATTTGTTTCCCATTTACATTTTGTCTCTATCTCAAACCATTTTCAAGCCAGAGCCTTTCTGAAATTTAGATGTCAAAATCTAGTTTTTTTCAAAATAAAACCTGTT
>NW_023339774.1:15521434-15523953 GCF_004916995.1 Morone saxatilis | reverse complement strand
AGTACCGCGTCCTGTCGCAATTTTGCGACATTGGCGCTTAAAGGGTTAACTTATTGGATTTTTTGACTTTTGCTTTGGGCTTGCCTACCTGCCTACCTGTACCTGTACCTGCACCTGCCAGTAAGTTACATTAAAACTGAAGTCATCCTGCTGCCTAGGCTGTCTTGCATTTGGGTCAAATCCTGAGTTTCATAAATCCTGACACATAGATATTTAAAAATGGCCACTCTGATTCAGTGATAGGCTATTAAAAACAACACCAGCATTAGGCTCTAGGAAATTACACTCAACTAACAATGAGACATGTAACAAACAAGATAAATCCACCTAAAGAGAACAGGGATTAAAATGCAGTAAAAGTAGTAAAACACAAGATTAGGTCAGAAAATCTAACATCCAGCCTTAAGGTCTCTATATTTTAGAATTATGAGACAAACAGGATAATAAAAACAACCATTCTTCCGATAACATCCTCTGGGGAAATAAGAGTTGCTGGAAAGGAGACAGGAGAGGAGCTTTGACACCTCAGGCTTACACTTCAAGCTAACAGAGTCATGCTGAAGTGTTGTTGGTTAAATGTTGGGTCTACTGATGTCAAGAGTGATGAGCTAAGTGAGTCATTAGTGATTGATTCATTAGCTTGGGATCGAACTGGGGCACCTTGCCATTGTGAGCTTCTTAATTATTCATATGGCTGAGCTCAAAGGATTTAAACCTGGATTTAAAGCTTTGTTTTGTGCCTCTCTTGGTTCTCATGGATGCTGAAAAGATAGAGAAGCAATGTTGATCACTTTGTCACTACAGAAAAGAAGATATTCAATATTGCCTGGTAGTAGTTTTGTCTAAATTCAGACTAGGTCTTTTTTTTTTCTTTTTTTTAAACAAAACAAAAACCACATCCTTGTGGTCACAATATCACGTCTCTAACCTTTGTTGGGCCACATTAAAGCGAACTGCCGAATCCCTCCTCTTACTGTCACAATCAAGTTATTAACAATCACATTATCATTAATAAGAAATCGCTCACAAAGAAATTACGTTTAATCGAGGGT
Source organism: Morone saxatilis (assembly GCF_004916995.1). NCBI lineage: Eukaryota > Metazoa > Chordata > Actinopteri > Moronidae > Morone > Morone saxatilis. Next base: position 15,522,901 of record NW_023339774.1, on the reverse strand, counting down.
GGCTGTTTTAAAATGGACACCGCACGCTTTTAAAAACTTGATTCTTAAGGGTCAATAAAACATTAAGTGATCCTGACAGAATGGCTGTGACTAGGAGTTTCTTATCGCACTTTCTGATCCTTGCAGACAGACAACACAATAAATATTGCACTAGTTTAGACTGCTCCGGCAACCTAAACCAATGCGATGCGTCAGTAACAGGTTTTGTATCATGTTTAAACAGTAAAATCAAGATTGCTTTTCACCTGAAGCTGGAATAATTTGTACTTTTCCTCTGGGATGTTGTTCCTCTGGACTGGTGCTTTACAGCTAGCAAATTGCTATGTATATTAACAGCAAACAATTTATTTGCTGTATTAAGCCTCTAAATGCACGCAGCATTTCTTTTTATCACCTGGGACATGAAAGAAATAAAACATTAATTAGTCTTTTTTTTTTAACATAGAAGCAGCACATGCCAGGCGCAACATCTTTTTTACTGCTACTGATTCAGTTAATCATGAATACAAGGTAAGCAAAGACATTTCTGCCACGTGCCGAACCAACAAAATCCCTATGTATAATATTTACTGCACCGTACTGTATAATTTGTATCTGAACTCTGATAGACAGGACTAAGGTCTGTATCTAGCATTGCTACATGCATGCTGACAAACATTTAAAAGTAACAGTGAGGGTCGGGGTGAATATGTCCAACCATCACCCATATTTATGGGTGAGCTGAGCTTGTTAATATAACATATCAGTGAGCCCGGTCCAACATGCAGATAAAGAGGCACATAATAAAGCAATTAATCTGAAGACAATGAGGATACAGATACACACTCTCTAATAGATGGCTCATTCTCAAACAACTTCATAATTCTAAAGTGATTCTTAATTATCTGCGAGCGTTTATCCACTCTGTCTCTGTCAGGATTTGGCAATATTACACATGGTTAATAGGCCTTCCCCATAGTGGACATTTTTACATGTCATTGCCGGAAAACCACAGGTGTCGCTAATGACTGTAATGATCAATTGATAGGCCCCCACGAGCCCCGCCAATCGGAGCAGCAAGGCCCTGGAACTGGCTCAGCCATTGTAATTAATGTTATTAAATACACCTGTGTACAGCTGTGTTTGCCTCTACCAGCAATCAAACATACCTTCATTTCTTCTGCTAGGGGTCTCTCACATCAAAACAATAACAAAAGATGTAGTTTGATGAAGTAGCGTGGGACCATGGGAGCTTTTTGTTCATTGTTAAACAACCACGATTGTTGATGAAAATCTGATGTGACTCTGGCAGAAATTGTTCACAGATAAGTTAACGTATTAATTCCCGTTAATCACATATCATGTATCCGACTTTACCCGGCAGTTATAGCAACTAGAGACATAGAAAGAAAATGCACCTGGATAAAATTACAGATTTCTATGGTTTTGGTTGGAAACATTTGGAAGTACACAACTCAACAAAACATA
>NW_023339774.1:15521201-15521414 GCF_004916995.1 Morone saxatilis | reverse complement strand
TTTTAATGTGGAAATGTGACATATATATCTATAACATATTTTTAACTACATTATTACTGATCCTTTAATAATTATGCAACATGTAATCATGTATTATGCTAAAGGATATGGCGGATGTTAGATCTTTTCAACATCATAAACAAATCCTTCATCACGAGTTGAGCTTCTGAGACAACACTTTGCCTGCTTACAAATCCTGGCTTCTTTGTGAAG
>NW_023339774.1:15514839-15521186 GCF_004916995.1 Morone saxatilis | reverse complement strand
GATTTGCAGACCCTAAGACCCCGCTTGTTGAGGGGCAGCTTGGGATTAGACGCTGCCTGAGAGGCTGAATTCAAGGCAAGAAATATCAGAGATTAAGAGACTTTGTCACAGTGAAATGACCTTCACTCCCCTTCACCGTCTCTGAGCTGAACACCTTCAACCTTATCACAACACTCTGATCTGCTCCCTGGTAACAGTGGATTTAACAGGGGCTTGTTTACTGCATTGATTGTGTATATTAAGGGAAATTTGCCGTAGTACTCGCATATTTGATTGTGAGAAATGTATAATCAAGCCTCAACGCTGTCACTCTTCCAAGGTGAGGGCACCGTATGCGGTAATGGTAGAGCTGCAGGGAACCTCTTTCTTTTGGGGGGAGGTATTACCTTTGCTGCTGCTGCTGGAGCCAGACAGACCAAAACACCAGGAAGCCTTACCGCGCATGTCAGAATGGAGGGGGGGGGGGGGGGATATAAAGAGAGCTGAGTGAAGGCTTTGAGTTTATGGAGGACAGATGAAGAGGTAAGAGGTGACAGGATGATAAATAAGGATGGGAGGAGGGGGAGTGTCACTACTGAAAAATATGGGTTGAGAGGAATTGTCGTCAGAGAGTCTCAGGAAAAAAAGGGGGATAAGGCAGGGGATGGGGGAGGGAAGAGGTGACGTCACATGTTACGTATCTGAGTTCTGTAGAGTACCCTTCAGTTCATTTCCCCAGCCTTGGACCAGGAATACATCGTATCCTCTTACCCTAAAACGTTCTGAATTCATCTAAAGTAATTCCCTCCTCTCGTTCCCTGCCCCAATTGCAGACAGACGCACACATACAAGCGTGCACACACACACAGATGCACACTTGTCAGTCTGCAACTGGCTGTTGTCTGCACTGTCTGGGAGCTAGAGTACTTCAGATCACCATGGATTACTATGGGATTTTCCCGAAATCTCTGGCTTTCAACGTTTAGGCGATTTGACTTTTTGGAGCCATAATTAACGTTTAGATTCCTCCCGTACTCAGCCAGCCATGACGTAGCCTTCGTTTTACTCCAGGGTTTCAACGTGCTCATAGCATGGTAGACATGTATACACAACATTTCAGACATGATAAGGTTTACAAGCTGAACCACAGATTATTTATGTATCCTAAAAAAATAAAGAAGCCACACCATTAACTCAGTTTTCATTACATATTGATATGAGAGAAGAAACTTTTACAAGCAAACAAAGCTTTTATATATTGTCATTTATATCAAGAAATCATACTTAATGAGAAATAATGAAATAGAAACTTGGAGTTTGTCTAGCTTGGTGTCCACAAAGGAGGGACAGCAGCCCCACCCACTGAAGTAAAATCACTGAATGCAACAGGTGCCTCCGAGAGAAAAGACAGACAACCACACAACACACAGAGCTGACAAACTCACTCGCACTAATGCAGCAGATATTCCAAGTAATAATGAACAAAGACAGAAAGGGCAGTGCTACATCATGAGACATCCCAGAAGCTTGTTCTTATATTTAATATTGTTCAGCGTGACTCTTTTAGTCCTGAACTGCACACAGCTGTCACATAATAGTAAGAAGAAAAAACCTTTTTCTTTTTCTTCCGTAATGGCTAGAGAGAATTGTTTCCGCAGACTGCAGAGGTGAAACCAGTCTGGTTTAATCTTGATTCCTTGGACAGAAACACAAAAGTCTGATGGTACACTAAGAGCCCAGGCAATTACTGTTGCATTAGTGGAAGCACTTTAAGGACAGATCCGTCTTGAAATAGGTACATGTGCGTCAGTGTAGGCAAAAAAGTTTTGGAATATTTTAAAAGTAGAACGTTGCTGTCTTTTAATATATTTTAATTAATTAATTTTAAAAGTCAATTCAGAGTCTCTTCACTTTTCAAACAGTGATTTCCTCAGCTTCTCTTATTTCAGTTCAGTAGGTACAGGGCATTAACTTAGCAATTGCCAAACCCCATTCTAAACACAAAGGAGGAAAGCACAGTCAACACTTCTGAGCACACAGAGGAATAACCTATGGTCACTTTGAGGAGATCCATCAGATTCTTTTTTGGTTTTCATTATGTTGAGTTTCAGATAAGATAGCTGACATAAAAACTTTCTTACGTTAGAACTGAAGAACCTGATTGCATTTCTTCATTGGGTTTACTCCATTATTCAAGTACTGTAGTAGGCCCTGCAAGTAGATTGCTAAGAAGCCTACGCACACCCACACGTGCATACTGATAAACACTTTGCTCAGCAAAGCTAGGGCAGCCCACTCCTCCATGACTGTTCTGAAAGACGCCACCCATCAAGGGATCAACGGGCCCCAGTAAATCCATTACTAAAAATACTTGCCAATCCTTTGGGATTACTACGCGTAGCAAGTGGACACTGTGTATGCCACAAATCTGGAATTAGGCAGTGAAAGGCTGTCAATGGTGCATCAACACCTGATCCACTGTCTAGGCATGTGTGTTCCCAGGGCAAAAGGTGCCTGTAACCGTGTCATTTCAACTGAACTGCACTATGTGTTACACTGAACTTTGTCAACTTTCTTGAAAAACAGCAGCAAAGACACATGTTTAATTTTATGCAAACAAATATGTGCTTAAAGGCTTTACTATATTACAAAGGCGGTTGTTAGAACAAAAATAGACAGGTATAAACAGTCAAATCCAGAATAAAATTAATTACATACACATTTGAAATTCAATATGCAAAAATAGGTTGCAATGTCTGAATTTTTAAGGACTTGGGGGGAGATACCAGGGCAAGGTATTGTGTATACACCATACACTGCATAATCAGAAATGGACACCCAAAAAACCTAAAGAGAAGCTGTGAAGCTGAGTGTGGTCTGCTCTGGCTGTCGCCATCATGGCAGTTCTGACTCCACCCGCTCCCGGCTAATCCAAAAATGGGCAAAGATGTGGGTGGAGCGGAGGTGGGATGAATGAAGCCTGGTAACTGAGAACAGCTGCTTACGACAGCACCCACCTGTCACTCAAAACGACCATGCCCTTATGAATGCATGACTTTAAGCCTTGATATTATTTAAATGGGAGAGTTATATAGTGAGTTATACAACGAGAGTTATATAACCTACAGTTGTCGTGAAGACAAAATGTAGCTTCAGCGATGTGATGTTTATTTCTGCTGTAAAGTTGGGCATTTTAATATGGGGCCTTATGGAGACTGAAGTGTGTGTGTGATCAAAAGAAAGATTAGCCAGGAAAAATAATTTCCCCTTTGCGTATTAATAAAGTTAATCTTCTTCCTGTATGAGGAGCTAACCTTTTCTGTGTCTCAATTGCATACATGATACTAACAGTAAACAGTATGTTAGTGTATATAATTTTCTAAGTAAGGAAGTAATATTGTACAATTGGACATCAATTAACCTGCGACCTGCCAATCCAACTTCACATACAGAAAGTAAATCAATTTATTTATTTAACTTCCTGTTGCTGTTTCATCACCATTAACAAATCATTTTATTTTTTTTTATTTTTTTTGCAGTTGTCTCCCTCAAAGAGCCTGGTGGGTAGAGTCGGGTAATCAGCCAGATTAAGTTCACCTGGTCTAGTGTTCTCTCTCTCTCTCTAGCACTCTCAAGTGCTTATGCTTCATTCGTGTCATATCAGAGTAAGTTATAGTTACCATTTTCAGACTCACATCAATATCAAAGTCATAAATCTGGCTAGGAAACTTTTTCTGAAGGCTGTTGGATGTCTGACTTGATAATATGTAGCCTGAAAATCAAATAAACAAAAGTCTGTCATTCACTCTATACATGCTGCTATTGTATGTCAATGCGCAGTATTTTTAACTCTTACATGGCCAACTCTACAACCGTTTTGAGGTGTCCAATGATACATGTACATATATACATATTACAAATAAAAATAACAGTGTTTAATTTCAAGTCAGACATTGTAGGATACATCTGTGGGTCAGGCACCGGTCACGCTTTAGATATTCCCTTTTGATATGCAACTTCACTGACAAGACTATGTCAAAAGGCCTCATTAGCTTTGAGGCACACAAAATCTTTTTCTTATGTAATGTTGATAAGCAGTAAATGACCATTAATTCATAAATATGAGCTTAAAGGTTAAGCACAGCTATAGCCTTGTGGCTGTAGAGGTTAAACACAAGCTCAGCTGTGTGGATCTAATTATGATATGGTAATGCAAACTGTCACATTAACCCTGCTGACATGTAACTGGTTTATTTATTTTATTGATGCATTAAGTCCCACCCCACCATCCTGTTGTCATCAAGTTACGGACATGAGATGTTCTGCAAATGTTTCATTCTAGCATACAGTTTTTTATGTAATATTGCATAATGGTATATACTGTAAGGGGAACACTAATTGACCTATTGGTTTGCAGCCGGGCTTCAAAACAACAAGTGGATTCTTGTGGAGTTCATAGATGGGGAAAATTGCTCACTGGTAAGGAAGAACTACAATGGGATGGAGCGTTTTTGTACCTTCCATTAATTGGGTTGCTCATTTTAATGTTTACAAACCTATACCCCATCATTTTATCATAATCATCTTCTTGACTGAGCTTCATAATGCTCTCATTTGTTTAGTCAGTTTGCTGATTAAGTCAACCTTGGCCTTAGCTGGTCCCTGTCCAATGCCACAGCCTCATCCCTGAGGTCCATGATACCCTGATAGTCTCAGCTGGAGAGGGACCAAAGCTTGCAATCCTATTACAACACTACCATCTTCCCAGCCCCAATCATGGTTTAATTAAAGTAGTCAGTCATGGGACAAGAGTCCAAAGAGGACAAGTGAATTAGTAGTCATGTCTGGCCCAGGAGGTGGAAGATTTGTATTTTTAATTTGTGTCAGTTATTGAGCTTGGTCTCTCAGATGTTTCAGAGACAATAAAGGTGAGTTTCTCCAAAATTGACTCTGCTGTGGATGTGGTAAGATCTCTAAAACAATGGAGAGAGTAACACTACACATGATTTATTCTAGTAAATTCACAGAAGCCTTTTTTTCGTTTTCATTTTGTTGTCAGCATTACTCAAAATACTGCCTCAAAATATTGTGAGCAGGAACAAAGCCTCCCTGAAGGATAAACTGCCTATACGTTGAATGACTTGCAGAAAATGAAAAGGGGCCGAGGGGGGCATTGTAACACAATGCTGCCATCCTGTAGCTGGCTGATGCTATTTGTGGCATAAGCAATGGCTGGCAGTCCGGGGGTATGTAATGCTTCATGTCCAGATGAGGTATTGACTGTAAGCAGAGATGACTCGATGTAATCTTAGAGACACAATGCAATTTCAGCAGGGCCAATGAGACCATCATAAGAATCAGGAACACATTATATTGTGCAGAAAGCTCGGTATACCATTTTCCGGATATTCTGTATTATAATATAAAGCAGGATTAAATCCCAGTGGGCTGCTTAAACCTTGATACAACATACAGAATATTCCGCTATTTTATGTATTTTGTTGTATAAGGTTAGATATCTGTTTTTGTTGAAATTTCTACTGAGATTTGGCCAAACCTAAACGGTTTACCCTACATGAATCCATGTCTTTCTTCTGTGGCGCACGTTCACCACCTGGTAAATTTATTCTGGCTGTATTTATTCCCTGACACGTGAATGGCTCATCTGGGATTTATTCTTTGTTCAATATCAGTATATGCTAAGCCATAAATCTTATGCAACATTTTTTTTCCTCTCTGTCAGTACCCCTCCCTGCCCCATTAACTGTGTAACTGAAGTTACACAAGCGTTGTGTAGGGGAAGCAGTTGACATGCCAACTAATCCAACCCAACACAAACCCAGCTGAGAGAGAAAAAGCACAAAGAAATCAAGGGATGTCTGTTTCAATTACGATAACATTTGGATCATTACATAATAATCCACTACCAAACATGCAAATTATCTGAGCTAATATCCTCTCTAGTGGTGCACAGAGCCAGCTGTGGTTTTGTATTGCCATGAAAACATTGCGTGGGTTGAGCATTGGTATGTAACACCACATTGTGGAGAGAGACACAGTCTCTGTGTTTTAAGAATGTTAATGAACGTTTGAACTCACGATAAAATATAAATTGATAAAACCCTAAAAAGGTCTGAAAAACGTACCTACTGTCAGTATTGGAAGAAGTATTTCGATTTTTTACTTACGTACTTAGATAAGTACAGAAGTAATACAATTAACTTAAAGTATTCAAATAAAAATCTTGTGAGTGTTGTATTATACATTTCAGTACTGTATTACTTGTACTAATTGATATGCTTTTGTTTAATCTATAATTATACATGAAATATGTGTGTGTGTGTGTGTGTGTGTGTGTTTCTGTGTGT
>NW_023339774.1:15507830-15514821 GCF_004916995.1 Morone saxatilis | reverse complement strand
AATATTTACTTCTGAAATGTAGTGGACTAGCAGTATAGAGAGTGGCAGTAAAATAGAAATACTCAAGTACCTTCAAATTGTATATAATTGTGCTTAATTTTTACATTCCACTGCTGACCCACAGAAATATATTGGTAGATGTAACATGTTTATTATCTATACTGTTTGTGTCAGTGTTTTTTAGTATAGCAAGAGATAATAAAAGGGTGCAGGACTGATTTTAAAAATGCTGAAAGTCATGAAAATTATGAGCATAAACCAAAAAGGACATCTCTAAAATGTTTCAATTACTTAGTTCACTGAATAAATGAAATATGAGAAATCTGAGGATTAGACTGCCAATTGTCAGGGGTAAAAGGAGGAAGTCAGGTGATGTCATTAAAGAGCGACAAAGTCTGTGTGAGGAGGGGGTCGGGGTGGATGAGTGGGTCAGAAAAAAATCTGATTTTAACATGAGGACCGCTGTCCACTTCCTGTTTCCTACCAACAGTCAACATTATTCTTCTTATCTATTACCACGGTCGTTGCCTAACAGTGACCATGTGTTGTATCTGTATCCATGAGGAAGTAGTCAACCATGATGTTTTAACCCAAAACATGATCTTCCCATAACCCTAACCAAGTTGTTAATGTGCCTGAACCTAAATAATCCTTAACGCAAGACCAAAAAACTGTTTTAATTTTGTTTAAAGTTTAATTTTAGTATTTATCACATACTTTATGTAGTCTCAAAACATTTATAGCTACAATAATCAGTTCATTCATAAATGATGTGCATTACTGGATTTCCCTTGCAGAAGGCATGAATCCGGCTCCATCCCTATGCAAAATAGTGCAGTGATGCATGTACTGCATGTCCAAGCATAAGATGGGACTGTCCTTTAGACCAGTCATTCCCAGCCTTTTTCCTTAAGGGACCCCATTGATTATACTGACGACTCCTTACTAAGTGGCATATTTTATGGATATCGCATATTACATTCAATGCATAACAATAACAGTACAGACTGATAACTGTACAATAAACCCAAATAGCGAACACAATAACTGCATGAGGTTTGTGTAGAACAAGTGATATAGCTTGTGTTCATGTCTTCAAAGTTTAGACCTAATTAACCTAATTATTAAAAAGAACTATTTCATTTGTTTTTTTCACATACATGAAATAATGAGATATAGGTCTACTGTGTATATTTTTATACAATTTCTTACACCCCTGAAAATCAAGAAGGTCTTGCTAACTCCTGTGAAGTTTTTGGGACCCCTCATGGGGGTCACAACCCCCAGTTTGGAACAACTGCTTTAGACTGTTAATTATTCTGCCACTTATTATCTATAAATTAACATTTATCTGACAGTTTGACTTACAAGTTACTTTACAAATTAAGGTTTTTGCACACAAAACATTTGCAGAGCTTATACAATATCATTACTTACTCAACAGTATATACAAGTAGAGCTGAAACTATCAGACAGTTAATTGGTTAGCTGATTCACAAAAAATAATTTCCAACTGTTTTGAAAACTGTTTAAGTCATTTTTTTCATGCAAAAACACTTCATGCTTCTAGCTTCCAGCTGAAATGTGAGGACTTCCTGCTTTTCCTCAATTATATTCATCTTTTCTAATAAAATTGAGGTCTAGACCATTGTGAAGGTGTCACTTTGGGCTCATAATTGAAAAATGAGCTTCACCTCAACTACAACAATTTTATGCTGCTTACACATCAATGCATAAACTAATGATAATCTACTGATATAATACACATTTTTCTGTATGAGTACTTTTACTTTTAATACTTTTAATACATTATTCTGATTATAATTCCATACTTTTACTTAAGTAACATGCACGACTTTAACTTGTAATGGAGAGGTTTTCGTTGTTTTTACAGTGTAGTATTAGAACTTAAATTAAGGATCTTTACCAACTTCATTTATTTATGCTGGTGCCCCTTGTACAGGTGTCTGTTTTATGAACCCTATAATTTAATTATAAATGTCTGGCCAAACTAATGTGTAGATTGGCGGGGGGAAACAAATGTTTTAGGAGATGCATTAGAAGAGAGCTTCATTATCCCTAAATGTATACTCATAAAGCATTCTGCAGACATTACCTAATTACCTCCGGTTTAAAATGCACCGTGCAGATGATTTTATTTGGAGCTTATTGAAGTCAAGGCTGCTTATAAAAGTGGGCTGTGCAAACAAGTGCTTGTAGCTTGCGAACATAGCGTCGGTTCACACTCTAAATGTTGGATCATATCTGCAACACCTTAAAAGGTGCGATATCCACAAGATGTTCAACTAGTTTTTCTCATATGACCAGTGGCTCAAAGCTCCGATCACACTGACATCACAATCTGTTTCACCGTGTTGCCTTCTATTATCACTCCTCAGTAGGAAACAAACCCACCGCCAGGAAGCACGCATGCTGTATCAATTGGTTAAATTAACTTTATATACCATTCGCTTCCTCCTGCCATGTGTGAAAGTGATGACAGAGGAGGAGAGGGGAGACGGATGGGAAGGGGGGGCTATCATGAGCCACATTATGTAAATAAGGTGCAGGGGCATGTGCCAGTTAAACCGCAGTGCCGTGCGAAGTGAGACGAGGCAGAGGCTTTGGACGGCAGAAGCCGGGGCCGTCGGTAGATGGCGGTAACCCAAGAAACCTGATCCACCGGGTTCTCGGGCACTCTGTCTCAGTTTGCAGCACTCGCACTGAAGGCAGAGGAGCTTGAACAGTTTTGAAGGACATTAAAAAAAACAACAACACAACAACCCACAGACAGGAGAGCTCACGGCGGGTCCTCTCGAGTTCAGCGCGCAGACCCTCCCGAGCCGGAGACGGAACGCATCGCTACGAAGAAAAACGGGAAAACTAAAAACACCATGGAAGACAAATCTAATTCGTTCTCCAGCAGCAAGGAGGAGAAGGCGGATGGGAATAATGTTTTTCAGAGGCAAGACTCGATACAGAAAAATAACACGGGGAGCCAGAACATGAAGGAGCACGGCAACTCCGTGGGCTTCAAGGGGGAGCGGGAAGAGGCCATGGTCGGGTTTGACGATCTGGAGGGGGCGGCCAGGCAACATGGTTTTATGCAGAGGCAATTTGGGGCCATGATGCAGCCCGGAGTCAATAAGTTCTCCTTGCGTATGTTCGGCAGTCAGAAAGCCGTGGAGAAAGAGCAAGAGAGGGTTCAAACGGCCGGATACTGGATCATTCATCCATATAGCGATTTTAGGTAAGGGCTGGAAAAGACACCTGCTCACTCACCCTCCTCCCTCCCTTTTTATCCACCCCTCCCGTCACCCTGGGGTCTGCAAGCTATACACTTGCACACATAACGCTCTGTCATCGGCGCGCACTGCCTGCCCCGAAGCGCATACGCTAATCTACCTCTGTATTTAGGCAATCAGGCTTCCGCCGGCTCAGGGCTCCACTGACAAAATGTGCCCAGTGAGTGTGTGTGTTTCATTGCGGCATTTTTATTATAATAGAGCGGGACGCATTAAGGCTTCACAAGGTGTATCAGTGAAATGTCCTTGGAAAAAGGATGGTGAATGTCATGATTTGAAAACACACACACACGCCGCACACATAGACATACACACATACACACTAGCGCACCTTTTTTTCCCTAATTGTTCCACAATAACGTGCACAGTGTCAAGTCCTCATTGCGACATATTCTCCTGTCTGGGCGACAGTACCTGGACGCACAACGTGACAATGCCATTGCACCATCCCGGTTGTAAACACTTCATTGTAGGCGGCGATATAAGACGACGGGCCTGTGTGCGAAAAAAACGCACAGAATGCGGTAAAAATCGTGCAGGGAAACGATTTAAGGAGAGAATATGCGTGTTTTGAATTAATCAGCTGAGACTGGCCTTTGAATCTGAGCATGGAGGCGCAAACATCTGACAGCTCTTAATGAATGAGTGATGTGTTTTTGAAGCTGAGGAAATGTGATGGAATGTGTTTGTTGCACAGGAGCTGCAGAAGCATCATTGTCACAGTTTCTCTAACTAAATGCCACAGTGATTATTGTGATCATTAGTTTTTTCCCTTTTTGGTTTGTCATTCTTTCACCAGAACAACCCTGTGGTGCCTATTGTCCCACAAGACTGTACGTTTTAAAACTGTCTGATGAAAGACGCAACGACTCCCCGTATTATCACACATGTATGATAAGTAGTGTAGCACATGAGCTCCAGTCGGTTTGAGTCTTAAAAAACAACAAAACAGCTTCTAATTTGGCCAAAATGTCTTACACAGTGCATTCAGATGGTAAACAAATGAGATCAGGTGAAGCCAGGACCGGTTCTCCACAAGCTGCGTGTTTACAGTTCAACCACTCAACCAATTAAGCATCTCATCTGGCCTTGTCTCTGCACCAGTGTCCCCTGGCACAGCTTGACGGTGACAATCATCCCCGTTTTCCATTGAAGCTACATGTAACGTGCCAGGGCACGTTAGAGCTGTCCGTGGTCCTGAACTTGGATCAGGCCTGAGTATGCAGTACTCTGTTTATCTGCTGCTGATTCAGAGCTGCTGGAGTCTGCAGGCTGAATTCAGACCCAAAGAACTAGTGCACTGAAAGTTAGAGTTGGTCTTCCGCTTGGCCTGTTGCCTTGCTTTTATTCGTACGCAATGCTTTTAAAATGCAACAGTTCAATAGAGCACACGGTAGCTCTAAACTGCACTTATTACATTACGCATAAGATTAATGCTAACTAGGATATCCTGAGCTCACCCAGGCAAAGACTCGGGCATATGCACATGCACATGTGCACACACAAATGTATAATGATGGTGGGCAAGGATTAGTAGCACAACACAACAGTCAATGAGCTTAACCATCTCTGAAAACAATTATGTAAGGAGATTGACCCCCCCTCTACAAAATGGCCAAAGGGTAGGACCTGAACAATTCAGTGATATGCATACTTTTTTCACCGTTATTAATTTATCTAGCAATTTAATTGGTTCTCTTAAGTATATGGGCTGTATTAATCTACTGTATGATGGAATTTCTTTGCAAGGGGGGGGGGGTGTTTAGGGGGAAAGTAAAGGAAAATAATGCCCCATAATGGTAAATGATGGATGTATCATGTCACTGTAGTTTGCATGCAATATATGTTGAGCAGCATATTCTAAATATGTAAAATAAGACACATCAATGGGGATTTTGCAATTTCATCTCTGCACAAGGAGATTGGCCATTTTTATTCCTGCTGTATTAGAAAATGTTTCACTAACTCAGGCCCCCTAAGGTTCCTTCCTCGTGACATTTTCCAAAGGGCGGTTTTTCATAGGAAATTCGCTAGTTTAAAGACACAACCCTTCTATTGCAGTGAGACTGCCTCCTGGCTTGAAAGTGGTACAGTGCTGTGAGGTTATATCCCTGTGCTTCAAGCTACCTATCATGCTGGTGCATAAATGATAGAGGTGCAAAGGTGCACTTTGCTTGGCAGGTCCCCTTGTGTGGCTTAACTTAACAACTTAATTGTTTTTGTTTAGTAGGTTGTTTGCTACAGGACTGCATATCCCTAGCAACATTTCATCCTCATATAATTCTATTAAACATTTACTGTCCCTTATTTTTTTGTATACTGTGGCATCACCTTGTATGAGCAAAAAGAGAAAACAAAATACTCTGTATGGTCTTTTAATGAAAAGTCTTACGTAAGTACAGTCCATGAATGACACCACTATTCACACGGGCTTTATATTGCTTTGGGGGAGTGTTTGAAACTCAATATCTGACATATTCTTTGTACACAGTGGCTGCTTAAAGATTAATGGCAGGTTAGTAATATTCATTATTCATAGATTTTTAGAGAGGCCTCATGCACGGCCTCACACACCTCTGGTTATGCTAAGGAGAGGCCTTTGTCGTAGTCCAAAAGACTCTCAGTGATGTTTTCTTTCAGCGTCTGTTATAAAGAGGCTGCCTCTATGGTCAAGGCAGATGGGTGTGTTTTAGCCCTTACAAAGTATTAAAATGATCACAGTTTAAGTGCGACATTGCTGTTCTTGCTCACCATAATTTTAGCCGTTTAAAGGTATCATGCTTCCTAGAATATTATGCAGAAAATTAGGGGTAATTTCTTTTTGGCAACCTCTCCAGGTCATAGAAAATTACATGTTTTTATTCTTATAAAAATGAAGGCTATTCCTCCATTTGAGGATTCGGATGTTTAGAACCCCACATTTAATAATGATACTTTACTGTCCCTATGCAAACTGTTTCTGTGTAAAGATTTAAGGATGGAGTAAAGCCTCTTTACAACACTGTAGCCGAGTCTAACAAATATGTTTCCCTCCAAAGCGGCGGATCTACAGAGAATGATGTCACCTCTCATTATTTGATCTGCAGTCCATACTTTTCTCACTGTATACATCAGTGCAGTATGTGACCTCTTGCACAGCGTACTCGTTACACTGCAGATTGGATAGGGTCGGGCCATGCTGAGTAAGATTGTGTGGGGTTTCCTCTGTTGCTTGGCAGGAGAGGTCTGGAATTGATTATGATGGAGCACTTGATGTAGGGAGGAAACCTACAAGAAGAAATGAGCCGGCTTGATTTGAAGCGGGATTGTTCTGATAATGATCCTCTGCCTTAGTTGGCGCTCATTCTTTGATCTACAGCAGGGGTGGTAGCTACAGTGTGATCATCCGTACTTCGTTGTTTCTCTTTTTTGGGGTTCTGCAGCAGCTCAAAGCTCCTGTTTTAGGTCCAAGGGAGCTGCAGATACAGTTGGGTGCACTGCTCGCAGCTACTGGTTTAACTGGGGCTGTGCTTTCTCAGACTGGGAGCACTGAGGCAAAAGCTTAATACAATGATGTAGCAAGAGTCTGGTGCAGTCTTGTTGTTGGAGCTGACTGCTTTGGCACACTGACTGCGGTGTCTGTAGATAAAAATGGCTCATTCTAAGGTAACAAAAACATAACGATTCCTATATTCAGGTTATTTTAC
>NW_023339774.1:15503682-15507703 GCF_004916995.1 Morone saxatilis | reverse complement strand
AAAATTAAACCACAACAGCATCTTCCTCTAGTCTGTAAACAACTTCTTTCTAAGCAGTAAATTTTATTTGCGGTTTCCTGTTTTTATAGTTTCAAATTCTAGAACTGAAACTCAATGTTTTATTCATTAGATAAGTGGGTGTCTCAGAGGTCATGTACAGTATAAATACCACCTACCCAAGTCATGAGATAGAAATATGTGGGCACTCCGTGGGCTTTTCATTATGTTAATATGAGTGAAAAACATCCAACATTTCCATTACTTGAAACTTTAGCAATTTAACAGATGTTCAGTCGGATTTCAAATTAATTTAACATTTAATTAATACTGTATTGTCAAAAGTAGTGCTTTTTAACACATTACTTTATTTCAGATCATAAACTTTGACTTTTTGAGGTAATTTTTTCTTTGTCCTCATATAGCCCCCCCTTTTAACCACAGACTAATTAAACTATCTAAAGTAATTGTTTTCTACAAATTTATAAGATCCCTAAAAATTTACTTTATCATCATGGTTTCATCTTTGTCCTTGTTCCCCTCAGATATGAATAGCTCTTTCTTTCACTGTATCTTGTTATGAAGCAATTGAAAAGATGAATCATGGCGGATGTCTTCACTGCAACCTCTTATTAAACATTTAAATATAAATAAAAAGAATAACTCATGTCACACACAGATACTGTATGCACATTATCCTGGCATGTCGCCTGAAGGGGCATCAATAGACGGAAAGGTTGACAATAGTGTGTGTTTATTCTAATTTGTTTAATTTAGGGTATGTGTGGTAATTGCTAAGTTGAAGTCAATTTCATTCCTTATTTTTGCAGAAGTATCTTAATACTTTAGAGGCATCTGTAGCATCATGTTCTGTGCTTTGATGTCCCACTCAAGGTGTTAAGTCAAGGCTCTCCATATGAAGAGTCCACTCCTTAGGCCCCCAGTTCAATGCCTGCTGGTGTAAAAATACCTTAGGTGGATATTATGAACCAGCTTGGTGACCGCTGTTTAGTTGAAGTGAAGACAATTATCGGACACATGATCCGTGGATATTTATAAAGCCAAGGCCACGTTTTAATTCATTCAAACAGATCCATTACCGGGTGGCAAGTGTGTCAGCCAGACAGGCAGTGTGCCAACCAGCCAGCCAGTCCATTTCCATCTTCAGCAACAGCAATGGATGGGCGGCAAGGCAGAGCAGAGGCAGGCAGTCAGTCAGGCAGCAGGGATGGCGTCAGTGGAGAGTTTTTAGCACAAGATAGGATTCCTGAAAGCATCTATTTTCATTCATGGTTGCTCTGCCTTTATCGAGGCCCAGGACACTTCGTGAAAAGAGCAGGGTGCTGATGAATCACTTCTGGCTCTGTTCATCACAAGACAGAGGGCAGGGACATTAGCACAGCCAGGAAGGATGAGAGGGTCTCATTCTAACAGGGCCCTGAATACATACAGTAACATACATTATGACCAACTGTCTACGTTGGTGGTCATAATGTTATGCAGCCCCGTAAACAAAAAACTGTGATGCACTGTGTTTCTGACACCTTTCTATCAGAACCAGTATTAACTTTTTCAGCAATCTGAGCTACAGTAGCTCGTCTGTTGGATCGGACCACACAGGCCAGCCTTCGCTCCCCATGTGCATCACTGCAGACCGGGAACACCCCATGAGAGCTGCAGAAATCCTTACGCTTGCCCATTTTTCCTGCTTCTAACACATCACCTTTGAGGGCAAAATGTTCACTTGTTGTCAGTGTTATTCACTTCACCTGTCAGTGCTCATAATGTTATGGCTGATCGGTGTATGTAGCTGTCAGAGCTGGACTTCATGCTTATTACTTGTAGGATGGCATGTGACCCATGGAGACCCTTTGTGCGTCCACAGACCTTGGTCTTTAATAATTTCCTACTGATTAGGGTTTGGACAAATCGGCAACATATACAGTATATGTTGAGAACTTCCATAGCTGGAAATAAGTCAGATTATAATAACAACCATAACATTGTTGTTTTGCTATGTTAGCTGGATGGCTCTAGGAAATGGTAGTTAGTTCGTCGGTCCACCACTTTGGTCCAGATTTAAATTTCGCAGCATGTTGTACAGATATTCATGTTCCCCAGAGGATGAATCCTGCTGACTTTGGTGAGCCCCTGACCTTTCCTTCAGCGCAACCGTGAAGTTTACATTTGTCGTTTTGAGGGAAATATCTCAACAACTTATGGATGGATTGTCATGACATTTGGTACAGATGTTAATGTTTCCACTCAGGATGAAATGTAATGACTTTGGTGATCCTCAGACTTTTCACCATTCGGTCAAATTTTTGATTTGTCCTGTACTTTGGTTCATCCCAAATACCCTCAGAACTAGTGGCGTTTATTTCAATCTCAGCTGAACTTGTATGTAATGTAATGTTATTAGCAAATGTTAGCATGCTAGTACATATGCCACCATTGTGTTTAAGTACTGCCTTGCAGCGTGTCTGTAGGCTATTCTTTATTTTCTTTTACTTTAATGCTTTTCAGCCTCACTCTTAGCCTTACAGCCTTGATGGTGGATTTTGATAGAAGCTTTATATTCTTTGGCAAAGTTCTCAAAGTGTGTTCACATTCTTTGGAAATGTGAATACACTTATAGCTACATATATCAATGCACTGTCTCTACAATATGTTTACGACCTTGCATTACTGATTCATGTGTGTCGCTCTGCAGGTTCTACTGGGACTTGATAATGCTCATCATGATGATGGGGAATCTAATCATCATTCCTGTGGGAATAACCTTCTTCTCAGAGCAGACTACCACCACCTGGCTGGTCTTCAATGTGGCCTCAGACACCATCTTCCTGGTGGACCTGGTCATGAACTTCAGGACGGGGATCGTCAACGAGGAGAGCTCCGAGATCATCCTCGACCCCAAGGTCATCAAGATGAATTACCTGAAGAGCTGGTTCGTTGTGGACTTCCTCTCCTCCATTCCAGTGGATTATATCTTTTTAATAGTAGAGAAAGGCTTTGATTCCGAGGTATATAAAACAGCCCGTGCCCTGCGAATCGTCCGCTTCACCAAGATCCTCAGTCTTCTTCGTCTGTTGAGACTGTCCCGACTCATCAGATACATACATCAGTGGGAGGAGGTGTGTATGTTTGTCTGTGTACATCAGTGATCAGAAAATAATACAGAAAAGGGATTGATATAAAAACAGATAGCAGGACAATGATCCAGGGTAAGGGAGTTATGTTTGTATTTCTGTGCTGAATGGTTTTTCTCTGGCTGCATGCTTTTCCCAGCAGCACGGCAACAACCTTGAAAGGTTAATACACGTATAAGACTAATAGGTGCTGTCAATCACCACTGGTCAGAAGGCTTATCTGTGGATAACAAGTGGTAATTCAGCTCATTGATGGGTGAAATTAATTCAAAATCAGAAATCAAAAGTAATTGCCTTCAGAAAAAATGCTTTAGTTCTAACTATGTAGTGAGTCTATATGGATTCAGGGCATGATACAATGTAGTCATTAAGAGTACAACATTGTATCTAGGTATTGTATGTTAGAGACTAAATGAACTCCTTTCTTAATGTTGTGCTGGTGCAGTTGTTCTGGATGCCTCTGTTGGATTTTGTATGAACATCCACAAGGTTAAACCCCACTGGGCATAACCGAGAGTGATACATTATTACCCTCCACCGAGTCCTTGCACTCCCTGACTCAGACTATTTAACCAAGCTCTAGTCTTCTCTTTCTCCCGGTACCAATTTCATTACACACTGGCTGATCGAAAGATTGCCCCTATCCATATCGTGACTGTACCGCTCCATACATTTTAGCCATCATGACCAAAGCACTGATGCTACGTTCGATTTGCGCTTAGATAAAATGTAAATGGTTGACCATAAAAGCATCTCTCTCTCTCTCTCTCTCTCTCTCTCTCACCTCGTCCTGAATGTCCTTGCCCCACAGCACGCTCTCCGTCCCTTATTGTCTGACTCCCCTGTTGTTATCGCTGCTGTTGTCCATGCTG
>NW_023339774.1:15469894-15503659 GCF_004916995.1 Morone saxatilis | reverse complement strand
CTGGTTGAAGCAAATTGTATTGTTGTCAGGGCTCAACCTGAGCTAACATTCTTTAGAGTGCACTGTTCAGTGAGATATCAGTAACAATTAAAGTGCAAAAATAGATAATTTATTGTATAAAGATGCATTTTGCAACAAAGTTTTAGGAACCTGTAAATTTAATATAAATATAATAGCTATAGTCATGAACAGCATCGGCGTGTTTCTAATTCCCAGCCCCCATACTATGGATCAGTGAACATTTATGGAGCAGGAAAAGATCATCTTTGCGCTCAAGTATCAATGAGGCAGCAGACTTTTATAGTGTTTATGGTAGCTTATATTTTTCTGTCAGTGTGTGTTTTAAACTGTGTTATATTACCCTTACTGCACAATGTGGCATTTGCAAAACAAAAGCATTATTCATGCTTCAGCAAAGCATTATTCAAGCTTTGGTAAATATGGAGTTCTGATATAGCGTAGGATACAGACACTAACATCACGAACCATATTCTGAAAAGTGAGCACCATATGGATTACAGTTGCTTGGTGTTATTGTCTTGGCATGCACACTGTGTAGGAAGTTGATTATAAATTTGAGGGAAGTGCTGTATATTATATTGCTGTTTGGTTTGCAGAGCTGCATGCAGTGGGAGGATGAGATGGTATGGACCAGGTTAGAAACACAAATAGACGGTGCCGCAAGGTTAATGAAAATCTGCAGTGAGTATGCAGGCAGTGCAGTATATAGGGATGTGTCATAATGCTTGGATACAACAGCCCTGCGCTCCCAGTTTGTCTCTCTCACGCTCAGTCATTCCTCTTTGTCTCGTCTTTCTGCTTATCAAACTATGCCTGTTTGTTCCTCTTTGGTTCTCCCCTCTCTCCCATTTGCATGCTCCTCTCTCACTCATGGTATGTCATCCACCTTTTGCACTCTGCTGTAACCTTAGTATTAGCTTAAAAAAATACAGTATAGAAATCAAATGTAGTTATTTTGGTCTAACCACATTAAATAGAAACACTGAATAATAAAACAACTGCAAATCGGACGCATCCACAGGAGATGTGAAAGGAAAGAAAAGGCACTCGGTGAAAAAATTCCAAGCTGTCGTAACATGTTAGGTGTAGGATGCAGGATTAGTGCTTTAATGGAGGGACAAATGCAGTCTCCTGCCATCATAATGGGTTTCAAGCAGTGAACCATCATTACATCAGCCTTGGGATGGACTCAGTTAGTTATTCAGACAGTGAGTTTCGACAATAAATCATCCTACAGCCTGCATGTCCATCATTGCTTCATCTGTCGTGTGCTCCCTGCCCCCCTCTTCACTTCGTCACCATCTCTTCCCTCCATCTGTGAAGTAGAGAGGGCCGTTATTTTATCAGTGCTGGCTGGACAGTCAGGACTGGGCTAAGTCAGATTTGTTGTTTCGCCAAAACTCTCTATTAGAGCCATGCCTCTATATTCTTCAGAGATCTTAATGTTAACTAAGATCTGTAGCAGACAGAGATGCATGTGAACATGCGTTGGTCTTCTTACAGGCCGCACGCTCCTACAAGTTAAAAGTCCTTTTTATTTCATGTCTCGGTTTTTCTCAGAAACCTCTTACGCGGGGAAATGGCAGCTGGGTATTGTGGTCTAAGTAAAACAGCTGAGTGGTTACAGTATTAGTACCCACAAAGGAACTGATGCATCTTATTTAAGCAACTCACTTGATTATCACACATGAGAGAGGAGAATCCATCTGGCTGTGCCAATTAGTCTGAAAAATAATGATGGCAAAAAACAGAAAATATATATATGATGCAATAGTCTGAATAAGCATTAATATTACCTCTACTAGATTTTAAGATCAGAGATGGAATTTGTGATTTTTGGTTATACAGGCTCTGACCCCAGCTTACTCGGTGCTACTATCTGCATCTGTATGCATTATCCTTTGTGTGTTTGTTCAATCATTCATTCATTTGTTTGCACACACATAATTATTGCAATGCAGAGTGCTTAGGGAAATTGCAGTGTACAGTGTGAAGGTCATGCGGAGCAGTAAATACACTGTGTGCTCAAACAAACCACAATTTAAACAATCACCAACCAAATGGAGGCTGGTGCACTGTTTACACATCTGGAAGTAACTTGGTGGTTTTTCCTATATTCTTGTGGCCATGTAAACACTTAAGTTAGTTTAGTGGAGAGTTAACTCATTTAAAAATTGAAAATCAGGTTTTTTGGGGCGGGCCTATCAACATGATTCGGTCCAGTATGCAACTTAAAGAAGTGTGATGTAGAAACTTGAAGCTGCCAGCTGCCGCACATACTCTGACAATGGACTCAGAGACATAATAGGTAGGAGACACCTTGTGGATCTTCAGGAAACCTTTAAAAATCAACAAAGTGTGCATATTCATATATTCTGAATTTTTGATGAGGTGGAAGAAGTAGATACCTTTTTAAGGATTTTAATGTGGAAATTATATTTTATATTTAATTTTTTGTTATGTAAAAAAACATATCAGACACATTGTTGTTCCAAGAAGATTATTTGTATATGTCTTAATACATGTCTGGAGGGGGACTTTTTGGTCATTTTGATAACACATTTTACTGAAGTATTTTTCATTCTTACTGCCATCATCAACCACCAGCCTCATGTTTCTTCTCCAGATTATGTGAAAAAACACTGAATGCTACCTACCCAGTGCCAACAGCACTTGGAGCAAACTTAGTGACGCAGGTGAATATATTTATAATACAGTTAATTTACAATAGCAGCCAAAGTACCAGGTGGAGACCAAAACAGAGCCAAAAGGAGAGTGAATATTGGACCTATTCTTATAAGGGTGGCCAGAATACAACCCCATGTGGCCCAAAAAAAAACCCAAAAACCCCTCTCAAACTGGCTCAATATTTCCCGAGATCCACAGTCATACGTTCACTCACCTATATGGCCCACAGGGGAATTATATTTAATGGCTGGTTATTTAATAATTTATTAAAATAATGAGAACAGTTATCGGGGGCATTTTCTGCCCTTTCGTCTTTAATTTCACTGGCATTTTTAGATCTTTCAAGGGCATTTTTGCCCCGTGCTCCTATTCATTTCTAACCCTGCCTCCGTTATGTTTTCCTTATTATTTCACATCCTCTCAGATACACAGCTAATTATCCCAATGACCTTACAGTCACGACAGACACTTTTTCTCCAACTTCTGCTGTTACCTTTGCGTATGTGCTAATGTTGGAGAGAAATTGTCTCGATTTATGTTACCAGGAATAGATTTAGATACAACCCTATCCAGTGCTGATTTTAGTTCATTGTATTTAATAGAAAATGCAAAAGCAGACTAGTGGGATAACATTTTTAAACTGCTGTAGAGAATCCCCACAGCTCCCAGTGCCACATCTGGCTCATCACAGCCACCAGGCCTCCCGCCAGATCCCAGCTCAAGCGCAAGGGCTCAGGTTGGGCTTGTGGCAGCATACCAGCCCCTAGGGGTGTCTCTACCCTTTCTGATGCCCCAGGCAGAATTTGTCTATCAATAACAAATCAGTAAACCTGATCTTTATTGCATTGCAAATTTGTTTTATAACTTATATCTCACTATAAATCATGACACATTTGTACTATCTAGTGTGATTCGTATTTATCAGTGAAAAGTGAGAATTAAAAATAACCATCAAACCTGTTTAACCTTTTTAGTGTATGAAAAGAAGAACATCTCAGTTTCAGGCCAAAGCTTCTGAGATTGGTAATACTATCACTATTTTTGTTACTGTTCTCTCATATGTATAAGGTACATTATATGGGCTACACATTCCAATTACGTTTAAATATTTTGAGTTTTAGTAGCTATTTTTAACTGGTAAATACAAATTTAAATTAGTCACATTACCAGTTGTTGTATTTTCCTACAGAAGAGTCATCAGTGATTGGTTCATAAGACATCTAAACTTAATTACTGTTTTTCTCTTTGATGCTGAATTGAAATTTTAAATGAATATAGTATGACAGTTTACAAACTGCATAACTCGAGAGCTAACATCAGTCTAAGCCGTCTGGTCCCTTGGGACAAATAATTGATATATGGCAAGCTATTTTTTTACTGATAAACTTGCTGTAAAATCATGATATTCTCTTATGATATTGATTCTGACATTTAACTGTGAAACTGTTCTGCTTTGTGCCAGCTGAAGCCATTTTTTACGACTTACATTTGAACGATGTGTGTGTGTGTGTGTGTGTGTGTGTGTGTGGGTGTTAAAACAGCACAGACTCTGCTGACTCAACCATAGTTATTAATATTTACTTCATAACACTGTGTGTGAATACATTTGGTACATTTTGATACATTTTCCCTCCAGTTAAAGGTCCAGTGTGTAGGATTTAGTGCTATCTAGTGGTGGATTTTCAGACTGAAACACCCTCGCTTCACCCTCCCCTTCCAAGCATAAAGGAGAAAGTATGGTGGTTGCAAAATGCACGAAAAAACTCAAACGCCCCTACCTGGAGACAGTGTTTGGTTTGTCCATTCCTGGCTACTGTAGAAACATGGTGGTTCAACATGGCAGACTCTAAGGAAGGCAACCTGCGGCGTCTGTAAATATAAATTAAAATTGTATATTACATTCCATTTGTGACAATAGATTCTCCTAAATGTTACACACTGGACCTTTAAGGGGTTGTTTTCCACTTAAGTTAAACACATGTGGTGTATCACAATACATGCTGGCTGGTCATGTTGCAGAGTACAGTTCAGTGTATTTTGATACTATGGTAACACATTGTCACACATGGTGAGTTACACAATGATATCCACCCTCTATAGTCAGTATAAACATACTACAGTAGCAGGACATGCTAAGGAGATACTGTTACCAGTGTTACCCGCTGATAATTCACCTGCACTGCCACTGTAGCCACCACCTTCCTTTATTCTTACTTTTACGTAAGAGAATAAATAATATCAAAATTGATGCACTTTTCTTTCTTCACATCCCCCTCTTCCAGTTTCTTTTTTATCCCTCTGAAAGGGTGCTCCAGTTGGTGAAACTGTGTCATAATCTCATGCCATCGTTTCATCACCGAAGTTGGCTTTGTTGCATAAATATGCCCTGAAGCATCATTTTTCAGGGGCCTCTGGCAATCAGATGCACAGTACCCATTCTTGATATGGGGTTGGGCCTTCCCTGAATCAGCAATTCATTCTATAACCTCTTGCATGCAGTTAGAACTTTATTCATAGGGAAACAAACTGAATGTGTGTAAGGCATCTAGCAGCTGCTTGTGTGCAGCTCCACTTTGTCAGCATCAGAATCATAGAGCTGTCGTGCAAAAGTACAATCTGTTTCTGTCAACTTGACAGATTAACTCACCTCTCAGGATCAGATTGGTCTCTTAATTCACCGCTAATAACAGTTGCCTGGTTGATGATTTTTCCTTTCCTGCAAGAGATGGGTAGTACCTGCTAGAGCCGGCAGCACAGCATGATGCAAGTGATCTGTTTAATTATAGCGTCTGTAGGGATACCTTGTCCTAAGCAAAGGTGCACGGTTGATTCACAGCTCAGCCGTTAAATTGATCGGAAAGGGGGGAAAATGTGAGCTAACTGACCTGGGTATCCAGTTTACTGCGTGGGAGCAGAAGAGGAGACAGTAACTACATTACAATGGCTAAATTTGGTCTCCACTGAAATAACCCGTGCTATTGTGCGACAGTCTGACAGCAGACCTTTTTTTAACTCTTCCATCTTTAGATCCAGAATGTCAACATACTGACAGTGGAGGTGAAGTTTGTCTGCACCTTTTCACAATGTCTTTTTGTTTTTTGCTATATTAGAGGCAGGACAGAGCTTCAGGGTTATTTCTTGATATATATTGTTATAAACACAGCATATCTTTATCTGTTGCATACACCACTTCTTATAATGTGCAGTGCAAATCTACAAAAGTAGATGTAGTCAAGTGAAGAAAACAGAAATTTCCTGTCAAGGTAAGGGAGGATGAAAATAGGGCTCTTTGTGTGTATTGTTTATTTGACAAACACCCATTACAATTTTCCGGAGCCCAAGGTGATGTCTTTAATTTGCTTTTCTCTCCAACCAAAAGTTTACAGTTAGATTAACAGTTTACTATGAGAAAAACAGCACATTCTCACATTATAGAAACTGGAAACAATACATCTTTGGCATTTTTGCTTGATAAATGCCTTAAACAATTACTTGATTATCTATCTACGAACAGAATAAGCTGACCGAAGGCACAGGCATCGTAAGGTGAATAAAGGAGATCACGATGAAGCCACTGTGTACTGTAATTTGCCAGCTCAGCAACAGATAGTGCGGTGTCAAAGGAGATTAGTCGGCTTTGGTTTATAGAGTCCTGTGGACTTGATTCACCTGTCTCTGAATAGGCTATGCCAAGTCCTCTGTGACTTGAGGCCTCCGCCTCAGTCTCATGCAGGGACACAGGTGCATTGGAACACACCCACACACACACAGACAAACACACACACAGAAGGTGTGCTGAATCATGAAGTGCTGAATCATGTGTGAGGTTGAAAGAGAGCAGGAGAGACAAAAAGACAGATGGAAATAGAGAGAAAGAGAAGAAACAAAAAGAGGAAGGCAGTATGTGTTACATTTTATCTTTGTGTGTGTATCAGCAGCAATAGTGATTCCTGTACGATGTTCCTCTGATTGATTTTCTATTGTGTTGACCTTATTTCTCTCTGTAATTACAGCTTGTAAATGAAGTAAGGACAAAGGTTTTTAAATGTGACCTGGTAGTGTTTTTTTGTCCTTTTGCATGTCTCTACATGTAATGAGAAAAGCTGCACCTACATGCAGTTTATCTCAGTGACTGCAACACTTAAATGACATGAATCTATAAAGAAAGTATACAATGCATTCATCACAGAACAGCAAATGACATTCATGGGAGGATAATTAAAAGGAGCCTGGCCTCATTACCATGTTCTCTCAAATGGCATTTAGTTGTAGGACAGACAGTAGGGAGGAGAAGGAATGTGACCGGCTGCAGGACTTTAGTCTGTGAAAGAGCTGTGTTGGAGCAGAGCCGTTGGCTGATGATTGTATGCAACTGTTTCCTGTTATGTGACGTGATTTGATCTGATGTGATGTGTGAGGCTGAGGATTTTTGTGGGAATGTGTCACGTCTTTGTGTTTGTGCATGCATCTGGATATTTCTATAGCCTGTAGCCTCGAGGTGGCATATGGCAGCTTAGTAGCACAACCGATCTTTTTCATTCCTAAAAAAACACTGTATTTTCACAGTCTGCCAATACCACGTATGGGTTCACTGCAACAAAGACAAATAATGGAAATAATGACCCGGCATGACTGTTTTCAAGACATCAAATCTAATGTTCAATTTAACATTCCTGGAAAAACCAAACGCTGCTGATGGAGATTTACAGGAGCTCTGTGACTGCTGGGAAAGTTGTTTAAACTTTGGAGCAGGTGTTAGTCAGCCCAGATTCTGTATCTGCCGCTGCACATGCAGTCACAGCTGGTTATTTATATTTAATGTCCCAATGAGAACAATTTGGGACACTGGACATTGTTTTGCAAAGCACACAAAGGTCTGGTTTCACCTGAAGGTATGTTGAGCATACTGAGGGACAACTCTTCTACGCCTGGAGACGTAAATGTCATTTATCAAACAGAGGCAACAATCTGAGGTGCAGCTTCATGAGTGATGTTTTCCTTTTTTTTTATGCATGTGCATTAAAGCTAGAGTGTGGGGCTTTTACATATAAATGAACATCCATTACATACAAGCCCTTGCCAAATAACAAATTGCTGCTATCACCACAAGATAAATCTTTCTGTATTTCACAGTATACCAGTATACCTGGTGTCTGTGGCAACATTCCCTCGCTGGCGCACCAGTACTGATACGTTTTAAGTCAACAGTCAGCAGTGTTTGTGGAATTACTCTCACTGTCAGAAGGGGGAGACTAAAGTTCCACAGTGTAGGTTTAAAGAAGAGTAACTACTGGTAGATTGCATAAAGGTTAATAAATGTCAGATTTGCAGGTTTGAGTTTAACTGAGTGCAACCGTTGCTATTGTAATAAACCTGATGTCCAATGCACAATGGTGATTACACCATGACATTTTGATGGACTATTTCTAGTGTGCATTTAGTTACGTGGGAGTCTAGAGAGACATCAACCATATTGTCCTCCATACAGCTCTGATCTGAGCTTTTGCTGGAGCAGTTTCTTTGTCTGGGCCACCTGTCTCTGCTTTGGTGCTTCACTGGTGTTTGAAGTGACTTTTTATTGCTTTTTAAAATTCATTATTTCACCTTACATCATTCCATATTAATATAATGTCTTTAAAAGTGAAATGACTCTGGTCATCTATCTATAAACTCTAGAAAAAAAGAATTCTACACAAAAGTAACAAAAATGAACATTAAACCAAGTAACTGAGCTACAGCCTAATTTAATATCAGTAAATGCATGTGCTGTGCGGGGACTAGCACCCAAAATCCACATTAGGACACATTGCATTTGTCACTAAAGCATGAGTAGAAGCAAATTTGCTGTCCAGCGCTACCAAGCACTTGGCTACGGAACAGTGAATTCAGTGTTCCCCCTTCTTCACTCTTGCATTTTTCATCAGTGTTCAAGCTCCGTAGTGGTGTTTGTGTGCGTGTTCTATCCCATTTGGCTGAACAAGTCTGAAAACAGCAGCACTTTTTATGGAAAAGGCTAACAAATGACCATGTTTTGCATCTTTTTATTCAGGTTTGACTTTTCAGACGAGATAGCTTCTGAATGCTGTTACTTTATATCCAAATCAGACTGTATTCCACTTTGAATATGAATGGATGATGGATCATGTAATTTTTTTGCTGTTATCTGCTGTGCATTTCAGCATTCTGGTGGTCATTGGCATAAACAGATTTGGAAACCCCACCCTGTTTTTAGTACTGCAGAGCATGACCGGGCAGGCTTTTGGAGGCGAAGCAGACCTTTGTTGTCTTGAGTGTGGAAGTCGCAGCCTGCGGGGGGCTAAAGAGCTCTGTCACGTGTCTATGTGTGACAGTCTGCCTGTCACACATTTGACATGTTGTGAGGCATCCATAGTGTCATAGCAGTAACCACCAGGGCAAGAAAGCATTATTTCGTCTCTGGTTTATTTGAGCTTTAGATTGTGAAGCATATAAAATGTAGAGCTATCTTTTTTCAATTAGTCTTCTCCAAGACTAACATGATCTTTCTCTCCTTCTCTGTCCATTTCTTTCCATTTCCCTCCGGGTCACACACACAGACACACACACAGACACACCAACACACAAACTAGCAAGTAAAGTCACAACAGTCTAATGGACTCCTCCAGTCCAATTTTGTCTAGCAGACAAAAAATGAAGGACAATGCTTTTTCCCTCTCATGCTGTCTGTGTTCTTGTCCTCTCTGTTTTAAGACACGGCTCTCTGACGATGAACATAATGTGCCTTGAATCGTGTTCTTGCTCAGCTCACTGAGGGAAGCTCACTCTTGGCCCACGGGGTGGAAAATCCCAGACTCCACAGCCTGAAAGATAGAGTTTTTCTCCTCATCCTCTAAAGATTTAACCCGTTTTCCCTTGCCAAGTCACTCAGCACTCCTTCTGTTGCTAGTTGGTCTTGTTAACTGCGGTAGAGAGTGTTAATTGTTTGACCATATGGTAGAGTACAGAGTTAATTGTCAGACCCATGGTGTTAAAGTAGAGAGAAAATATAGTTTGAAACACTGATCACAGCATCACAGCCATAACTTTATTTACTGAATCAGAGACTGGTTCTAAATTGAAGAACATAGTTTTACACACATCACCACAAATACAAAGTTATTCAAATGAATATGTCAACAGTAATACTTGCCCAGCAACTAAAGCGAAAGATTTTATTTAAAAAATTGTTTCAATTATTAAAAGTGTGTGTTGCTGTTGGTATATTAAATATTGAATGTACCTCACACACTTAAATGACAAAAATGTGTCGAGATAACTTCATAAATAGATCTAGGGGGCAAGAAAGCATTCATGTGAGAGGAAATATATGTTAAAAATATTCTAGATTGTCAGCGTTCTTATGTTTCAGGTATAAAATATTAACATTTTACAATGTCTAGTGAAAACTATATATTTCCATATTGGTTCATTTTGTAAAACACAGGTGTTGTTTATGAAAAATGTGCCTTCATGCTGTTATGCCTCTTATGTCTCTTATAATTTTTTTTTCCTGTCTGCTGGGGCAACCTGAGCAAATTGAAATATGTATGTGATTTAAAAAACCTGCTGATAGCTGATATTCATCAACTTTGATTCACAGTAAATCAGCCTATATGCTTGCAACTGCTGGCTTTACAGGTCGCTTTATATTATACTGTCACTGTAAGCTGATGTATGACATTTAAAATGTTGTATACTCCTCCACTGGGAGTACCGCCATTTCTCTCTCTCTGTCTCTGTTTTTTCATCTCTTCCTGCCACTGTCAGTCTGTCTCTCAGTTCGGCCCTTTATTTGATGTAGGATATAAACAGACACGTCCGCACAGTAAAGACAGAGAGACAGAAAGGCAGTGACACCGAAAGGCTGAGACGGAGGAAAAAAGAAGGAACAATTTCTCTAGACAGGAAGCAAAATCTTATGCAATATAAAAGTAAAGTGTTTTTATCTTTTTTTTGTGAAAGATAAATGGGAGCAGGCTTTATGCTAAACAAATGACTAAATTAGAGTAGCAAGTGATACATGCAGTGCCCTCAAACCACTGCCATCTTTTGTTATTTAGCCTGGGGTATAACAGTTTCAACAGCCCCAAAGCAGTCAAACAAAATCAACATCTGCTATTTCCTGCAACATCTGCTCCTTAATTCTAGCATAATTTTGTTAAACTCAAGTCTTATTTTCATATTCAGCAACAATAAACATGATTTGTATTAACCCCCTTCAGAGCAACAAAACAGTCAGTGGAAGGAGCTTTTGATCTTCTGTCCATCCCCATGGGATATCCCCCTGTGAACACAAGTTTCCCACTGCATGGTGTGCACAGTACAATAAGCAGACAGATGACAGATATAGTCTTGGGAAGAGGTCTAAAGTGATAAGTGTGAAGATTAGGCTAATCTTGGTTATTTTTGTTCGCTGGGCTGTTGTTGGTGGTTGCTGTGTGTGTGTGTGTGTGGGGGGGGGGTCACAATGAAGAAAACAGATGCATTGGTGATCCCTGGTAGTTAGCTGATAAAAGCTCTTATGATCTGTGTGCTACAGACTCTCCATACTTGACTGACTGATTCTACATGAGCCACGTAATGATCCCTTGTTATTTAGAGGGGAGTAACACCACTCATGGCAGACATCCTGTAATGATGTCTTGTGCAAAATAATTAATTAGTAACTAGTGAGGCATTTAGGGTTCTTCTACTTTCACTTCCCAAGAGTTAATGTTGTAGTGGATGGATTTACTGAAGCACGCTTCATCCATCTGTCACAACGACAGCTGCACTCATCTATCGAAGCCTAGCTGTTAATATGAATCTTAACACAACAGTTTATATTCTGTATAGTCTCGTATAGGAGCAACAAACTATTATTACACCATAGAGAAGTATTGTATGTCCATTTGTGACTGCAGCACAGATTAGATTATGCAGCATATCAAGTGTAGTTGCTACAGCTAACATAGTCAGAGGTATGTGAGACTAGATAATGTGTTGCTGCTCCACTCTGGGTTATAAGACTGATTATAATATTATATCGCCCCCACAGGGCTGTGTATTTATTAACAATACTATTGTATTGTTATGGTATATAGCACTATATGTTTTGCTGCTACAGTATGTATCTTTTTTCAAAACGAAACATGGCTTCAGAGCCATCATGAGTTACTATTTGTGCAGCCATCTCCATGCCTCCTCCTTGGCATACCGGGATAGGAAACTGTGGTAGGAAGGGTCCATCTTGCTGATGTTTACATGAGCACAGCAGGTCACCCTGTGCAATCCAGTCAAATCCCTCCTGCTCTCACATGGGCACTAATCTTCCCTGACTGCCTTCTTAGCACAACCACAACTCAGGCTACAGCACTCACCCTTCCTCTCTTTCACTCCTCCATGACACTCGCAAAAGCTGCATCTTATGTCTGGTTAAAATTCAAATAATAGATACCACAAGATGTACAAAAAATGTTGAATTTGTATACTAATTCAATATTAAGCTGTCAAACAATTCATTTTATTTCAGGAAGCTATGTGTGGCTTGAGAGTTAGATGATCTGTGTTAAGTATAGAGCAAGAACTGTCAATTAATTTACCTTAGCATAAAGAGTGGAGGCAGGGGGGCACAGCTAGTCTGGCTTGTTTAATACATAAACAAACAAACTATTATATATATATATACTCATATATATACTATATATATATGGAACTATTGTCTTTGCAGCCAATGTGAGCTGTATGGGTGGTTTATATGAACTGGAAAAGAGCTATTTTCCCCCTGCTTTCAGTCTTTATATTAAACTATAAGGTAAGCTAATTGCTTCCTGGCTCTGGCTTCAAACATAAGACACAGACGATGGCAATCTTCTCATCTAACTCTTGGCAAGAAAGCAAGTAAGCATATTTCCAAAAATGTTGAATTATTCCTCTAAGATAAATGCTATGTAGTCTCAAATGATGGGCTTTATTAAAGCCACTAAAATCAATATATCAGCAGTGACAATGTGAAAGGGGTTGTCCGTTGTGATGAACCTGCAGAGAATTATAACCTGAATCTGCAGCTTGCCTCTGCTTTACGGAGCTTTATAGTGATTTTCAGCTCATTGTTTAGCTGTCGACAGCTTTACTCTCGCCGCTCTCATAGTGTTGTTTCCAGACACAAAAGGCAGCAGCAAAAAGCTATAAAAACCCACTGTTCACTACCTGCTCAGCATTAAACAGCAGACAGTTAGAGACTACCCGGTGAACACAGAGAAGCATTTGGCAGCTAAAGATCAACATATTTCCCTCAGGAGATGGTAGAGACCAAAACAGAGCTCAAAGGAAAATAAACAAAGAGAACCTGAAACACGACTCCAAATGAATTATAATGTTTCTCCATAACAGCAGGATGTGTAAATAAGCAACTGTCATCAAGTTCATCATATCAGCTTAAAAGGTGATGTCAATATTGAGTTCACAACTTGTTTCTACTGACCTCAAGTGGCCAAACAAATCGGTTATTGTAGGTTTTATTAAACCAAGAGGTAATTGGCAATATTAATTCAGAATATAAATAAAATATACACTATATAGTCCCTAGAGGCAAGAGGGTTTACTGTACAATCATAATATATCTATGCCATATGCAGAAAAATATGCTAACTGAAATCAAACATAATTACAATCTAATTGTGAATCTTTATAAATATTTTACAGAATGAATCAGTTTCTGTTTTGTGCCTTGGATCAATGTGTCTCTGTTTCATCCCCGTTATCTCTCAGCTCTTTGTCTCTTTCCTTCTTCTCTCCATCATAAACTGATTGACTACGAACACTGATTTAATTCCTGGAATGATGTTGTCAAACTGTCGTCCCGAAACAGACTTGCATAACCAGTCAATTGGAGGGAAAATGGGTCATGAGGGAAAACAGTTGTTTTTGAGCCTGCTGGCATACTTTTTGAACAATATGTCCACACATAGCCATTTGTTTTCTCTGCAATTGTCTGGTTGCACTGATGAGTTGTCACTGTGCAGGTGCCACTGTCTGAACTATAAGTACTGCTTGTATTTAACAATGTCAGTCATGTGTACATGTTTTCTTAGAGCTGTGATGATGTTGTTATTTTGTTACTGCTGCTCAGGTTACAGGTACAAATCAATAGAACATTCAACCTCCTCAACATCCATAAATACATTTACTTGTTCCCCTGATGCAGGGAGCCTTTCCCCACATACAGTAGACTTTTTTAAGCCCTGAAAGAAATTACTAAAAGAATATACATAAATTAAATGCATACATTAACTGCATACATTATTCCCTGCATGGGTACATTATTATGGCAAAAAGAAGGCTTAGCACACTGTGTGGGTCTGAATATATAAGTAGTGATAGAAAAAGGTACAGGATTCTTATATAACATTTCAAGTCAATGTTTACAGTCCTCAAGTCAGTATCCTCACACCAATGACGTCCATGCAGAAAACATCATAAATGTGACCCCTGTGGCTGTGTGAGCTTCTGCCCCAGAGGATGATGCCTCTGCCAATGCAGCTCTGAATGTTTGAGCACAGATTAAGGCGGAACAGTAGTGTTGAGGTTATCACGCTCACACGACCAAAATAGACGCAGAGCGGGTGAGACAGCGGGCAAGGCAGCTACGCTCGCAGTACAGTGTGATGTGCTTAGTGGAAGAATAGGAGAATAGTGCTGGCGGACACAGAAATGATGGAAAACAGAGCAGATGAACTCCCAGAGGAAAGAGCCACTTTGGCAGAAAACTATTTATTTTAAATGGTGACAGATTACCAAGGGATGACTTTTTTAATGGTTGGTATGGGCTGATCCAGTAAAGACCAATATCACCACACCTACCTTTTATTTGTATCCAACAATCAAACTCTTTTATAATAATATACATTGTATATTGGAGTCCTTAATGTTTGATGCAGTATTTAATGATCAAGAATCAGTGTTTCCTGAGGTCGCAGTGCTACATTCAAACATTTGTAGATAAAAATGCATTGCAGAATTTGTATCAAAGTAGCTCACGAAATAAAAAAAACGAGAGAAAAATAGTGACTTTAGCAAACAACAAAATAAAAAAAGTCCCCAGTACATAATTTGTTTTGTAAGCTGGAAAACAAATAACAGACTTCAGAAGAAAGCCAACTGTGAGTAACACTTCGAAGTGTGTTTTAGCTGTGATGCGCTGTTATTACTACAGTTCTATTCTTCGTGGCCCATTAATAGCAATGAGTGCAGTGATGCAAATATTTTATTTTCCTTGCAAGACATTTTCTGAATATGAGGTTAGCTGCTGAAATGATGAAACATTCAACAACTTAAAATGGTAACCAAATAATACAATGAATGAGACAGAGGACTGTGGAAATGTGTGTAGGGTGAGCAGCATTTAACAAAAATGTTGTATTTATGACAACTAAATCAATATCAGAAAGAATAACTGTGATTTGCGAATTACTTCTCCCCCATCACATTTTATAGAAAATATTGTACTTTTTACCCCACATTTATCTGAGAGTTACTTTGCAGATTCAGATTTTTCATTCAAAGCCTGATCAGCTTATACAATTTGAAGCATTGTAACAGATTTAACTGCCCAGCAGTATATAATTGAAATAAGACCCAGCTCAACCAGCTAATACACAGAAATATGCTTACACAATAATGCATCGAATGACTATAATCCAGCATGATAACATTACAATCTGAAAGGAGCCAGAATTATGAGTACTTTAACTTTTGATATATATATATTTTACTGGTAATAATTCTGTACTTTTACTTACATATTTTAGGTATTTGCTAGCCCTTCTTCCATATATATCATGTTTTATTGTAATGTAAGACAGGAGTGCATGCAGTGGAGAAATAATGATGTTCCCTGTTGCATTAATAGATCACTGCTTGTTTTCTGCCTCTATAAAGATCCCATTGATCACCACCTGCCTTTTAATTAAGTCTCTGGCTACGAATTACCGTTGGGCCTCATTACCTAAATATACTGCTTGCAGCTGAAGATCCAGAGCTTTTTATGCAGAGAAAAGTAAAAAAGTAAGTTTCACACAGCTTTAACACATCTTGAGAGAGAACCAAGTTTCATGTATAACATTACTGAAAATATTTCCTATTCTAGTCAGTATTGTAGACAGATCTGTAGACTGATTAGCGTTAGCCCAGTATACAGTATGCTGCCCTAAGCACTGAAATAATGCCAACCCTGTTTATGTTTGTTTATTGCTGAACTATACATATATCAAGATGATTACACATTTGGCATTACATGTGAATTGTAATTACTTCCAGCAAACTGCTCTTCTTTGCGGGAGAGAAGGCACTGGATGCTATTGCAGTATATATATAATATTCCATATTCAGCTTTATCTGATAAGACTTCTTCAGGAGTTTTATTTTATTTATTTTTTTGTATACACAACTTGTTTTGGTATATAGAAAAAGGGAGACAGAAGAAGGGTAAATCCCAGTGAATTCCCATTACATGATAATATGATTTTTCAAATCCAAGTTCAACTGTAATTTTGTGATTAAGCAAAACCAAGAGAGATCCAAAAGGAGATTTACAAGACGATGTTAAGCGGGAGAATTCCAGATTTTCCTGGAAGCAGTTTTGTCATCCTTCAATGTAATAACCAGTGGTGGATTTAATCCCCTCAAATTAGTCCCTCGCTAATCCTCACTAACCTCAAACAGAGGTCACTCATGTCCAATTTGAAGATGCATAAAGAACACTTTGTAATTGCGTGTTCAAGGCCCACAGCTTGATGATGAGTAATTCTCCTGTATGCTCTTTTATCTGCACATCAGATCCAAAAAATCAGTGTGATGTACATACATCAACCTGACAGACAGCAGGAGTGTGAACCCTTTAAAACATCACCTCTGTGATTTCATAATGTAACACAGGGACTCTGACATTAAAAATCAACATGTGATTATGTGATTTGTTGTATTATTCAGTAGTAATGTAACAATTCTCCATAAAGTGGCATTGATGGACGTTTTGGCCCACAGTATATAAAGTGTATTTGTGCATGTGAACACACAATACCTCCCAAGTTAACATCCAAATCCTCGCTCTACTGTACAGTCGAATGTATGGGGCCGTGCCAAATGTGAATGAGCGTCGTGCTGGCGGGACACGACCAGCGTGTGACCTTGTGCCGCTATCACATCACATCTTGGCTCCTTGTCTCTACTGTATTAGAGGATTATGCTGACCTATGCCCCTGTCCCCGCTCAAATTTAAGCTTGATGCACTTAATTCTAAGGCTATATTTTGCCAGCTGAGAGTATTGGTGGTTCGTTCAGCTCTAAGTCAGTGCTACCTATTTCCTGTAGTCATGCAGCTGATTAGAGCATATAGTGGCAGCGAGAGCACGGTGAAAATTCAGTATGTATCGTGGACACAAAGCTTGGTCAAAGCCTTCCTCTCCTGTGCATTTATAAAGTGAGAAAGTGGTCAAAGATTTTTACAGGGCAAGCACTGCACCAAGGATATAGATTGGATTGGATTATACAAGCCAGGCTTGACTTTCAAACTACCACACAAACAAAACTGTCACACTCTGAAAATCAAATCAATGCATTAATGAAGGAACAGCACAACAGCAAAACAACCCATCAGACCACAGAACTGCAAAATGAAGCAGGGTCTTGCATGACAGAACACTGTGTAAGTGGTGGCAAAACAATCAGATCAGAATACTTGATTCCCCCCCCTCCCTTGAAAACAGACTTGCTCAACTGTTTAAATGGAAGCTAACAAGCTTTGCGTCATCCCGTGATGTCATCTGTAACAGTAAAAGTTCACTGCTCCTCTGGAATCGTTGTGTTATTGTTATCTCAGAATGAGCTGTTTTTATCTACAGAGGGGCACATAGATGCCACCATGTTGAACCACCATGTTTCTTCAGTAATAACTTCACCACCATTGAATCCAATACACTAGTCCATTAAAGCTGAAACAATTAGTTGACTGATTGATGAGTTGATCCACAGAAACATAATCATTTTAATAATTGGTTTTGTCATTTTTAAAGCAAAAATACTATACCAAATTGGCTTGTTCTACGCTCTAAATTGTGAGGATTTAACTGCCTGTTCTGTTTTATATCGCTGCAATTGAATATCTTTGAATTTTGGACTGTTGGTCAGACAAGAGTATTTGAAGATGTCACCTTGGGCTCTGGGAAATTGGGAAATTGCGATGGCCAAGTGATTCATTAATTAATCAAGAAGATAATTATCAGATTGATTAAAAGTGAAAATACGTTCTTTTGAATAGTTTTGTAATAGGATCATTATGCTTTTTGGAGTAGTGAGAAGTCAAGTTTACTTCCACCAAGCTAGTAGTTTATTTAACTCCAGAGTAACTTCCTGGAGTGTTATGCTGTTTCTTTTAGTTTAAAGTAAAGGCTTATCAGTGCGGTGGTTCTTTTATTTTTAGATCAGGTTTGACTTCCCTTACTTTACATGTTGAACAAAACAGTGGCTGCCCTATATTTTAATCCTCTTCATCAACACTGTGTGCTGCACAGACTCACTACTATTTTTGGCTTAAGTGCAACAAAAAAAAAAACAGTTTGACATCTTTAGTTGACCATATTTTTAAATGCACAAAGCAGTTAAAGCATGAATACATAGATATTCGTTGTATTATTACAAAAAAGTGTAATTGACCTAGTTGAGTGATCAGCGGTGGTTACAGATATAGTTCCTCATATATCCCCACATCACAGTGAAGGTTATCCTGTATAATCCTGTGACCTGACCGGTGATCTACACCTGAAGCCTCTATTAATAAGAACGCTATTAATAGACTGCTACCTCGTGGCTACCTGCTGCCACTAGCAGACATTTCAAACCGCTGCCCATAAAATACAAACCCAAACAAATCCCACATTGTGTTAATGAGTATGTTTCGTCTCTGCCCCTCGGTGACTCAGCCTGACCCCAACGGTCCAAGAGGCTTCCCATAAAAGTGAAATGGTCCCTGGGAATTTGTAAAACCTCTGTGCAACCTTCACACACGTCACCTTATTATGCCCCAAACCTTGCACCCCCATGTTTTCAGACTTTCTTCTGTTGTGTTTTTCGATTATGCATTAGTTGAAAAGTGCAGACACGCAGTTGACCCTTTTCTATTTCTGCCTGCTGTGAAACATTTGCAATTCAAAGAGGGGCCAAAGTGCTACTTCCTGTTTTTCAGTCTTGTTACAATACTCCAATAATGTGTACCTTTTATTAGTTACCTTTATCCTTTATCTCATTTTTGTCTCCCCTATTCCCTCTTTGTCTGTCTTGCCCTGCATGTGTTCTCTCCTATTATGTCATCAAACTACGATGAATGTGAAGACACACACAACAGAGGGACAGAGTTATGCTAAAGAAGAAAGAATAAAGATGTAGGCAGCAGAAGAGATACTGGGTGCATTGAGACAGCCGTCCTGTAAGCTAGTGGCTAATTTTAGCCAGTCAGGGCAGTGCACTGTATCTCCCTGTGGATGAGTTGAACCATAGAGGGATCTGAGCATGAGCTCAGCCTCTTGTTCTCTCATCTGTTCTGTGTGTGGACACTGTCCTTTGTGCAGAAAGGTTACAGGACAGTCACAATAGGCCGGGGTGGTGAGATGTGGATTCAAAGAGCTTTTAAAACACCTGGGGTTTGGGGGGTGGGGTGGGGGGGGGGGGGTTAACAGCAGACTTTGTATACGCATGGCAAAACTAGTTCAGAATTATGCCAGAGAACCTGTCGGCAAAACATGAAGCCCACGCTCAGGCTCTCTTTCTTTTCCGGAGTGATTGCACTCTATGAGAAGAGGAAGAAAGTAGCCTTTGCAATTTTTCAAAAAGTGCTCAGTATCTGTCCAAATGCTCAGGTATACGAGCCAAAAAATAGAAGCATAAAAATAAAAAGAAAGCGAGGAGAAAATAAAAGGCATATAACATCAAAACAAAGACTGGACCTGGAGTTAAATATAGAGTAAAATATGTTATTAGAAAACGGTCAATACTACTGCTCATTTAATCTCTTTTTCAAGTCAAATATTTAAATAAACTATAACTGAATAATACGCTTATTTTACTCTATTGAGTACTTGAGAATTTTTTATTTGCATCATTCACAACTTTAATACTCTGTTCAAACTTAGATCACAAGTGTAGAAAATCTCACTTGAATCTAAAAGTTCACCTTTTCTCACTGAGTGGGATTTATTTGAAATCTCATGGCAGTACACCACACTGTCATGAGGCCCAATTAATTTGTCATTACACGTATGATAAGTAGAACGGGCAGTTTACAGACAATGGAAAGCCATCAACTTAAAAATAGAAAATAATAACCTGAAATCTCTTTCACAAATTGGCAATTGGGGCAGGTTTATTATGCAAAACCCACCAATCACCAATCTTTTTTTTCCATATTTAACTTTTTTAGATGAAAAATTGAGCTTTAGTGTGAGGGTGATTATGGAATAACTAACCTGGAAAGAAGTAATGGGTTTTTCATGCTAATGAGAAACTCTGAATTAGAGTCATAGCCAACCGGGCGTGAGTCAATTCTCTTCGCCCAGATCCCATGTAAATGAAACCGCTACACATTGCAGACATGCTTACTCACCCTGCTGATGACTTTCTATTCTGAAACTTCCTGCTCTGATTTAACAGCGACACCAGCGGTAACACTTGCCCCAGCTCATGCCATTTAAACACACGTACTGGCTGATTATTCCAGACGTCTGCACTCCCGTCATAATTCAGTATTTCATTCACCTCACTCACTCTGCATTACCTACTCTGTGCTGTGTATTTCCTCCACTGGTCAGTTTGTTTTGGAAAGGAGCCATGTTGAATTATGCAGCCTAACATCTGTGAGATGCACACACATATACACACACACACACATACTGGCGGCAACTAAATTCTCTGGTGGCCAAACAGGCACACCATGCCCTCTACTTCAAAGGTGACTTTGTACTTTAGTGAACGTTTTAAATATCTTTTTGTATCTCTGAAATACTCCTGAATGCCTGTTTAGACTGCTCGAGTTGTATCACTTCATTAAACTGTACTTCTGATCAGAATTTAAGTGTACAACAAAGGAGATAATGAAGAGGTCTAATTTGTGTCTCTTTGTGTCTCTCTCTTCTTTCTCTTTCTCTTTGGCAGATTTTCCATATGACCTATGACCTGGCCAGTGCAGTGGTAAGAATATTTAATTTGATAGGGATGATGCTGCTTCTGTGTCACTGGGATGGCTGTCTCCAGTATCTGGTGCCTCTCCTCCAAGACTTCCCCCCTGACTGCTGGGTGTCCCTAAATGGTATGGTTGTAAGTATGACTCATTCTTCTCTTTTGTTTGTTATTTTGTCATTTGGTATATGTATGTATGTAGTCTATATACAGTATGTGTTAGTGCCAATGAATGCTGCTCTCCTAACTGACCGTTTGCTAAGCCTAATTTTAAAACAAAAATATTTTAAAGGGTTCTTAAAAATACACCTAATAGCTATATATATAATATTGTGATAAAGAGCAGGCAAGTTCAGACTGTTTTTTGTTTTTAAAATTATGAATTGTTGCTGATTTCTTTTAGAATAGGCTACTGAAAGTAAAGCCCTGGAATGCACAGAGTTTGCAGTGAGTTACAGAAGCTAGTTGAACAGAGGCTATCATGGTCATGAGTTCAGCTCTCTCTAACCCTGTTTGGCTGGTTAACCTAAATACATCAGGCTTCTCGTCAGTGCATCGCAAGACGGCCAAATACTGAGAGTGATGGCGTCGAGAAAGAGACTGCTAACATTTGTGGCTCCACAGAGTCAACAACGTTAGCTCTGGTCAACAGAGCGCAACCGGCGAGCAGCATGTCCTCAGTAAAGCCAAGCCTTTTCTTGGGGAAAACCTGCATAGATGTTTGTATTTCCAAACTGAATGATTTCATTTTGTTTAATGTTCCAAGAGAAAGAAATATGATAAGGACTAACCGATGTGTCTGGCAAACTAATCTACTCACTATCTAATGAACACATCCAGGACCGGCTGTGCCGAGTTGCAGTTGCTAAGCTATTTTTGGACAATTGTTTAGCGAACGGTCAGTTAAGGTCATATTTATATCTATATTTCATTGGAGTACTTTATAGATTTTAGGTAGCCTCAGAACACATTTGTAGACCAGTTCAATCTGAGCTTGAGTTATTGTGAAATATATGAAGA
The DNA here is from genome assembly GCF_004916995.1 of Morone saxatilis. Classification (NCBI taxonomy): domain Eukaryota; kingdom Metazoa; phylum Chordata; class Actinopteri; family Moronidae; genus Morone; species Morone saxatilis. Next base: position 15,481,708 of record NW_023339774.1, on the reverse strand, counting down.
AAATAATTAGATTTAGACCAATATTTAATGAGAGAGAAGTTTGTAGTTTCGACTTTTTGGGTAATATGATAATTAAATCAGGAAAACTGAAATAAATATACAAAAATGAAGTAGATTACAGCTCTGTGTCTATGCACTGTAAGTATCATATGAAAGGGAAAAGAAACGTGTAGTTAATAAACCTTTCTCAGTGTCTCATCACTGGTATTTTTTTATTACTGCCCCTTAAATGTCGATGATTCAAATGATCAGTCTTGGAGCCCCCGCATCAAACCTTATGTCTACTGAACCGTTTTTTTCCCTGCGGTTTCACTGTACGCAGATTACATGCACACAGGAGGACAAAATGGCTTTTAGTCTGACAAAAAAAAAAAACAGTCCACTTCACCCTTTTTTTCTCGCCACTCTGCTGCTTGCAGCTACGGTGGTAAATGCTTGCGAGGTCGGCTTAACCACTCCTGAACCAGACCAGACTCTGTTACCGCTTCCTCTAGTGTCTCTGTGTTAACAGTAACACCACTTTGGCTGACAGTTTTGTCACAAACGATGCAAGAAACACACTCCACAGTGGACGTTTGATTAGAGCACACACCAATTCTTTTACAGTGTGAAGATTTTAGTTGTTAGGAAAGGCCACTAACCATTAACAACATGTAGGCCACTATAGCAGTTGTTGTGTAATTGGGCAGAAACCATGAGTAATATAATATTTTTCACAATTACAGGGTATTAATAAAGAATGCTGCAGTTATGAGTTTATTTTTGAAACATACAAAAGCAGGAACTAACTCATGAATAAATAAAACAAAGAAGAGTCACATGACACGTTGATGTGTGGAGACAGCCTACTCTCTTGGTATTTTGTTTTGATATAGTATCAGCTTAATTTGGAGCAATAGTCTATATCTATAAATAAGAATTGCAGGCACATTTCATCATTTCATCGGGGACACTGTTGCAGATACAGGTACTGCTCTGCCAACCTACAAAGAAACAGTTTAAAGAGGCAGAGAGCCTGTTTTTTCTGACCAAGGATTACTATAGTGCAGTACACGCACTTTTTTGTACTGCAGGAAAGTATTAAAAATTAAAAGCTGTTTTTATTGTCTTTCTTATTCCATATTTGTTTACAGATATCACACTTTTTATAAACTTTTTTGTGTTATTTATAGGTTTATTTTAACTCATGTCTGGTCTCTCTATAAACTACGGGGTTAGTGCTTAGCTTGATGTATTTGGGGACTCTTTCCCCAATGTGTTTTTTATTTCTTCGGGTTTTTCTGTGTTTTTCAACCTCTCTCTGTTTTTCTGAGTTGGGGTCAAACGGACTATGTTTGCTCCTCTCCGAGCAATGTTATAGTGTAGAAGTGTGTATGGGCCTCTTGAGAAATACTGATTGTAAATGCTCGCCCAAGGAACCCTTCTGGCCTCTCATCTCCCTCTCTCCGACAAACATTTCTGTACTCCACATGCACACTGACTGCGCAGAGGCATCAGACTGGGGGTGCAAATGTCAGCTTTCCTTAACATCACAACTCTGGATCCCTCTCTTATTTGTCTTTTGAGGCAATGAGATGCCCAAGTCAGCCCAATACCAACAAACATGTGTTATTCACCCAAACAGACATTATCTCTGTTTGCACCAAAATTAATTTGCAGTGATATAATTTCCCACAGAAATGTCACAATTCATCCTTGCAAATGGTTATGTACACAAACAGAGCAAACAGCTCCTTCATTCACTGCAACATCGGAGATTTTCTAACTTTGATCAACGCCACTCTGGATTCATATTTACTTGTAACACTAAACTTAATTATAAACATTTCCCTGCACTCCTCCTGCTCAGAATGAATCAGATGTATTCCCCTTCTTGAATGCAAATCAATACGAAATGGGAATCATGTAAAAGGGTAATTTTGTGCCCACTGTGTGGCAGGATCATTTGCACCATGGAAATCTATAGCCATAACTGGGCGCCTATAGGTGAGTTAAAACAGCTATGATGACCGATTTTAAAATCTAAATTCTGTCTCCTTGGTAAAATGAAACGATGGAATCATTTGTATTCAGTATGTAGAAACAACATTACAAAGATGTCTCTGAGCTCTTTACAGCTATAAGGTTTCTAGTGACATATTCTGACTGCAGCTTGTCTGCAGTCTAGCACACCTATATATAGACCCTCACAGAGATCGTCTGTACAGGAGTCTAAAAGGCACAAAAAATGCTTTCAAATCTCAGCAGTTTCACAGCTTCTTGGACTGGTGGATTAGAATTACCATATATTTCATGAATCTAATCTTTTCTTCTTGTGTTCAGGTATGAAAATACAGATTCTGAATTCTGAATTCTTACTGATTCAGGATAGTTAATAATTAATTTGTTAGATGATAGATAGAAAATTAGTCCAACAGTTTTGATAGTCAATTTTTCACTATGTATATTGAACAATCGTATATCAAGAAAAAAAATATTTTCTGGTTCCAGTTCGTCCAGGTTTTGATGCTTCTTCTTTCATTGTCCACCAACATATAGCAACCATATTGAACAGTTTCTTAGAATTCTACACATTTCCAATTCATTGAGTCATTAATATAATATGTGCATTTGGAAAGCTCACTGTGTATATAAATGTCTAGAACTTCACATACAAATGAGAGTCAAAAAAAGAAGGTATGTGGGTCCAACACATGTACTTGACCACAAAATTAGACCTTGATCAAGGCAAATATTTTATCATAGGGAATCTCAATGCTTATAATTACATTAAAGATAACCCATTAGTGCTTTTTAATGCTAGTACACAGGGGAAACACAGTTCACAATTGTACTTCTCATGTTTAAATACAAAGGGAGCTCCACAGATACAACATATCACAAAAAAGTGAGGATAAATCAATACAGAAAGCAAATCAAAATACATTTTAATTTAGTTTTGACATACTTTAATCTCCAAATTGCTATCTGTAGTGATTCCTGCTCAGTTGTGATGACTGGATACTTGCAATGGACCTAAGTGTGCTGAACTTTCCAAGATACACAATTTATCAAAAAATAACTGATCAAAGTAATTGTTAGTTGCAGCCGCTAACTAAGACATATTGGAGGCAAATTCTTTGAGCGTGCGATTGGTGCCATAGGATGTCAGTTCATGAGCAGCTAACATAGTGTTACTGACTGTGATGTGGTAGAATGAGCAATTTGTGGAATCTCTTCCCTGTGGATCCTTGCAGAAGTGGAGGCCTGTGTGCTGACTGTGGACTGGCAAATTCAAAGTGAAAAGCGCTGCCCACATGTGGGATTCCTCTTCTCACACCATCACAATGCATTAGTGTTCATAAGCGAATAAATCTTGATAAGATATCTCCCCTACTGTTTACTGCAGGTATAAATATATTATGTGACTCTCTGGCCTGTCAGGAGAGGGACTGACAGGTACATGTTGTCTTCAAAGGTTGTGTCTTTCAGTTGTGTTGGCTCAAGAATGAAAGCTTAAAATTCATATTGAGGCTCTTTCTTTCCGTTGTTGGCTTGGTACTCTCTGTCTCCAGCAATGAGAAGAAGAGTGAGGCCAACGAGGACTGCAGATACTGCTGAGTGGTGCGGCACAGGGTGTAGGACTGTTATCTTCTTGACTAATGGCCTGAGAGTAGCTTCTTACTCTTTAGAGGCTACATTTACTTAATCACCAGACAAGATAATGCTGCTGTCACTGTGTTGGCTCGTGTGAGAGGGTGATGGGGTGTTGCTTTTGTCTGCATGCACAGTGTAAAGATATGTGTTTAGAAGCACGGAGGGACGTTTTATGTGCTTACTGCTCCTGTCCAGGCTCATATTAAGAGACAGACAGCTGAGCAGTAGCCTGCTGAGGATTCAAGTCTCAGAGAGATTCAGGGGCAGACAGATAGACAGATACGGTAGGTAGACAAAAAAAGAAGAAGAAAGGCCTGGCCATGCATAACCACCCTTCAGCATCGGTCACCCTTCCTGGCCTCTTTTATCCCTGGACCAACCACTACTTTCCTGTCTCTTTCTTCCCCAACCTCTGAATGAGTCACTTCCAACTGCCTGGCTCAGTCCGGAGGTTATGAATTAATCAAACTTTCTTTTCCTCTCTCCTCTCTCATAGCATGGCAACTTGGGGGCACATTGGTTTCATCTGAGTAAAATGCAAGACTGATTCTGTGGCTCTCTTGGTTAATTATTTGGTGCAGAGTATGGTTTTGATGGTTGAAGCTGTTGGGTGTGTATGCAGGAGTATTACTACCAGAATTGTCAAAATGTAAAGCATGGCTGGTTAGGACTTTTGAAAATGCAGTTTGCTGCTGAAACAGTTTGATCTTTGTTATATGTGGAGAGTGCAGACAGCTTCTCTGCTCCAAACATAAAACAGGTTGCTTAGTTGAACCTTTCTGATTGAGGGTGTGCTCATCAGTGAAAGTGGCTGCTGCATATGTGATTGCACATGATTGGACACCAAAAGAAAAAGAAAAGTCACCTCACTCCTCAGAATGTCATCCTTGTTTTAGACACTTATGTATTACCCTTCAGAGAAAGTAGAAAGAAAAGGGCATAAATCAAGGGGACAAAATTAAGTAATATATTATGTGATAAAGAAAGTACAGGGAAGTAAACACATCACAAAACATAGAATAACTAATAATGTTGAGAGGTCGCCTAACCCACACCAACAACTAGAGCTGAAACGATAAGTCGATTTATTGATTACACGATAGAGAAATTCAAATTGCCAACTACTTGATAAATGTTTTAAGAAAAAATAGCAGACAGTCTCTGAATATCTTTTGGTTGTGGACTGTTTTTTATTCTTTAGGGAATTACTAAAAAAAAACTAATGGACATTTCTCCATCATCTTCTATAATTTATCAAGACTATTAATTGAGAAAAGAATTGTAGAATGAACCAAGCCCGCCAACAACTCAACCTTACAAACCCTGAGGAAAGCAAGGGAGACCATTGCCAAAAACAAAAAAACCCAAACAATAAAAATGAATTATGAAGGATCCTTTGTCAGGACTGCTGAGCCGGCGATAAACACGGAAACTTTCACACGGAGATACATCACTGTGAGTGCTTTCCTTGCCAACTTACAGTTTGGCACTCGTGCAGGCCTGCAGACCCCTTTACTTCCTCGATTATGTGTTCAAAGACTGTTGTGTCTTCTGTGTACTCCCAGGGAGAACAGCTTGTAGTTTGATTATGTAATTGAAAAATGAATATTGTGCATCACATTTTTTTCCATGCATGGGACAGCTTGTCGGGTTTTAGAGAGTTATATGATTGAGTAATTAAAACCATCAGCTAATGCGGATGTTTTGCTCATTCTTTTCAAATGTGATAAAAACACACAAGGAGAGCCTGTATTTACCTGTATTCAAACGTGAAAATGAAAATAAAGCATGCTTGTAAAATCAAAATATGATAAAAATTTGGCACCAAAATGTATTCAAAATGTATTTTTCCTGTCTTTTCCTTTGCTTTTATTATTGAGTTATGCTACAGTGAATCAGTGTGCATCTGTGTGAGTACAGATGAGAAATCACTCAGATCTTTGCTGTTTGCCCTATGAGATCTTGTGTTGTTGAGGGGTCAAATCCTGTCTTTTGCAGCAGTGCATTACATCCTGTTAGTCTCATATTTATTCGTTGGTATCAACAACAACCAACGCCTCTGGGTCACACTCGACACTGGGACGATGGTGAATCATCGATTGCCTTCCCGGTCACATAACCAGCAACATTCTTGTGTTGGAGGCACGATGTTGTGACTAATGAATTGAAATGCAAGTTTCTAAACGTACAAGCACAGTCGGCAGTGTCTCAGTCTAATTATAGAAACTTTTAAGTTGTTGATTTGAATACTTTGACAATGGCGTGGGGTGAGATTAGTATTAATTCAAGCTGTTGCTGCTAAAAGATGAATATGCAGTATCTGATGTCACTTGTTTTGCTGCATCCAGAGCTTAATTATTATTAGAACTCTGGATGAACTGAATACATCTGCTGTGTTAGCCACATTTATTAAAAATCAAGGGGATTAGAGAGAGTAGGAAAGAGGTAGAAACTGCATTTTATGGTGGAAATGTGTTAATACTGAAATGACTCACTCTTCCCAAAGGACAGACAGCATCATGGCAAGAAACGACAGTTAAATAATTTTGTTAGTCTGGGAGATTTTTGGTGGTTCCTAACACTTTTAACATGCTGGAGAAAATACATGTTTATGTCTGTCCTGATTAATGCTGTAAATCCTAAGATTGACTGCTACAATAATAATTTTCTGCACCAGACGTCTGGTCTGTGAGTCATTTAGTGTAATAGCAGGAAAAATACCAACTCTAGGAATCAAATATACAATAAAGCAGATGTTATAGATCTTTTTCACAGCAGTTGTTTTGACATGAAATAGTAGAGTAAACGCAGGTGTTACCATGTTACCAGTGATACTAACGTTTTGTTACATTTAGGTCAGAGTTAGGGAGCTGCTATTGTGCCTATTGACTCATTGGAAAGGCTCTGCTACACCAAATGAAATGGAGCATCGTAACATCTGTGTTTAGCCTACTATTTCATGTCAAAAAGTCTGCTGTGAAAAAGGTCTATTGCTGCAATGTACTTGGTTAACAAGGGTTTTCTATTCCGTCCATGTCAGATAAAACTATATTTGAAAATGAAATCAGAGACAGAATTGCTTCTTTCCATTACCTCCTCCCATATTTTGTGGTCTTTAGAACCCTACAACATGCCACATAACCTTTTGCATTACCAAACACGCAACTTTTAGCCATGCTGCGTTACTGTCCTCCAGTTACTATGTAAGGAAGGGCTACAGTTTGTAATCCTTAAAAAGATGTATGTACTAAAACAGATTAAAATGCATTTACAATATGACTCGTACAGTAATTTGTATCTTCTGTCTAATACTATCTAATATTGGCAGAACAACCTGTTGAGTAAGGAACCAAGGACAGTTGAGTCCAGTAGAGACAGTGATTGGTTAGTTCACCAATGAGCTGACAATCACTCGGCTAAAGGCTGAATCATTTATTTTTTTTTTTACACCAAATTGTGATTTGAAGGAGAAATTTTCAAATTGCCTTTCATTATAATTATAACTTATATAATTTTTGCTAACTTTATTGCGTACTGCTACGGTTCAGAGCTGTTAACGGTAATACAAACAACTCAACATGCAGCCGTTATCGATCCATCACTTTTGAATGTCATTATTATATTTTAATATTATTGACTAATGTTAAACATACCACTTGTATAATTTCTTAATGAATGACTGATTTTACAAACTACTACCAGCAAATGCATTACTTTATCTGATTATGTTCATGTAAAAACAAGATACCTTTGTGATTATAAAAAGAGAAAAATATTAAATTTAAATAGTAACAGTAGTAGTAATTGCAATATTGGCCAGAAAAACCACAGTTTTCCTTAAATCGTTCAGTTTTAAAAACATATTCCTTGTACAGGAAAAACGTCTCAAAATTAAAAACAACCATTCTTTAATTGGAAAAAATAGGCAGGCAATTTACTGGAGTAGATGAAAACATTCTCAACACCGTCAACAAATGTTCCCCAGAATAGCACCGGCATCATATGTTCTATATATAAACAAACATCAGAAGTATGACATACAGTGCAACAAGATGTGACGTTAATTTCTAAGCCCTATATTTCCTATACTACAATTGGATTATGTGACACGCTTATGCCGTGCATACCTTTCCTGTTGTGTGTTACCTCTGGATGTTTTTATCTGTCACCTCACACATATACGGACAAATACCAAAAGATGCTGTGAGTCAGCCCAGGCAAAAATACACTTCTCTACCTTTTCATCCATACGAATATATCAACACAAACATCCTGCAGTCGCCGACCATCTCAGTCACACATGCCAAATGAACACATGTGAAAGGACACCTAAGGCCTATGACCTCACAAATGGCATTTGTTCCAGTTACATGGCTGGGTGGGTTTGCTCTGTGTGTGTGTGTGTAAATAGATTATTCAGTCTATGTGTTTTTTGTGCCACAGTAAAATACAACATATCTCTTCTCATACAGTAGCTACAAATCTTTCCATTACAGTTTATATTGTGGGAAAAATTTTTGTAATTCTTCTGGCACTGGCACTTTAAGGCAGTATTTTGTTAGCTAAACCCTTTGGAGAAAAAAAAAGTCAAAGCTGCCAAGACAAATAAACTGGACTCAATTTGTTATTAATTCTGGCAAGTTTAATTATCAGAAATGTTCTAATCAGTCTCTGGAAGAAACAACTAATCAGCATGGAGATGAGAATTGGTGAGTCATTCTGGGCAGATGATTAGCTGTAAATTTACTCATTTACTAAATCCTAGTTGATGAACGGCATGGAGTCGAGCAGAATGGCGTGACAAAAGGAGTCACCAGCATGTGGACATGATGGGATGTGCTATATTACAGTGCGGTATGTGGAACTATGTCAACCAGTGGAAAAGAGGGAGATTAACTATATCTTCTGGAGGTTTCATATTTCTTTCATTAGCTTTTCTGTTTAGGGTGAGATACGTTTCTGTATGGAGCGCTTCCCCAGCATTTTGTGTTCACAGGAGGTGAAACTATTGGAGGAGTCAGCAAATTGGCTTTGGCTACAAGGCCTTTACCGGAGAGCTGTCACAGCTGCCTCCACATAGGAACTTACTGGGTTTCACAGATGTAGCCTCGTTGGGCTTGTTTGGCTGCTCACTAGAGATTATGTGTGTCTCCGGGCAAAAGGCACACATTTGACGTGTACTGTATTAATGAGGTGTCTGAATCGTGCTCTGAATCCAACATATGACTTCTCCTAAAGCTGAGACCAACAAAAAGTGGGGAAAAGAAATCTGGAATGCAAGTAAAGAAAGTGGTGCATTTTCAAACCATATATCGTGATATCAGGGGAGGGGGGCTCTGTCAGTTTCTCATAGCATAGTAAAAAAGCAAAAAGTTGGGGTGCCCTGGTAGCTCACCTGGTAGAGCTGGTGCCCCATGTGCCCAAGGTTTAGTCCTGCAGCAGCCGTGGGTTCGAGTACAACCTGTGTGTCATTCCCACTTTCTCTCCTGCTGTCCTATTAAATAAAGACAAAAAGTCGGCCAAAAAATGTTATACATAAAAAAAAAAAAAAGTCTGAAAGAGTTGCCCAAAGGTCAGGCTGTGCTCGAACGTAACTAATTTGTACGACTTGTTGTCTGACCACATCTGCAGACAAAAGTGCTTGAGGCTGTTCTGAACAGCTACCATCATAGAGAGGGGAGAGATGCAATAATCATTTAAATATAGGAATATTGGTCCACATTTTTAGACATTGTGTCATGGAAGGCAGAAGTAGTTGCTTGAATGTAGAAGTTCTAATCCTGCTTAATTTCTTACCTCCACACACCTGGATAATCCCTGCAAAAAGTGAGTGTGGTTATTGCATTGTTTGCTTCAGAAAGTTACAGAAATTGTCAGACATAATCCCCTAATTCCAGCATCAGAAAGGTTTGGAAGGCGGGGGTTTCAGATGCTGATCTGACAAGCACTTTGCTTGAAGCATACTGAACCCTAAACCATTCACTTTAAGATTCCTAAAATAAAGAAACTTCATGACTACTTCACAGGAGTGTTTATTCTCTCACCACTTATGTAAAAGATGTTCAGTTTATCACTGTCCACATACAATATGGGACCTCTGAATCTGCTAAAAGAAACCATAAAACTCTTGACCACCAATGATGGTGTCGGGAGTGGGGCTTTAAGGCATCTATGCTGAGGGGTCCATCTTGTCATAATCCATCCATGCCTCATAATACCTCAGTCTAAAAAGCTAATGATAGACAAGAGGAGTAATATAAGCTGATCTTTAGTGGCAGAATTAACTTCTGTCTGGCTGCGTCTCTGGTTGTTTCCCATTCGGCAGTGACAGATCAGGTCCTTTTTGAACAACTTAGTCTGAGTAATGACGAGCAACAATGAAATGGCTTCTCATAAACCCAGCTGGACACATTATTGGATAATGGGGGCCTCATGAACCCAACGTGTGATCTTATTGTGTAGTTAAAGGCACACGAGGCGACGTCACTTTGTGAGAAGAACACATGCCGTGAACGATGAAAAGGAATGACTCTCACCCAGTGCAAATCGCTTCCCTTCGTTTGTAACAAAGAGCTGTTCTAAAGATTCGCTCATGACTGACTCACTGCATTTTAAACTATCGAAGACTGTTATACACTCAAGCGGATATGTTACATGACTGTCAGCTCTGAGTGTGGAGACCGCAGGAGAGTTACTTCCCTCCCAGCTCTTTATTTTTTCTGTTCCTTGCCTCCAACATACTGAATCCCATAACAACACTTAAGAAAATCAAATGTGAGAGAGGGCGCAACAATCCAGGCCAGTCCTCCCCTCACAGTGAAGGATGCCCTGGGCTTTAAAGGAAATAAACCCTGTAAATAATGCGAGTTTGGGTTTTCTTTGGCACACTTGCAAACATGAACAGTTTTTTACCCTTTGGCAAAAGGGAAAATAAATGAGACCAGGTAGGTCCAGGCAGAGGGAGAGCAGACAGGGTGTTGAAAGGCAGAAGACTCAGTGAAAAAGAGAAAGGTAGAAAGTTCAGCCACTCAGTGAGGGCATTGGGCTCTGAGGCATAAAGAGTATGTTGGCAGGATGTTTGGTAGAGGTTCAGTGATCCATCAAAGGAAAGCCTGTCTTTCCATTTTGCCTGCTGGAAAACCTTTACTCCCTGCCTTGCCTCACAGTAACTCCCCCAATCCCCTCTCCGTCTCTCTCTTTCTCTTTCTCTCCCTGTCTCTTTCCTTACAGAACGTTTCCTGGGGTAAGCAGTATTCCTATGCCCTCTTCAAAGCCATGAGCCACATGCTGTGCATCGGGTATGGAGCCAGGGCACCTGTCAGCATGTCCGACCTGTGGATCACCATGCTGAGTATGATTGTAGGCGCCACGTGCTACGCCATGTTTGTGGGCCACGCTACAGCTCTGATCCAATCACTAGACTCCTCACGCAGGCAATACCAAGAGAAGGTAAGAACCAAACAGTGATACACAATATGATATCCCTGAAGATTATAAAGGAGATTGGGTTTACATGATTTACGAACTGCGTTGTATGATGTACAAATCTTAATTTTTTTGTTGTTTAAAGGTAAGTAATGCTAATTATTACCACTGGGATGGTCTTAAGGTATTAATCTGAGGGTTTTGTTCTTTTCGACTGCATAAAATCTCGCTCATTGAAGCTAGACTTGAATGAATTAGGTTTTCTCTCAGTGGCCCCATGGACCAATCAATTGAGCTCTCAGAGATCATAATATCCGGGGCGATGACGAGGAAAGAGGATTTTGTACCCCCGAGCAGATCATACAAGGCCTGTGGGGTGAGGAGGTCTATGACATGACCAGCCACCTCGTTGTCCGTATGCTGCTAGTGAACACATTTTATTATTCCCATTCATTTCAGTCCCTATTACATAACTTTTTTTTTTTTTTTTGCGTGGAGGGTGATTATCTAGCGTTTCAGCAGGGCCACCATCTGTGATCCCGCTGAGGGGCCTGGGCAATTCCCAGAACACAAGGCCATGACTGATGCGCTCTGTGCTCGCACGCAAGAACCTGAGTTTGATTCCAAAACTTTTGCTGCGCTTATGCTGCAGAATTCCATGTACATATGCCATTGTAGTGCCAGGGATTACAGTCCTCTATGGTATGTCTTCATCCACTTAAGAACACAGTTAATAATAATAATACATTTTAT
>NW_023339774.1:15435926-15469832 GCF_004916995.1 Morone saxatilis | reverse complement strand
ATATAATAAAAGAAGAATACAATTACAGTTAAGATTAAAAGAATGAATGAAATGAAGAGATGACCTTTAACTTATGCGGTAACATAGATGATGTAAGCTCAGACAGATCGTACAGTATATAGAATATAAGTGGTTTGTCGAAGGAAGAATATCTTTGGGTTTTGGACTGTTGGTTAAACTATTTTTTTTTTCTGTCAATCAATTAATCAACTAATTTGATAAAATATTTGTTAGTTGCAGCCCTTCTGTATTATGTGAGTGTATACACAGACACTCACACACACTAAGGCAGGACTGGACTAATGCATAAAGTACACATCAATGATCCTGGGGGAGGTTGTTGCAGTGATTCTTATCAGAGCATCGGCAGAGTCACCTTGACTGTGACTATAACAGGACATGCTAAAATACCAGTTCATTAATTTACACCTTGCATATAAAAGCATTTAGCTGTTATCAATTCATTGTGAAACGATGGCCTGACCTTGCCCACCGCTTTTATGGTCAATGCAATCTAGGGAAACAACCCCTCTGTGCTTTTGGCGCAGTGTTGCAGTGTTGTTATACATGGCACTTAGTAGCCCAGTCTGTTCTTGCCTAACTTTTATGGCTTTGCAAAATACAAATGCAGTATCATTATGGTACACCCAAGCCAACCCACAACTACACAACCACAAATTGGTGGAAGTGATGTAAGGAAAAGACTAATCTAGTCAACATCATGCTAAAGAAGTTAACCTAAATGGTGTTGTGAAATGCTGATCACTCAATTTCATCATCCTCTGACGGAGACAATGATAGAGAAAATTTCATCCTCACACTAAGAAGCAGGTCTAGTCATTAACTCAAGAGTGGATTGACACAGAACTGATACCAGATCCGAAAACGTCAAAGCACCACAGAATCAGGACAAGATGCAGATGTGACAGGACAGAGAAGGCTCATGAAAGACCTTTTTAGTCTGAAAAGACAAATATCACTTTGCCGGCATCACTGTTAGTGCCATAGGTATTTAATTCACAGCATTGAGCTGCTTTCTCCATATCCGTTTAAATTTATCGTAATTTCATAATTTCAAAACATTATTTTATGATTGATTATAAACAGCCTGATACATAGATGTCACAGCACATTCCACCAAAAATTAACGACAGCAGGACGCCCACAGCAAGCAAGTCAGCCGTTCGAAGTTGGAATTAGTGACATGTGTCTTGCTCAGTATGCAATGTACATCTGCTTCACAGCAAATCTGCTTAATCTACATCCCACTTTAGCCTTTCAACATCCCTCCAGGCATTGAACTGACAGCTTTGAGGCTGCGAATGCCATGTTCATGGTAACAGAGCCCCAGTGTGGAGCCAGATTCAGCTCGGGCTGATTTGCTGCATGGCTGTGCATATCAGCGGAGCAGGCTGAGGAGCAGCAGGGATGGGTTCAGGGTGCTCAGGCTCTAGTCATTACATCTATCACTGCCACAGCTGGGGGGTTGGAAACATGGCTGGAGAGATGGATGTGGGTGTGAGGTTAAAGGTTAGGTAAGGACAGAGGATGTTGTGAGTGAAAAAAAAATGAGGAAGGATGCAAGTACTCATTCTTGTCAGTAGGTTCTTCTTAAATTATCTTTAATTGACTTGTTATAACATCTTTTTCATGCTCTCCTATGTTTTGAATAGGAGGAAGGCCATCATTTACAAAGATGGAAGGAAACAGACTAAGAGAAGGAGGGAGGGAACGTAGGAGGGGGTGGAAGGAAATGATGGTGTGAAGCATGCATGCTCTCAAGACATGCCTGCTGTGATGCTCTGGTGCTGAATCACTGCAAGCCAGCATACAGCTGTGTGTCATTCAGCAGCTGAAGAGCGGTGCTATAGGACATATGAAAGCTGAACCTTATTTCATATGTAGGGCTTGGAGTGTAATGTAAACCTAACTTAACTACTTCCCTGCCCTTAAACACTGGACTGTTTAAATAATAAAATACTGAAAATAAAATTCCAGTTGTGGAAGTAAAATAGCAAACTAGCCTGAATTTGCAGCCATCATCGTCAAAAATAGTTTAATAGACATTGAAATCTGGATGCACCCAAGTATGAAAATACTAAATACATATTTCTCTGGCATTTGCATTATACTAGCAGTCATGCTTGTTCAACCTTTTGGGAAATTTGCTTATTCACTGTCTTGCCGAGAGTTGGTTGAAAAGACTGATACTACTCTATGTCTGTTTGTTACATATGAAGCTACACTCAGGACATGGTTAGCTTAGCTTAGCATAAAGAGTGGAAACAGGGGGAAACAGCTTGACTCTGTCCAAAAGTGACACAGTCTGTCTATACGCACCTCTAAAGCTCACTAATTAACACATTATATCTTGCTTATGTTAATCTATACAAAAACCAAAGTGTAAAAACGACATGTTGTGGTTTTACGGTGAGTTACCTGATGTAACTATTTCTTTCTGAGCCCTGGGAAAGAGAGTCCAGCACACAACCCCCCATTAAACCACAGTTTGCTGTTTTTAAATTAGCTTTGGAAGGAGAAGCTAGCTGTTTCCCTGTTTTAAGATTATTGTCTTTTGGCTCTAGAGTCATATTCAACAGAGACATAACAGTGGTATGAATCAAAAAAGCAATACGCCGATTTTCCCGACATGCCGATTTCTATTTCTTCCGCCAGATAGTTTGGCGGAAATTGAGAAGAAATAAGAAAATTGGACCACATAAATACTAGAAAAAAATATTTATTATTATTTTACAGCTTTGTAAAATACAAAATGGGTTATTTCAAAGCCAAAGCCAGAGACAAAAGCATTTGATTGAGCACATGCAAAGAGCAGAAACCTTAGTTTTCCTTCTCATCACATTCAACAACAGCAGATTTTTCTCCAAACAAAACAAACTAATTAGGATTTACCACATCATGTAGTACATGAGAACATGTATGGGATGTTATTTTTTGCATATGAGCCCCTGAGGCTGTATTATATCAACAGCAAAGCCTGACAATGCCAGCGGCAAGAACGGAAGTGGGTTAGTTTCGTACCACATAGTTCCAGTGTGAGTGTAGGACTGACTCTTACTATGTCAAAATAGTGACAGAGACAAAAAAAGGCACAAAAGGCACAAAAAGAGACATGGATGAGGAGCAAGGGTGAGAAATGAAGTCAATATTGATCTAAATTGCTTTATTAGAAACTGGATGATTAACATCATCAATAAAGCCTGACTTGACCTAAAGCTGTAGGCCACACATCAAACCTGAATTATCGGAGACGTCATGTAATGCTTTATGCCACCTTGTCCTGACTCTGTGCCCCTTGACCACTCCAGTCACTGCAGACACTCTCCAACTCAATCACGGTGTCACCTTTCTGCAGCCGGAAGAGGAGTCAGAGAGGGAGGAATTGTGATTTTTCAGTCTTACTGACAAATTTCATTTTGTGGACTGTATTTGCATCACGCTGGCATGAACATAAAACATGCTACTGGACTTGACTACCAGCCTCACAGCTGCTGTTGGCTTTCATCCACTGATCTACTGTGATTACCAGAGGCAGCGTGAGAGGCAGTGTTTATTTTCAGGTGTCTGAACTGGCTGGGAAGATTGTTTTCATGGCCCTGTCTGTGGAGAATCTGCACGAGGAAACAGAGACTGATCAAAATAGATGAGCTGAAGTAGTTTCTCTCTCTTTCCCTCTCCTTTGAGTCAATACTTTGACTTCCGGTTAATGTGGAGAGAATTTTAACTCCCACGAAGATTCAATTAATTACCAGAAACAGGACGGTTCTCACGTCTTTGTTACTTGCAGTATTGCATAAATGTAAAAGTACAGAGTCACAGGCCAAATATTATATCCTTTCTATCTTTTTCTCTCTTTCTTCCTCTATCCCACTTTCTTATTCTTCCTCTCCCCTGTGCACTACAAGCAATAATAACGGTGGTTTTAACATCATTATGTATTTGTTTCGAATTCCCATCAACACTGGGAGATATATGCTTATAAACCCAGAGAACTGGAAATAAATTGCACTCTGGGAAAATTGTACATAAAACACAACTAGTAACTAATCAACTTTAATGACACTAAATTAGATTTTAGTTGCATTTCTATAGAGTAGTATAGTTTAGATGTATCAGAATAGTATAAAATTTAAATGCAAATCTTGCCTTAACTGTAAATACCACTTTATTCTGTAATTTTAACACAAAATTGCAAGTCAGTTAGATTTGCAGTGTAAATTTAAATAGAAAACCTCAAAATGACATAAAACATAAAATTTAATAATTTTGGTTTATACAATTATTATGCCTTTCTTATTACTTTTAAAAAACAAACCAGTGATTACTGCTAAATGATTGTGAAATTTCTAAATATTTTTTATTGATTAGAAATATTTTACCTAACTTCACCTTTAATCATTCACAAAAATAAACTGTAATGATGATACACAGCTTGTAGGTGAGAGGTGGTATAACACTATTCATACACACAGTTTCAAAGTGATTTACAGACATTTTGTACAAGAGAATTACAGACACAAGAGAGGGGACTTAGAGAAACCCTTTGGCATCATCTTGGTAGAGGCTAAAAATCAATACAATACTCTGTACTACTACTCATGCTTGGAATGAAAGAAATCCCCAAAAAATATTCAAGCCAAATAATGCAAATAATTATCACATGATCAGTCATGCAATCTGTGCCATCTGGTTCATAGTCTTTGCACCTCTTAAATATCTCCAGGATATCAGGTATAGCTTGCTAGTTCACATCAGATCATAGCTTAGTTGCCTATTAGGGCTGGGCTTCCTGCATGGGTGAGATAATCGGAACTGCTACCTTGGTCTGACATAGCCCCGGGCCTGTACTTGTTCCTACTTTCCTTCACCACCTGCCTCCCTCGTTCTGTCTCTTCCTCCCCACACACGGAACCAGGACGTGGCACTGTGACTATGTGAGAGCACGGATTGTCTTCAATACAGAAACACAAATACACACTTTGTGACGACCACATTTTTGTGGCGTTTTGTGCTGTTTTTTCAAGGTGTACTCCGAAAACATTTGCTTGTTTCGATTACTAATTACTAACATCGTCATTAGAATTTTTACATATATATGCATGCAACTGATATCCCATCTGCTTTCTTTGCCTTTCCAGTACAAGCAAGTGGAGCAATACATGTCCTTCCACAAGCTTCCAGCAGACATGCGGCAGAAAATCCATGACTACTATGAACATCGCTACCAAGGCAAAATCTTTGATGAGGACAACATCCTGAGTGAACTCAACGACCCGCTCAAAGAGGTGAGACACCTTTTCTCTTAAGACCCTCAACTGAATTCAGGCATTGGTTCTTTCAGAAGATCCTAAAGTTAAGAACATTTATAAATCTTTGTGAGAGTTTCCATTTGAAGGTTTTATTTTTGGAACAGGCAAAAAATACACTCCCCTCAAATCAAAAGGAAAAAAAAGAAGTTCTTGACAGGTAAGCTGTCACACAGTGGTTTTAGTTTTGGAACATGAATGAGTTTATTCCCCCAAGATGAAGAGTGAATCTTCATTTAGCACCTTTAAGCGCGCAGTACCTGAAACTGAAATACCAACACCTGTCATCTCCCCTTACAAGGTCACAGAGAAAAACAACAAAACGGATTCTCCTCTCCTCATCCGTGAAGACATGAATATATTCTGTACAGAAACATTGCTTTTGACTCACTTTTCTTGGTGATAAACAACCAGAACTAAACAGAACAATCACTCTTTTGATTGCAATATTTACAAGTCTGAAGTCTCCAGTATAGCCCAGTAGCAGAGTACAAAGAGAGGTAATGACAAGGAATTATGAATTTTATTGTGGAGTGAGTGACCAGCTTTTAAGTTCTTGGCTGACCTCCTCATGTCAGCAGATTACATGGGTAATTATGCATAGGTGCATGGGAGAGAAAAAGGAATAAAAAGCAAAGCAAGCGTAGGAATCGTGACCATCTCTCATGTAGCCCCATTAAGTCACCTTGCAGAGTCGAACAGTGAGGCGAGGGGAGTCGCTGCACAATCCCAGACACTCACAGGGAGGTGCAGGGATTTAAAGGTATGACTTACTACACAGAAAACTCTGCAGGCTTAGTTCACCGTGCAGAGCAAGCAAAGTTAAAATCTGCATAGAGACAGCTATGCCCATGGGACTCCTGGGTAAAAACAAAATGAGTCGCGCCAGAGCAAAACAGGACATATAAACTAGCTTACACTGCCATTTCACTGAATAACTGCTCTGATATTTCAGTTATGGGTTATTTCAACAGTCTATTCCTCCCAGATAATGTAGAGAGTTAATTCAGACACAGAACATGTAATTGTCTGTAAATTTCATTTTCTACACTGTCAACTATTTTCCAGTAAGGCAGTCCTGTTTCCTGTATGAAAACCCATTTCCAGACATGAAATGGTAATGCAGGCGAAAATAAAGTTTCATTTGTCTTCTGTTATGCTTCTGATTCCAGATACTGTGGTTTTGCTACTTTCCCCCCAATTTTTGCTGACTTCAGTCCACCACACTGGAATATGTAAAAAACAAGAACCTAGTTCATACAGCTAACCAAACAACTTTTGGTCAGGCTCACACTTTTAATCTGGTAACTGTTACAACAGTACCGTTAACTCTATGGAGTGCAATGATTGCCTTCTCCCTATGTCAGGTATGCGGCCTATTTATTCCCTAGTCTCTAAAAAGGAAGGTTTTTGTCTGATCGTCCATTATAATTTGGTCATAATTTTGGAATGTGAAAGAAAGCAACTGTACTGCCCCCTTTTACCAAAGATCTGCTAGCTATCCAGCTGTTGTTATTTCCAGGTTTTATCCAGGTTCTTCGGGTCTTAGACCATCCTCTTAGAAAGCTAGATGACTAATGCCAACCTTCATGCAAGGGCCAATGCCACCTATCTAAACGACCTTGCTTTTGCCAACTCCTATTTAAATCTAATTAGACTAAAAGCAACTGCACACTTACACTTGCATACAAAAAATAATAAATTACAGCTTACTCAATTAGATGCGTCTCAATTTGTCAGTGTGGCACCTTGGAGTTTGGAGAGATAAAGGACGGGGCACTGGAGTTTGTTTTTCAATCTCTGCATCCCTAGCCTGTATATTAGTCTCTAGCTATATAGCTGTCATAAATCAATTAATGCAGCTTCAAGGCAGAGCCATTATATGTAGACTGACTGGGACTGAGGTACCTGATTTCGAGCTGATTACCTCTGAGTGTCGGCACATTGTGTTCCAGCAAAATTTTGTAGGTGCCGACTTATAGGTTCAATTTAGGATCAAAATCAGCTCCACTTAGCAGTACTCAGACTAACTTTGGGCCAAAGCAGGGCCATGAAATCAGTCCAAGTGTACTTCAACTGATTCTGGCAAGTCATTTATCACAAGTCTTGCAAATATAAAAAACAATCAGTCAAATATATGCAGTTTGTCATTAATGGGGAGGGGACAGAGAATCTGTTTTGCTGTTCTCTGTCCCCTCCAAACCCCTCTTCCCTTTTCTCTGTCTCGCTGCCTCTTATTCTCCGCCATATGACAAATCTTTAAATAGGCATAGCCAAAGATTGTTTCCCCAAGAGGACTCCTGGCTGGGCATGAAAATTGCTTACTCTCTAATTCATTAGTTCTGGTGCATGATTGAGGTCAGGGCCTGTGGCATTAGCTGACACCGGCATCTGAGGCTGAGCTAACATGTCTTTGCATCACCCTCGTCGAGCTAGCGAGTATCCCAGAGATTGGTTATCTCTCTGTCAATGTCCTGTTGTCACTGGAGGAGAGTTATCCCTCATGGGGGGTCAACAACACGCCACCACAGATGCCAAGTGCCCCGGCTTTCCATCTGCACAGCAACAGAGATGTATGGGTAAACAGACAACAAGCTCCTAATCTCCTGCTGGGTCTGAGGGGACAGGATGAGACCAGAGAGATGGCCCGCAGCCGGCACCAGAGGGCAAACTCATCAGGATCTGACTCGTGTGCCAAAAAGTTTCTTCTCAGGAGTGATGGGAAGTGCTTTAGAAGTATTAGGGATAAAGCAGCAATACGCATCCAATTCATTTATGCCCTCAGATAAAAGTAGCACAGATGAAGGATTTGTGGTGGTGTTTTGTGTCAGACTTCCTAACTGACGCTCATTTCTCAAATTGTAGGTGGAAATTACTGAATTATTTATGGCGTGATCTCATCTGTTTTTCTCCACCAGGAAATTGTCAACTTCAACTGCCGTAAGCTTGTGGCCACCATGCCTTTGTTTGCCAACGCGGACCCCAACTTTGTGACGGGGATGCTGAGCAAGTTGAAGTTTGAGGTCTTCCAGCCCAACGACTACATTATCCGAGAAGGCACCGTCGGGAAGAAGATGTACTTCATTCAACATGGTGTGGCAAGCGTCATAACCAAGTTCAACAAGGAGATGAAGCTGACTGATGGATCCTACTTTGGAGGTAAGAACTAAAACGTAACATTCTGTAATTAAATTTTTATACATTTTTCTATAAATTCCACTACAAAATGCGAACATGAATTATTCATGTTGGTACTGCCATGCGAGAACATCATACTCAGTCTACAGTCTACAGTCACACATGCATTCCTGCAGTATGTTCATGCGGTAATATATTGAGACATGAGTCTAGCCTGAGGTCTTGCGTTTGATACTGTTTGAAGTTAAGTTATTGTAGATGTAGATTCTCATTAACCAGTGTTGGACGTTAGTCAGTTTCTGCAGTTACATAACCTCTCATCTGGTTGTTGGAGTAGGCCAAGGCGTGGATCAGGCATCCCTTAGGACACACAGAGGTTCCTCCCCCACCCTTCTCACCCTAACACACACACACAATACACATGGATGAACTCTTCTCCCCCTCCATACGTTCCTGCTGCGTATACTTGGCACAGACAAGAGCAGCTAGTTGTTCCTTCTGTGTAAAATCAGGAGCTATTCTCTCCGTCTGTTCTCTGCTGTGTTTTCATTCTCTGTCTTCCAACTATCTTTTTCTTGGCCCAACTCCCATTACCTCTCCAAAACATTACACATATCATTAATTTTTTAGAAGTCAAATGTAATTTCATTGCACATTGTTTACCCAGACACGACAACGTCTGCCAGTGGGTTTTGTCAATGTGAAAGCAAAGCAAAGTTTCCTATTTTAGAGGTTCTTGCATATTTTATCTCATGAGTTCATCCCCACTATGGAAGCAGGCTGAGGAGTCTAAGAATACCTTCGCTTTGGTGTGACTACTGAATGCAGTTCATGTCTCACAGGCGGGCTGAGGAAGGCAGTGAATCAAAAAAGAAATTGGTCATCTTTTTTCCTGCTTGTACAAACCACAGGATTGCTGTCATGCCACTCAGCGTGCAAAGCTGCTGGCTTTAAATATGGGATTGCCAGAGGACATGGGGCATTGTAAATTCTGCATAGAGTGGACATGTCATATAGTAAGAGATGTGGCAGTAGCATTCAAACAATTAATCCTCTGGGGCTGCAACTCCAGAGATATTCTGCTAAAGAATCATTGTGGCACATATGTTACACTAAGCTCAAATGTTAGGGGAAAAAATTAGTGTGAGTGCATTTATCAAACTGTTTCAGACAAAAAGAAAAGAAACTGTGGGAGTTTAATTGGCTTTTGTTTCCAGTTAGAGAATGAAAAGAAATAGTCATGGTTCTAAGTAGACTGAACAGTGGTGGGCTTGTATATCGTGTATATTATCATTCAAAATCAGCAGTTCAAGATCTTTGTTATAACAATTATACTGTCTATGCTGAGTATAGTTTTTGACAGAGCACATACAAAAAGAGACCAAGACTTTTAGAAAGCTAAATCTTTAAGTCTTGTACAATACCTGGTGACTCTTTCTGGTGACTCTAACATGTGATTAAATTGAAGTGTGTATAATCCCAATTTTTGTAATAAATATGTATCAAATGACAGTGTGACAATGTGAAATCTGCCTTCAACTTTATGGAGCTTTATACTACTATACTACTACTTATATACTTTCAGATCATTTTTTATTTATCTGGCTCACAACTTTACTGTTTCCATACACCCACCACTCTCATAAAAGAGTTTTTGGCCACAGCAGGAAGCTGTTTTCACTGAGAAAGCTCTAAAAGCCCACTGTGTACTACCTGCTCAGCACTAAACAGCAGACAGACACAGTTCGAGACTAGTTGATAAACAAGGTGGAACCTTTAGCAGCTAAAGAGCCAGATATTTCCCTCAGGAGTTGGTATAGACCAATAACAGAACTAAAAGAGTGAAAAGAAAGATGTTTTTATCAGGCAGCCAGACGAATGACTACATGATAATGTTGCTTCATAACAGGATGTCTAAATAAGCAACTGTTAGATAATAAGTGTGCTTCAACTTAAAAGGTGATGATATGTTACTGTTGTGTTTACAACTTGTTTCCGCTGCCCCCAAGTGGTCAACAAGTTAAAAACAAAGTTTAACTTTAGTTTACTATCATATGAACAAGAAAAACAGCAAAACCTCACAATTTTTTAAGCTGGAAACAACAAATGTTTGTCAATGTATCTTGAAATCGTCTCAAAGAATAATACTAAACGACTGAATAGGTAAACTGCCAATGCCTCGTCAGAACATGATATATAATGTTTTCGAGAGATCGGGCAACAGGCATAACGGACCTTTGTTGATCCAGACCTTCATTGTCACTCGAATAGTCGCAATTTGGTTAGGTTTAGGAAAGATTATGGTTTGGGTTATGTAGTTATGTATGTATGTAGTATGTACACATTATGTACGTGACATAATTTAAGTATGTTACGTTCGTAAGTTAAAATACTCCAACTTTAGGTTTCACACAGGACACGAACAGGCTTCATGCACCTCAACCTCCTTCCTTTATCAGTTGTCAAAACAACTGGTTTTCTGTCAATTGACTAATTGATTCATTGAGTAATCATATGAGTTGGAGTGTAATGGAGGGATGTAGTAAAAATGGGCTAATAGCTTGGCTTCGTGCAGGAGATAAAGAGCTAGACAGTTAACTAACACAAGTCTCAACAAACTGCTGCCCTGAAAACTGACCTCTGGAAAGCTAGACAGTTAGTGCTTTTCAGGGATTTTTGGATTATCTTTATCAAGCTTTGTCTAAAACATTCCGAAGGTTATTTGGTACCACAAAATATTAACTCATTTTTTTTGTGTTTGCTGTCTGGTGTGTTCTCATTCTGTTCGAGTTTCCCAACAGCTCAGTACATATTGATTCAGCAGACTACAAAGGAGTTCATCAGTGCAATTAGTAGTGCAGGAAGCTGGAGGAGAGTTTACAGTGAAAGATCTGCATCTAAAATCAGCTTAATGAAAAGGGGAAAAAAACATACAGGCAACATGGAGAACATACAGTAGATGTTCCCATTTAATGAATCATTTAATCTTTTAATTAAAGGATATTTGTTATGTCTCTCCAAACAATAAAGGGTGTATTGCTCTTTTTGCTGTGTACTGTCGGTGCCCGGCCACCTGCTGTTGCCTTGTGCCCAGCTGGTATTTTTACCCATTTGTATAGCATTAGTAGATGATCCCTAAGTTGGGAGCAGCTGGCTGTGCTAGGCACCTCACTCTTTTCCCTTTTCTCCGATGATTCACACTCCCCTTACAACCAGGCCAAACCATGGCCAGAAAGAGGATAAGTGAGAGGGACTGAGACAGAAACAGAGGGAGGGCGAGTGAGTTACAAAACCGAAATTCAGCCACAGGAAACTATTAGCATAGTAATGAGCAGGACATCTATGAGGACAGTAGGTCACAAAGCACCTCCAACCATGGTCAATGCCACGCCTGCATGCTAAAAAGGTATCATAGTAATCGCTCCTGGGCCTCCATGAATGGGATTACATATTGGTACCACACAGCTCTGTAGTGAAGTCATTCTGAGGCTTAGGGACTAATAGAGTATAATGCTAGGACAATGTCGGAGGATGAAAATCCCTATTGGGCTTGGAAGTCTTAGTCATTTGGGACTCCCTCTCTCCTTAGTCCCAGCCATGGGGGAAGAAGGGGAAAAGGAGATGGTTGCCATGAGAGTATGTGACACATGAAGTGATGGCAAATTATCCACAATGCTCCTGGGGTCAACGGTGATGCTTTGTGGCAAGGCAACAGACACGTGTCAAACCGCATCATGTGAAGTGTTAACAGGGCCTTGACTTACACACACAAAAACACTGTGGAATACACACACTTTCAAGTCTTTAAGGTAACAGTGCTATTGTTTCCCTTAGAAAGCATTTTAAAATATATGTCTATTAACAGGGACAGGGGAGGGTAAAGTTTCCATTGTAAGTACTTCAGGAGTCCAACCTACATCATAAGAGTCAGTTTTGGGAGCCATGGGCCACTATTATCTTCAAGAAACTCATCAATTTCTCTTTCTGTCTTCATTGACTACTTGGATGAGCTCATTCTGTGTTGTATACTGCCACACCCTTAGCAGTGACACTTAGATATTTACATTTTGAAAGAAAGCAGGTGTATAGCTGAACATCTGTTGTCATGATATAGTATGTATAAAGAGTTAAAACTGTGGACATAAGCACAGCCTAAAAATACACTTTCCAGCTCCCTGTCAGCTAATTGTCAGCGTGTTGCTTTCATGTTCTCAAGCAATCACTCACAACTGGAGTTCAGTGTAGTCTGACACAATGAATTAGCACAGTTTGAAAGTGCTATTCCAAAAAAGGAACGCAAAAAATAGAAACAAGTCTCCCACTGTTGCTTGCGCCATCATTCTACTGCTGGTCAAATTCAGTTATGTGGTGGTGCGGCTACCTGACAGCAGAATCAAAGCTGAGGAAAAATTGTCTGCCTCACTGTCGTTTTCTGAGAATCAACTGTACACGTGAGGTTTGATTCCAGGTATTGTATTTCTGGGTTGTATTCACTGGTGGGACTCTGGCTAGAGTTCTCATCCTTGTTGCTTAACAGTGAATCCTACTTGTAGGTCCAAATTCTTCATTGTACAATTTAAAGAACTGACCTTTTGAGAAATATGCTTATTCACTTCTTTGTTGAGAGTTTGATGAACACGTGAAAAAGTGACTCTCACGTCATGTTTTTATACCAAAAATGAAGTTAGAACTAGAACAGTTTTCAAACTGGGGTCCGGGGACCAACAGGGGGCCTTAAATGGGTTTTAGGGGTCCTGTTTTTTGTATGTTGGAACAAGAAAGTTGGTTGTAATGATTCATTCATTTATAGTGATCCCAGTTTGATCACTGATTGACTATGAAGACTTTATAATCTCGAATCCTTTGTGTTACATTCTGCTTGTATGAAAAGTGCTATACAAATGAACTAGAAGACGGTTAGCAGCTTAGTGATTGGATGTAAGAGGAAACTGCTAGCTGGGCTCTGTCCAAAGGTAAAACTCACTAATTCACATGTTTGTTCAATTCGTACATAAACTGAAGTGTAAAAGCAAAATGTTGCGCTGGCATCTTTGCTGGCTGCCTAGCTACCTCACGATGATGAGTTCAGCACATAAACCCCTGTACAACCACAACTTGCTTTTACATTTTCTGTGTAGCTGTTTTCCCCTGCTGCCAATATTTATACTAAGCTAAGCTAACCATCCTCTCGTTTTGCTTAGTATTTAACGTACAAACATGAGAGGGGTATAAATCTTCTCAGCAAGAAAGCAAATGATTGTATCTCCTAAAATATCAAACGATTCCTTTCAAATTTGTTTTTGTTTTTTAAAATACGTTTGTATTTTTCATAGTGTGGCATGTTCTGCTTGTCAATTACAAAGAACAGCAGATGCTTTACAGTAGCTTACCTTGGTTCTTTGTTCTAACTAATAATTTGACTGTATTGGTTATATTAGGGAATGATTCAAGTATGAACTGAAATGACAAAACAGTAATAGAAGCCTCTGGTGCTTGAGGGAAAAGAACTTAATTTTAACTAGTTTTAAAACGGTGTATGGAATCAGTCCAAATTTAGTGCCATGGCAGGCAGTAATTTAAGGGGCATCAGTTGTTTTCAGCTCATCCAAACATCCACCTTTCTAGACCCGAGCTACAGGGTGCTCACTGTCAAGCAACACTTTTACCTCTGCAGGTAGTCACACAGTGAATCACGCAAGCTTCGTCTGCCTCTGTTTCTCCCTCTCTGTGAAATGACTTATTTTTCTTTCTCTCCCTGTCTACTTTTCTCTGTGTATCTTCTTGTGTTAACATTGGTACCACTTAAAGGGAGCTTTTCCATTATAACAGCCTTAACACCTTATTCACACCCACAGCTTGAGAGTGTTGCTCTCGCACCTTGCACACTCTGTGCTCTATTTTCATGACAGCTCATGGCATTGCCAAGAGAGATCACACCATGACAAGTTAACATTTAACGATTTAATGAAGATGGAAATTGTGCTGTAGATTGGACAGAAGTGCAAATGTGGGTGGAGGTTAAGCGGTGTTGGCGGGTGAACAGGACTGAACAAAAACCAAGTGGAAGTTAATACTAATAAGACATGTAGTGAAAGATAAATAGAAGAAAAAATGTAGGATTAATGAATAGGGGGCAGATGGATAGATTGTGCACTTTCTGCCTCGTGTCACTGACTCATGGGAACACTGAGGAGATCAGGTGCGGTGAATGTCAGGTGTTACCTTTAAATATCATCTACAGTAGCACACAATCATTTATTTACTTCTTGCTAAATATGATGCACAGGTGAGGAAATATAGATTGATTTCCTTTACAGACAGTGAATATTCCATCTGAGAATACATTTCCTAACACATGTTGTGTGAAATCATCTCGTCTAGTATTATTAAAAACTGGATTTTAGTCTGTTGTTGTTCACATCAGAAGTGAAACATCTCTTTCGGTCATTAAAATTTTAGGCCGAATCAAAAGCGTGACCTTTTTCTCTCAACATGAGTTCTGTTTGCAATCATGTAATTGCTATTCAGAAGATTTCAGTACTAATGAGTATTAGCAATAATAAGCACCCTACTAAGAGAAAATGTTCTGACATATTTCAGATCCTCTTAATTTTGTCGACTGATTGCATGTAGAATCAAAGTGGGGTCCATAAACTTGGGTAGATTCTCTTTTTTTTCCCCTCTCAAGCCTCGTTCAGATCACAAACCCTGCTGACTAATTTCGGCTTGGAAATCTAAGAGCCAAAATGTCAGCCTTATCAGAGCACTGTGCCCAGTCCTGTGTGTGGTGGATTGATAATGCCAATAAGTGTTGGAAAGTAACTAAGTACATTTACTCAAGCACTATACTTAAGAACAACTTTAAGATACTTTACTTATTAGTATTTTCATTGTATCCAACATTTTACTTAATTTACTACTCCACTAGATTTCTGAGGGAAATATTGTACTTTTTATGCCACTACGTGTATCTGACAGCTATAAACACTAGTTACTTTACAGATTAAGATTTTTCATTTAAAAAAAAAAAAATGATATGATAATATACTGATAATATACAATACATTGCTAAAATGGTTCTTAACAGTTGACAGCCTAAGAAATATATCCCTCGGAACTTCTCAGATGGTGTCATTTATTGGTAAAATAAGCAAAGATTAGAAATATCTTTAAAAATGATACAACATTTGGGTAGCCGATGTGTATCCTTGTTTTTCCTCTTTTTCTGCCTCATTAATCAGCTCATGACACCTCAGATTTATCTTGTGACCCTTTGCAAGGGCCCCACCCCAAGGTTGGGAACCACTGGGCTAAGCTACCTAGCAGTATATAGAGTAGTTAAAAATAACTCCAGCTCAACCAGCCATTAAAATGCTACTTATGCATTGATGCATAACACATAATAATATATCAGTCACAGGGGCATTTTTCATTTAAATTTTGCTATAAATATACTCTCTGAGTATAGTATAGATCTGAGTGCTTCATCTACTACTGATGACGATAATGAAAACTATACTACTTTTAGAGATTTTTAATCATATCGATCATTATCCCATTCATACATGTGTATATTTCAGGCAGGTGTCTTTGAGTACAGTCTGTCTTTTGTAATCAAAGGTAAATGTAGCTAAGCGCATAGACAAACTGAAAAACAAGATGTATGCTGCATTGTTATGTGATGTGAGGGGAGGGTCGGGAGTTGTGATGATTGTTCTGAACGTGACACAAAGCAACGTGTTCTCTTCACATCTCTGAGAAACCAGTGACTGACCAGAAATACAGGAATGCTATGTAACCATACCTGCTGTTCGGTTATACATTACATCTGTGAACTCATGCATTGATGCAGTGATGCCTGGAGTAAAGCTGACTACTGTATCATATTATGGGACCATTAGCTCTCTGCTGGATGATGAATTATCTTAGTATAATGCAAGTGACAGCACCGCTGATGGGCTTCTCATTTTATTTACATTCACATTAGCTTCTGCTTCTGTTCCTTTTGTACTCAAGGTTCATCTATATGGTAATCTCTGTATTGTAATTACTGGTAAAATTTCCTTTATGTCCTTCTGTACTCTGCACTTCTTTTAATGTTTCTTAATGTGTCCACATTTTTTCTTTTCCTTTTGTCTCTGTCCCTACAGAGATCTGTCTGCTTACCAAGGGCAGACGAACTGCGAGTGTGCGTGCAGACACCTACTGTCGACTCTTCTCCCTCTCTGTTGACCACTTCAATGAGGTGCTTGAAGAGTACCCCATGATGCGACGAGCTTTCGAAACGGTTGCCATTGATCGATTGGACCGCATTGGTAAGACCTGCCTACATCTAATTCTTGTCCTGTATGATTGGTCGAATCTCTTGCCTGTCATCGTGCCTTGTTGTCTTGTCTTTATCAGTATTCGTTTGCCTTCTTTCTTCATAAAAGCATTGTGTCTGCCATCTTGTGCTGCATGACCTGTATGCTATATTTTTTTTTACTTCTCGTCTATTTGTCTTAAATAACATTAAATCAAATTTGTTGTAACCAGCATTAATCCTTCTAAAGAACCAAAGTAGCGTTTTGTGGTTGGATTAACTGGAAGGCAGTGCATGTCGCTGTCCGGGAGGGAGTCAGTTCGCCCCCTCGTTGGTTTGGTGTTGACCCCCCCGCTGGATGCCAGCGAGTGGATGGAAGCTAACCTCACATGCATGTGTGTCTGGCCCTCTTTCCACTCATCTACACTCCTGGGTATGAGCAGCACCCCACCCCATATATCAAAATCAACCAGACCCTGTAAAAAAGAAAATAAGAGCAGGGCCAGGTGAGATCAGGGAGTTGTTTCAGGCTCTAACATCCCCACATCCATCAGGTCCAGCCCAGTTTGCAAACAGGCAGGACCCTGTATAGTTTCATTTAGCTATACCCTCATCACCAACAATGCTTCCTTATTTTCACTGTCTGATAGAGCAACATTTATAGAATAACTTGGCCTTGACGTAGTTGAAATAGAATAAGTGATAATGATTTCGACACACATGGATTTGTTACAGTTTAAAAAAAGGGGCACATGTATGTTATGCAAACAGGGCAATAATTGGTTGAATTGATCGTTATGTTGCACATTTTCCCACTCCTCTTTTAACGGTCTGCTCTAATACTTTGATTGGAACTGGCACATTACAAAAAATTGCAGAAGATAATATGAAAGTGTTTTGTAACTGACAGAAGTAGAACATATGTCTTTGTCTTTGCTTATGTTTTGCTGCATTAGTACATTATTTGTATCTTTTTGAAATGATAATGGTCTCTTTTTATTACCTTTTTATATATGACTAATACAAATTCAGCACATTTCACAGTGAGAAACATTTAGGCACACTATGTTACATTTCATATGGACATTCAGTGTGTATAGTGAGTATACTTTAAGTGTATAATAAGGGCTATTTTCTCCATGTGTTGATGTCTCACATAGTACTGTACATGTTTTTAGGTCTTACGTAACCCCTGTTTATTTGAAAATCAGATGACAAATTGTCAAAACTTTAAACTGGCAGGTACACTGTAACGTATAAACGCATGTGAACAGCACAGGTTCAATTCTTATACCTTACCGGCACAATTTGTGTGGCAATCTGAATGTCAATGTGCTACGAATTTTCTGACAACAGCCAAAGTTTGACTAGTGTATTTAGTATGCTAGATACAACTAGATAACAAATCTCTTCCATTATTTAATAAACTTATGGACAGATCACTCGGAGGTGGCAAAATAAACAATAAGCAATAGAAGTCAGGAGGATACACCACCATGTGATTACTGAAATGCTAAGGGGCATATTGAAAAAAAAATACTGTTAAAAAAGGTCACTGCAAAGTCTCTATAGCTATAGATATATGTGTTAATAGCATCCCCCACCAGACTTACTTGTAACTGAATCAGCAGACAGTAAAGATAATTTATCAAACTAATTATTTAGTTTTTTTGTAAAAACTTGCAGGTGGATGCTCTCCAAGTAAATAGCATTTGCTATTAAAGCAACAGGTAACTGGTAGTGAATAAAATGAACATTTTCATGCAGCCCATAACAATTTAATAAAGAAAGAAATTGAATTTGTTAAATAAAGCACTTCTGAAACAATTTATGGATCATATCATTAGCTTTTATGGCTGCTACACAGACAATCCAAGCAGCTCATTATCATAAATTAGAGACACCTTTACCTTTTAAAGCTGCCTTCTTGTCAACAAACTTTTATACCTGCCAATAATGCTAGAGTAATGAGTAACCATAATGTTTTATCATTTGGTTCCCTTTTATATTAACCAGAAACAAAATCACCTGAATACAGTAGACAAGTAGAATTTGCATAATGACAGTGTGCCAGTGTTGTCTCATATCAGTGGTTAAGCTTGCAGTCTGTATCTACTTTTCTATCTGTTATTGTTGTTTTTCTTTGTCATGGCTTTGTTTTTGTGTATTATTTTGTTTGACACAGGCACATCAATATTGAATTGATCATTGAAATACTGTAGTGTCAGGGAAGTCGACAACAAGCAATTAACACTAGGTCACTCAGAGTTAATAAGAATCCGACAACAGATGTGTGTCATTGTTGAGACAACCTTTTCTCCTCAGAATTACGTTCAGATACGACTATTTTTTGAGGGTGGAAACGGTGCCTGGATTATTTTAAAATATCTGACAGAACATGTCTGCAAAACACCAAAATTTATACAAACCACATCTGCAAAAGTTAATGTTAAGCAAATCTGCTAGATGTTTAGTTTTTAAATTGTGCTCATGGCAACTGAAGCATGGTTAAGGTATGGTTAGGGTAAAGCAAATAAAACTACTTGATTGAGTTTAGGGAAAGCATGCTTAAAGTTTTACAAATGAAAACACTGATTCAATACGGGACGCAAACCTTCTCCAGCTTTGTTCTTCCATCCACGTGGACGTTAACACCCCCTCTTTGCTTTACGAATGTCACACTACTTCTTGCATTGGAACTGAACACTAACTGTGAAGTAGTTGCATATGAGCGTAATTCACAGGAGACAAGGTTGCATTGTTTTCCTTTGGGACTAGCATACAATTTAAGTAATAAATCTTTATTTGCCCTGTAGTGAAGTGTATGGCTTGTGCCCTTCACAACATACTGTATGCCCTTTGGCATCAACAGTCCAAATCTGCATTTGCCCTTTTTATGAGAGCTACCAGCTTTTCATTAGAGCTAAATGTTAGAAAATGAAAGCTGCCCACTCTGACTGACACCTCTCAGAGTAATATAGATTTGATCCATCCTTTCAGACTAACCATGAAGGGGGTTTTGTCTCATACGAGGGAAGATACTTTGTCATGATCCGTGCTGGTTGTATCGTTTCTATATATGAACTGCATTTGGTTACATGCTTGTCTTGCTCTAAAAAGGAAAGAAAAAAAGTAACCATGCTTTGAAACCAATAACGTGTTGCACATTTGACATTATCTTTTATCTATCTAAAAATTATTTGACCAGGAGTCCGTCTTGAGACGAGCACATCTCGTTTTCAAGAGTGTCCTGGCCGACGAGTAGGCATCAGGTAAACACTTTATTCCAATTCCAATATTCGAACAGGGACAAATTGACCTATAGAGGCTTGCTAAATGGATCCGGTCTCAAATTGATCCTCCAAGAGTTTGACCTCTTGCTGAAGGTTACATTAACTGTTTAATTCCTGCATCAGTGACACATTAAATCAAGTCACCCACACCAGTCCTGCAGATGTTTTGATGGACACATTCAAAATGTCAAAAACTAAGACAATCAAAGAAACAAAAGATATCTCATTCAGTGTTACATGCCATTACTTATTTGTAACAGACTTTCACAGAATAATCAACTGGATTATGAACACATGCTCAGCTCTATTGGTGTGACATTTTTATATAATTTTTGAATCCTTTTTTCAAAGTGTGTTCACAAATGAAATCATGTCTCCAGATTAGTAAAAACTTTACTAATGCAATGCCACATACACTTTTACATGCAGAAATTCCATTTCATTTTTTTATTCATGTTTTCACCAATAGAAAAAGAAAAGTTTGTTTCTGATTGTCTGACTTGAAATATGAATTCTGTCTTTTGTGTAAATAATTTTGGATTACATCAACACTTTACTTATACTAGTCAAAAGAAAGTTAATCTCATCTCATTGTTAGAGCTACAGTAATGTTATGCTGACCACATGTGGAAGGCCAAAGTTTATTTAATTCATGAAGAATAATTTTTTCACACATATTTACACTAATTTCTTCTCTAAAATGAGAAAAATAAGTTTATTTTTTTCTTAATGATGTGTTAAATAATAATACAAAATAAAGAAAAACATTTCCTGCAGTGACTCATAGAAGTAAAAGAAACAATATATTACAGATTGGTGAAATTATTTATCAAATTGCAATGTATAATTTCTCTGTTAAGCCTTGAATGCATCTCAAAATTTGTGTATTTTATTTTTTAACAATTTCAGCCTTCATTATTTCTATGATGTTTGTTAACATTATAATGTCTGTGTTTTGCTTGTTTTTATATTTGTTTGTTTGGTGTGTTAGTTGGCTTTCAGACTGTTTTACAACAATTATGTTTTAGATTTCAGATATGGGTTAATTACTGTATTACAGTTTCTCATATTGATGGGTGAAGTTTCTTCTTCTCTAATCTCACTGATTCTATTGCGTTGGGAAAGACATTCAATTATTATTATTATTATTATTATTATTATAGACAATTATTAACACAGCACTGTAATTGTATTATTATCAAATGGTGATTCGACCCATATCTGATCTATTTTTATTTCCATTTTAAAAGTTTTGTATGTTTAAAAAAAATCCTTTCTTTACCCATGAGTGGTGTTTACATTTTGTTTATGTTTTTATTTGTTTGCTTGTTTCATTTTGTTTTTAGGGGACAATATTTTTTACAATCTTCTCTTAATGTTTCATAGTCAGACTTTCCTCCAAAGTTTACAGATCAGATAAACCGAATATTGTAGACATGTCAAAATTAACACTAGCATTCATTGAAAAATATATATTTAATATAATATTTTGAATATAGTATATAATATACAGTATAAGTTTAAAGGGTAGCTTTAGTATTTTTCAGTATTGAGCAAGAGCAGTGGGTTAAAACGTAATCCTTATGGGAACGTGCACCATCAAAATATGTCCATTAAAAGTGCTTGTTTTTGCTGTTGACCGGCTCAGATAGTCAATGTTGTCAGAGAAATCGTTTTCTGTTACTTCCGCTTGATCGGCTGTGTCTAACCAAGTCTTGTTCAAGGAGAAGTCTTGTTCTGAAATCTCGGGAGAGGTGAGTGTGGTAATGTTTGGCCGGGAGGAGTTTGTTGTACAGAGAGCATAGCTTAGTGTTATGTAAAAGATTTTCAATGTCATGGCTAAATATTTAGCTGATTTGGATGCAATTTGGCAACAGGCATTTCACAGACTGGATAAAGCAAAAAGTACAGAATTTTTTTAATTCTCTGTAGGGTCCTTTCTATAATAATGTCAGACACCTATAATTACAATTTGAGCTGGTCAGTAGCAAAAACAAGCACTTTTAATGGCCAGATTTATTTGCCCAATTGGCCGTCAGAATTACTTTGTAGCTTGTTTCGCGGCTGCAGGATTCAGCACTCTCACTCAATACTGGACCAAATCCAAAACTTGACTTGGAAAAAATTACCATGTTGAAAAATACAGAAGTTACCCTTTAAGTGTCTGTTTTCCTCTCTCTCTATTATGAGTTCTGTCTGTAGAGATTTCCACTGTAAAACAACAACAATTTAAAGGACAGAGAGGGTCAGTGTTTCTATGAGAACAATGTGTATTAAAGCACAATAGGGGGAATCTGACATTTACTGTGATGTAGGTTAAGTAGCACTTAAGACATAGTTAAGTTCTTCTGCTCCTAATACTAAGCTTTGTTTGGGCTGCTGAACATTAAGTACATAAAAGTTGACTTAAAGTAATATTTTGAATTTTTACACTACATATATACCTACTGATATGTAGATTCTACTGGTTAAAAAACAATCTCTGCTGTAGCATGGAATAATAGCAGATTTCTTGGAGAAAGTGTAAATCTAAGTGCATATATAGTTTAAAAAGATATAGTTATACTCTTTGTGTCTATTTATCTTTTACACACCATTAACTGAAAGAGGATAAAATGTCACAAAGAGATTACAGAAGGAGAGAAATAAGAAGACGACATAAGAATGTAAAGGGGCAGCAAGAACAACACCAGATAAGGCAGATAGCACACTGCAATACATCATAATGTTCATTTCAAAATTGATGTAATTTCACACACTGACTGATGCCCTGAAATGCTAACAACCCCCCTGTGTCTAACTACCAGCAAACCTTCAGATCCCCACAGGTATTGGAGGAATAAGATGTATGAATATGTGTTGTCCTTCCAATCTACAGAGTTTAACCCCATCACCTTTAAAAATGCAATGAAAGCAGCCTTGTAAGTTAACAGTAGTCTTATATGTGGTGCTAGTTTTAGCCCTTTAACTACCTGACCCTGTAGTGACTGTCACAGTCAAAATGAACAACGTCAAATGGAGGACTTGATTTCTCAGAAATGGCCGCAAACATAACACCAATTCATTTTCAGCTGTTACAGCTGCTAAATTCTTGTGTTATTGCTGAATGCATGGCTTGTTGGCAGCCTTGAGAGGAGAGAAAGCCATCCAGCAATGCTGCTCAACTGTAAACTCGGTGCAGAAATGTTCTGCCTTCAAGGACAGGGCTTAATGATTGATTGTGGCTAAAGCCTTCAGCACACTAAAAGTCAACTCTGTCTTCTTTATAATGCTCCACAGCCTGTCGAACACAAGGTCAATAGTAATTACAGGGAACGCATCTTCTAAATAAATTTGAATGCAGTTATTCCAAGTAAAGATGTTAAATAGATCTTTATAATTTTTATTGTCAAATGTAGCAGTTCCTTCTACAAAATAGCTTTTTCAAGACGTCTTTCATGCTTTTAGTATCGCTTAGCATTTTACCACAGTTTTGCTCCCAAAGCCACAAAAGTGGTTGGTGTTTAAAGAAGCCATCTGTCAAGCTTTTATTATCACGGTCCATGACTTGTGACAGGCTGGGAAAGATTTCCAGGCCTGTGGGCTCAAAATGCCCTTTAGAGTGCATAGAATAACACTTTGAAATCTGTTTGCTTTATAAAGGAACAGTGTATTTTAAATATTTAAACTTGCAGATTTGATCAATTGTGTATTTTGAACAGAGAATTTCATGCAATTTTAAATTATAAAGATACCAGCATTCTGTGGTAAGATGAGTAAAGTTTAGTTTTCCATAAAGATATTTAATGTACAATTATATTTACTATCTGTATCCATCGAGGTAGTGTGGTAGGAATACATCTTTGTGGCTTTCTTTTTTTGTTTTTATTGTCACCTTTATTCATAAAAAAAGTGTATTCCAAGTGTCCTTGTGATGTGTTTTAGCAGACTTGTCATTGTGATTTAAATAGTGTGGCTTTAAATTTATTCTTAGAGCTTTAAAAAAAAACGTGTCCAGTAAGTGATGTGTGGGTACAACTCATCAGTATTCTTCTGTTTCATTGTCCACATCAGCACCTTCACAGTCTACGCTACCACGTCACACTTTCAGTAATCTTTGTCTCCTTGTGTCCTTCACTCCTCTCAAACCGTATATTTCCCATAGTCATTACCATTCAATGTCCTTCACAGTTTAAATGCAATATGACAGACCTTAGTGGATGTGAAAAGATGCAGCTTGTAAGACTGAAACAGATTTATTTATACATTTAATGGAATCAAGAAGATGAACCTCCTATATTGGCACAAGAACAAGAAAGAAATAGCGTCTTCTGACTAAAACATACAAGCTGCACCTTTATCATTACTGTCCTGAATCCTGCCCTTTTCCTGTGGTTTAGGGCAACCAGAGTTTGCCATGGCTTTATGTGCTCACCTCTCCTGACTGCACCCCAACAGGGAAGAAGAACTCCTTGCTGCTGCAGAAGTTCCAGAAGGATCTGAACGCCGGCGTTTTCAACACACAGGAGAACGAGATATTGAAGCAGATTATTCGTCAGGACAGGGAGATGGTGATGATGGTGGATCGCAAGCAGTCAGTCACCGGGATGAACTCAACACCAATGTCAGGAAACTCCATCATTAACTCACCAGCCCAACCACCCTTCCCCACTGCCTTTGGCACCAATCAGCTCCAGCAGTCCTCCGTACCCATGACCTACAGTGCTTCAGCTATTGCCAATGCTTCTGCTGCCCGCATGCTGCCAGCTGCTGCCGCTGCAGCACAGGGGGTTTACCCTGCTCCCAGTCTTTCCCATGGCAACCTCAATTCTTCCTTAACCAACCCACAGACCCCACTCCAGCAGCAAGGAGCGATCATGTCGCCCTGCTCCTTCACGGCTGCCATGTGCAGTCCACCCGTGCAGACCCCTTTGGCTGGTCGGAGCTTCCAGTACGGCTCCCGTACAGCCTCCCAGCTGTCACTTATCCAGCAGCCCATTGCCCAACCATCTCTATCCACACAGCAACAGCTTGCCCAGCAGCCTGCTGCCTCGACTACAGCCGCCTCCGCAACGCAGCAGCCGTTGCCTCAGCAGCAGCAGGTACCCTCACCTCAGCGGGGAGACATCCACAAGAGCACACAGGCTCTTCAGTCGGGCAGCTTGAGTCGAGATGTTAGACACTTATCGGCCTCCCAACCATCACTGCCACATGACACATCTCTGGGGCCCAGAGCACACCCAGCCTCAGGAGACTCTCTGGCCTCCATCGTGCCACCAACGGCGGCAGCGATCCAGGGGATGAATCTGCAGAGTGGCATCCGCACCACAGTGCCCCAGCGGGTCAATTTATTCCGCCAGATGTCATCAGGAGCGCTGCCACCGGTGCGCTCAGCCGCCGCGGCAGCAGCGGCAGCGGCAGCAGCATCATCATCCTCAACTCAGCACAGGGAATCCCCCGGATCTAGGAGAGATTCTGTCCTGAGCAGTACAGAGACTGAGCAAGACAAAATGCGTTTTGCATCAAATTTATGATCCCATTTTTCCCTTTTCATTTTTTAAACTTAAATATGTTTCAATTCATTTTTAAAAGTGGAGATACAACAAAAGAGATAAAAGTGAGGAACTTCAGAATTTTTGTTTCTCTCCAATTTTCTTCTAAAATAACCTCATAGAAATCCTGTACATACAAGCCCTTGTATTATATTTTAGACACATTGTCTCCCTAAACTTAAGAATGTATATTATACAGATACATCTCTCTTTTCTTTTAAGTTATATATATATCTATATATAGATATCTATTTATGGATATATATATATATGTATATATACTGCTGTATGTATGGGTGTGTGACAGTGTGTGCATGTGACCGCGTGTGTAAAATCCAACTAGAATATTTGGCAAAGGCAGTTTAAAAGCTGTAGTATAAACATGAGTCTTCCTTTCTGAGAAATATAAAGAATTATATACAATATATGAAGTTTTTTAATTTTGCTTTTTGCTTTCTGTTTTTTTAACTGGAATGCATTGTGGATTCTGATGATGACTATTTATTTTTCTTTTTTTTACCACTGAGGAAGAGACAAATTATCTTCTCCTATTAAGCAGCTTTTGGCACCACTGTGGAATAATAAATGCAAGCAACTCTGACAAATAATCTCAAAAAGCACACACTCATAAAATGAATCTCATACTGAATTTCCTGAACCCTCATTTCAGAAATCAACACAGATACTGTTACGAAGTGTTATGTTGCTCTTAGCGGCAAAAATACAGTCTGCTGAGCCACTATATCCCCACAGCGGCTCACATACAAACCATGACAGTGTTATGGGTCCAAAGGGAATAGATAATAGAAATGCTGCTTTCTTTGTTTGTTTCTGAGGAGAATGGAGTGTGGAGAAAGATATGGATGGATGCTATTGTTTTCTATTTCTAATTTCAGATGGCTGAGATGTTATGTAATGTTGCTTAAAATTCAGTGTATATTTATAATATTTATAAACTAAAGATTATCACCATTATGCAATAGACTGTGACATAAAGATTACCTATATGTGTGCTGTAAATAGTTTTGTAGATCTAGTATTTACAGATACTGTGTGGTGCATTCTCTATCATAACAATGTCTTACTTCTATCAGGAACCTGGATATCATCTATATGCGAAAAAGGTTAAGTGACAAAATACATACGTTTCATAAGAGATAAACAAACCTTAATGCAATAGCTAGCACTACTTGATGCTGAGAAATGCCTGATTGGAGGACATTTAAGAATCCCTCTCTCTCTGTGTATACTATTCATAGTCCTAGTATAGTTTTGATTTCACATCAAGTGAAAATATACAATATTTATCTACAATACACAACTTTATTTCGGAGTCATCCTACTGAGAATAAATGTGTCTTTTCTATTGCCTCATGTCCTAAATCTCCTGAGGATCATATTAAGAGTGATTCTTTGGTTTATATTATGTCAAACCGATCATTTTATGAGATGTATTGTTCAAGGACTGAAATGAGGCTTTTGTTTTTTTTATTTATTACACCGTTTCGTAAAACTACAATTTAAATTCTATGCTTGCTTATCTGCTTCTTGAGTATAACTGTACTGTACGCTGTCATATCACAATTCCTGTAGTTGAAGAGCCTGGCACGACATTTTCTACTCTAGACGTCAGGTGTCCAGTCACTCAAGTGTGCAGGGGGACATTTTCACCGAGAGGTGCTTTTGTGCTGCTGCAAGTCAGAAAAAGAATTGCTGGTTTGCATTAAGGTTTCTGTCTCCTGTAAATCCATTATGTGGGCTTAGGTACTCTAAACTGACCTGGACTGATGTTGAGGCAGGGAAGCAAGGTCAAGCCAGAATATTGTGACTCTATCAAAAAGGATAAGAGCGATTTTGAATATTTTAATCTTACAATAACCAAAGCATTTGATGACTCAACTAAAATAAGCCAGCCATTACGGCTTACAGGTCATTTCCCTGCACACAGTAGATTGGCCTTCTTGCAGTGAGTCAAATGTGACGAAGTATTCAACTGTCAGTCATACAATTTCTATTTAGAGTCATAGTTTTCATGGCAACCAAATATCCCATCAGTTCAAAGTGACTAAGCCCTCTGAGATACCGTTTTAAAAGATTACAAGTCTTCGCTACAGATTGTGTCGATAGTGTACCAATGCAGTCAACCCACCAATGTCATGAAAGCATGCACTGTCACAAATACTTAAAAAGATACTATCTCAAAAATGTTGACGTTAAATGTAATGTTAGATTATGTTTTGTTCATTGTCTGTCTGCCTAGACGTTATCTGTGTGTGAACAGAAGCATTGACTTTTCACATGGACTTTCTTAAGTATTTGTGCCTAAACTATAGCCATGTTCCATCCTTTGTTATGAGTGTGAGCTAGGTGCGTACGGGGGGCACTTCTGCACACAACTGCGCATTCATTCTTACTATACTCTCTGTGTTCTATGTCTCAGTGTTTTTAGACAGGAAAGGAGTAAGCAATGATGATGGCCAAATGTCTCAGTTTATCCAATTGGTATCTTTACTTACAATGTGAACTTCTAGAGGCAGGTTTTTTCTAACATTGTCAGTCAAGCTATATAGAATATTTAATGAGGTCCTGTACAGTTTAAAAAAAAGTGCAATCTTTAGACTTGCAGTAATATCACGCTCAATGAGACATTGTACAAATTTGGAGCACCTTTATACCTTTCTTTGTAGCTAGCCACTGATGTTTGGATTGAATATTGATGTGTGGAAGGAAACTGGCCAAAGCAAAACATTCTAAGTCATTGTCTTTGTTTTAAATTGCACTTTCTGATTTACTAATAAAAAGGTACAGATTCTTTCACCTAGGTTAGGTGTTGAATGAGTTAGTAAGAGAGCAATACCCCCCCTGAGAATTTGTGCTGCCCTAATCCTGTATGAGGTTCTAAATGAGGGGGAGTTGCTCTATTTACAATGAAGAGCGCTTAATCGTGAATATGCCATAGTGTATAGGAACTAGTACACAGTGAAGATGGATAGCAGCACTGTTAGTTTGTGCTGTTTTTGATACTTGCCTTTGGAGGGAGAGCTTCCCAAACTATGTGCTTTTTTCACTATACCAATCACTAACTAACATACTGGAATGGGCATTAATGGTGATGTACAACAGAAACTAATGAGCTTACATATTAGCAGTATAGAGACTCTCAACAAACCAGCACATATATTTGTATATTTCTTTTTGTTTGTTGTTTTGTTGGTTTGAGAAAAAAAAAAGAGATGCAAAAAGCATTGAGAATAATGCCCAGAGAGGACAAACCAAATGTTTATTTGGTTCTGATGACCACAGGTTTCATATGTTTACTGATGATATGCGTAGTGGAGAGAGGGGCAGAAGCTACGACGAGCTGCTCAGTCCTCTTAACCCCCACTCACATGGTCATTGTTCAGCTCATTTATGTAATCCAAGGCTTAGACTAAAAGAACAGTTGGTTACTTGACACAGATGAAAGAAAGATAAATGTAAACTTTCTTACAACAATATGCAGACAAACAGTGTTTGTCAAAAAATCTTTTTGATTTTTTTTTGTTTATTTTGTTTGTAAATAATAAACCTTTAAAATATAGAAAATAAACGACATATTGTCATCTACAAACGAGTGTGTGTCGTTCTATTGTGAAGCAGTGTGTGTTTTGATGGAGACAGGCGCAGCGTGCGAATGAGCTTTTACCCATTTACAATTTGATCGAGGAAGAGAATGGAGAAATGATTTCAGAGATGAAGTAGTGATTGAGAGGGTCGTAGAGTATTCAGGAATAGTGTCTGTCAGCAGTTACAGGCGAGGTGAAATATCGGTTTGTGTGGTCAGTAGGGATTTCCATCCAGTTATCAGTCATCATGCAAAAGACATACTATTTCCTTGTATGACTATGTACTCGTAGGCAGGAGAGGTTACTAAATGCAGGCTGATGTGTTGCTTTTTATAACTAACAGGACTTTTCTCATATTAAGCTAACCTTGATGTTTGATTACATGTTCAATACAGCTACATTAGTTAATCTTTTATTCGACCTACAGCAAAATAAATCAGCAACATTTGTTGAATCCATCTAGATTTGATGATTTTCTTCAGCATAAATAGCGAACTGAATATCGTTGGGATTTTTTTCTGTTGGTTGGACAAAACAAGACATTTAAAGACGTCAACTGGGACTTTTTTTTAAATTATATTGTGCATTTTTCACAATTGTCTGCCATTTAATAGACACAATTATGTTACATAATAGAGAAAATAATCTTCAGTCTAAAATAAATTTACTTGCAGCCCATATTTCCAGCACTGCAGCATTTATAAATACATTTGTCAGCCATTTTTTTTTAATAATATCTCAGAGTACTTTACACTGCAAGGTTGTCTGTTTTCACCCTCCCAATTTAAATAGAAGTTGAGCACAGCTCAAATTGCACAGATGGTTTGCGGTTACCTTTTTGAAAGCCAGGCACACAGGGGTTACGCCAGGGTGACGCATGCTTCAGTTGATCCCTAGCTCCATTCTCTCATTTAGCAGGTGTTAATGTGATGTGACTTAAGATACGACAACCAAAGTTTGTATACAGAGCCATCATCACAGGAACATTGTTACCTGCCATACATAATGACCAGAGTCATTACATTCACAGCAATGTAATATAATATTGACAATAATGATACCTTTATTTACATAGTAGCTTTAAAAACAGTTTACAAATTGCTTTGACAGACAAAGCAAGGACAGGATACTCAGAAGGTAATATTTTACAACAGAAAGCCAGAAACTGAGGCCAAATTGAGGCAGAACGGAAATAAAGTAAAGGGAGGACAATGGTGTAGATGTAGAGGAAGGACAATGATAAAAAAAAGATTGTGGAATTTCCACAACAAGATAATGACGCTGAAAGCTATTAAACAACAAAATGTAATTAAATATAAAAATACATATAAAAATAAATACCAAAATACAAAAGAGGAAAAGATACGATAAGAGCAAAATAAATCTATTTTATATATATAATCCAAAAATCCAAATTATCTTTAAACTATTTAACCACTGACTAGCAGTTTACCTATGGCACCAAAACATCCAGGACAACCATTGCCCAACTCCTGCTGATGGGAGGACTGAAGAGCCAACCAGGGTGAGTGACACTTCTCTTTCTTTTATTTTCTTAGTTTAAAGCACAACAAGCTTAATATTTTGCTAGTTGTTACCTTGAATAAGTAGTTCCTAATTATTTCTGTACTAAATTTATCCTTTCATGCCTCTGCTACCTACTTTCATTTTTAAATAATATCTTAAATGGCCATGTATGGTAAGAAAATGTATGTTTAATTTTGCCAAGCACAATAGAAGCACAATAGAAGCTCCTACTTTTACTTGAATAATATTGTAACTATAGTACAGTCTTCTTTTTAATTGCACCATCAGACTACCCCTACCGTAAGTCATTTTAATGGCTTATTCAGGCTATTTCTAGGGAACTGTGATGTCAAACCAGGTCGTTATGAATACATTAGTAGGCTCTAACTCCCAGGTTGCAGTTGTCAACATCATCTCTCATCCCAGCATCCCTTCCTCTGTCACTCCCTTTCACGCATTGTTGCCAAATTAGGCTTTGTCCTCTTACAAACCTGCATGTATATGGTTAGGATTAGTTGGGGGTTATCTCTTTTGAAATAAGACTGAAATAAGGTTAAAGGCTTAGGTTTGACCCTCACTGATCCAGTAACTCAAGGTTGAGAAATAGGTTTGAGAAAAGCCAAAAACATTATATTTGTAGACAATATTATCATTAGCTAGAATATGTTAAGTCGCTTAGACAGTAACCACTACTTGGACATGGTATTTGTTATGAGGGTCTTGCATAATATCCATCTGGGTAGCAATTTTGTGATAATGTAGTTTCAGAATTAAATTGAAAGAACATTAACCTTGGTATGACCACTGAAACTGTGACCTACAAATAAATATACTTGTCCTTTAAAATGATGTTATCCTATAGAATCAATTATTTAGGACTGCATATCAGAGCATTTTATTTAACCTGCAGCACTGAGGTCAACAGTCATGTTAAATTATACCAAGGACAGTATGGTACAGTACAGGGTGTGGAAAAACCCAGAGTCATTTTGGAATAAAATAACACTGTGGAGAGTTCTCCCGAGAAATAATGGATTTGAAATTGAATTAATATCCCATTCAGCTATATTCTAATGAATCTGTACCACAAGTGGTCATAACTTATGGTTTATCTGGCAACAGTGTTCCATTTATCAAGAGCTTAATGAGCTACTCTGTTTACCCCACACCAAGTATTTAATGGGTTTGGTGGCTTTTCTGTTAATCAAATCCACTGCTGTGCTCTAGGATACCACATTTCATGCTGCAAAAAGCCTGTCAATATCACAAATACACAAGTATAATAGAGCAGTAATAGTTGTTGTAGTCACTGCTGTATGTGATATGTTATATATGAATTTTCACTGGTGGCTAACCCTCAGTGTTTCCCACTTTTTCCCCTTCAAGCCAACCTCACCTCACAGTTGGATGTTTGAGCTTCACTGTGCAGAATGATGTATGTGCAGAGTTTGACACTAGAAGGATGATTTCACGTTCATCACGCTGAAAGCGGAATGTTTCATGAATGTTTCAAAATCTCAATTCCAAACTAGTACGAGCATGGTTTGTGACATCGGAAATAGTTGTGGAGATCAGTACTGGTCCAGTATGCAGCTTATACAAGTGTGACTTAGAAACTTGAAGTGCACATAGGTCCAGCAGTGCACATACATTGAGAATGTAATTTACACTTAAGTAGGAGAGATCTTGTGTCCAGCAGGAAAACTTTAAAAATGAACAAAAGTTGCATATTCATAGATTATGGAACTTTTAATGAGGTAGAAG
This sequence comes from Morone saxatilis, assembly GCF_004916995.1. Taxonomy (NCBI): domain Eukaryota; kingdom Metazoa; phylum Chordata; class Actinopteri; family Moronidae; genus Morone; species Morone saxatilis. The sequence continues at coordinate 15,437,345 of NW_023339774.1, read as the reverse complement.
GAGTTGATGCCTTTTTATGGATTTACAGTAAATGTGGAAATTCTACTTTTTCAGCAAGAAAAATGTATGAGACACACATATTGTTCCAACCAGACTATTTATATACATATCTGGAGGGGATCTTCAAGTAGCTTTAAGGTGTTCTGGCAGAATATTTTGTAACAGCTTGTTCCAGCTCTTTACTGACGCTGACATTTACACTGAGGAAAAAATATCAAAAACAATATTCAACCTGCGTATTTGGTATCTTTAGAAAGTTTGGGATATCCACTAGAAATTAAAATAAAATACAACACAACAACAAACAAAGTTCTGTGGGTTTGAACAGGTTTTTGAGGTTTTTAAAGATGTTTTTACAGAAAGATGTTCTTTTATCCTTGTCTAAACCAGTGTTCATGCAATTAATTATTACATGCACAACAACACGTGTCAGTTTACAAATAGGCAGCTACTTCAGTTTGTGTCCCGTTTGTCCCTGTGATCGAATTTCATCAGTACAGTCAAATCAATGTCAGTTTAACTTCCTTCCCCACCTTCCACATTTCATTTTAGACAATCACCTCAAGACATTTGTAACATTGAGAAATGAGCAACCGTCCTCAGGTGCTGATGGAAGGTCACACCCACCAGTAGAGACAAGCAGAGTAATCCATAAGGTGATTTCTGGGGGTTTTGATCTGAAATTAGTCATATTAATGCAGCTTTTCGTTTCAGAAGCAGTTCAGAGATTTATTGTAGACTTGTTTTAGAGGGGTCACCTCATTTCCTGCCTGTCTGATATTTCCCCACTGTCCTCAGTCAGACTCATTTCACTCTGCTGATGTGTGTGGGTGTGAGTGTGTGTGCATGTGTGTGTGTTTGTGTTTACTCAGTATGTGTGCAAGCACTGATGAGATGCGCAGTGTGTTGGCCTGTTGGGTTAGAGCTTCCTGGAAGCCAAAACAGGGGACTGTGATTAGAATGCAAAAGCTGTCCTGCTGCTGTTTGGCCTCTTCCTCTGCTGTTTTGTCTCTGTCTGCATCTGCCCACCATATTTGTCTACAAATCAAACACACATACACACACAGACACAGGCATAGCTCTCATTGCATACTTGATTTTAACATGAATCTAACTCACCAAAAAAGAAGCCACACACAATCCCGTCTGAAAGAGTGCTGGGCTTTTACATACGCTAACATGCATGACAAAATGTCAGAGGTTGTTATGCATTGCAGGGGAAATAGAGTCATCTTATTACACGTTTTCTTCAAAAAGGACACAGCAGGAGTGCTGCCTCTGTGATCTGAGCTCAATATTGAAGTCTGTAGCAACAGAAAAGTCAATCAAGATTAGCTCTGTGAGGTCTCGGTCTGCCCTTCACGGGAGGCCATTTTCATTGTTGGATAGTTGTTCGGTGCAGCCACACAGAAGTGAAAA
>NW_023339774.1:15418922-15435887 GCF_004916995.1 Morone saxatilis | reverse complement strand
AGTCCTCACAATGCTTCCCAGAGGTCCTTTTACAAAGGTTGCGATTTTCAGGGTGATTAATTTGCATTTAAAAACATTTCACCGACTGTAACAATACACATAACCCAAAGTTTTGTTGAGCTAAAATGCATGTTTATTTTATTCACTACAAGGTCAATTATCTATTGCAATTAGAAAGCTTCCACCAGTCAGAACAACCATTGTCACACATGGCAACAGCTGTATGGCAAGATAGCAACAACAGAGAGCCAAAGTCATAATGTCATTTTCAGGCTAGCCTCTGTTCCATTACCTTCTGTAACTCAATACACTGATCGAGCATTTCTGTCATCAGTTATGAAAAAAGTTTACTCTTTATTTTCTGAGACTGCTTCCACTACAGCACTTTAGAAGTTGAAACCTATACCTTTATTTTAATTCAAGAATTCAATTGCAGGTTTATTAGAAGAAGAAGGAGTAGAAGAATAGAATTAAGTTAAAACATAAAAAAAATTAAATATAAAAGTTAAAGAATATAAAATTAAAATATAAATATATCTTAAATATAACATATAACTTAAAGTGCAGAACATTGTATAGTAAAGAAAGAAACCTGAGTTGAAAGGTGTTCTGTGCCTCACAGTTACACTTAAGGTGCCAAGTGACATAACCTCACAGTGAGGGAGGGCGGTGTGGGCAATAATAACAATTTCTTTGTGAGATACAACTCCCATGTTTGTTAAAGGATGCTAAAAAACAGAAATATTAAATAAACAACATTAATAGGCTTTGTTTTCACAATTTTTCCATTTTTATTATTGGCTCCATCTAAAAAACCTAAACTGTGAATGTTGCTGAATGGCTGAATGTATGATTACAACTACCGTGTGTGTCTGCCAGATCCCAAAGCAAGCCAGCTTTGACTTTCTGGTGTATCAAAATAAACAAATCTGACCAAGCTGGTCAGACTCCCTTTGATGAAAATTAATTAAATGCCATTTAAAGTCAAACTTAATAGTTATATCAGTATGATTGTGATGGCTGCAACTCATCATTATCAATTTATCCAAAAATATTTTTGGATGACAAAATGTTTCTACTCAAAGTGACACTCTCACTAAGCTCATTTATAACCACAGCTGTTTGAACTGATAAGACTGAATCGTTCCTCAAATTAATACATGAAACAAACCGAAATACCACATTTCCATCATGTTTTCTAAATTATTTTCCACCGTAGCTTCCTTTTCTCCTGCAGTGGTTTAATGGAACTATTTATCTTGATTTATCAGCTTGTAATATTTGTATAATGGCAGTGGATATATTATTTATTTTCTCTTGCCTACAGTAATGATATGAAACAGGGCACAGCTGCAAATCTTTCTTACAGTCAAGAAAGTATATACAGTAACTAGGAAATCATTAGTAACAGGTGATTTATTAAACCTGTCATTGATTAATTTCAGTTGATTGAACAATTGATTCTATCAGCACCCTCAAATGAACTCACACCACATGCAGCAGTGTTTCTCTCCTCCCACAGGCACCATGCTGAAAACAACAGACATTTCCTCTGTCTAGCAGGATGGCTTTTTTTCTCTTTTTGTTTTGTTGCTTGCGTGTGGTACCCAGATGTGCTGTGAGTCACTTTAACCTTTCCCAAGCACCTTGCCTTCACATATCATTTAACCTCAGATATGACTGCTGGACGTCTGCACTGACCTCATGGAAGAGGTTAGAGGCTTCTTGTTATCTTGTTACTCACACTCTCTCTCTCTCACACACACACACCCACACAAACACCCCCACGCACACACATATATATATTCTGTTTCTCCTGAAGCAAAAGCTTTCATATCTCCTGCGTTAGCAAAAGCTAAATCCTGATTATCAGCAAAAGCATTTTGAGGACAAGCCCAGGAACGAGGGGACGTACGCAGAGAAATGAAAGATAAACCGAGCAGCGTGAGAGTGACATGAGGTAAAATGAAATGTTAATATTATTATATTAACCACCGTAGCTCTTTATCTATCGGCCCTTCACGCTGTTGATGCTGCCTTGCCTCCACCACTCAAACACCTATTGATAAACTGTCAGCAGATGGTGTTTGCCATCTCCTTTCCATAATTACACCTAGAGGATTTTTTCCCATTCCTGCATCTTTATCCTTTATCCTCTCTTGTCCTGCACACAACCCCGACACGCTGCTGTTAATGCAGAGTCAAACAGAGGAAGTAATAGTCTGTGTCTTTGCAGTCAAGTGGAGCTGAGTTTATTGATGACTAGGTCTGACAGTCCATAACAAACTACATTAACTTTGTAGAAACCATTAAATCAGAGAGACCAAATAATGTGAAAAGCCATTGAGTTGTTTTGTAATTATATGAAAAAAAACTGTATCTAAATCTAAATGAGACTACCTAGTTGAGTGACAATAATTCTTCAGCCCTGATTTATTTATCAGTAGGATTCCTATACACAACATATACAACAAGATTAAAATTCCCCCGAACATCTGCACAATTACTTCGTCCCCATGAGGGAACTAAAACGATTAGAAAGACACAGATCAACACAGGTTTGCCTCAATCCAATTGCGCTTCGCAATCTGTAGATAATAGCTGTATAAACTGCTGACTAACTGCGGAGAGAAGGATGTTAGATTAGATACAGTAAGTGGGGGATGTTATTACATTTATTGAAAAGGTTTATTTTGTGGCCTTTCCAATAATCATTTATCTTCATTTGCATGCACAAATGTGATTCAGATATCTTCTCTCAGGTTTCATTTGTCACACTATGCATTCATCAATTTTGTCCAAAGATTCTTGTCTTGTGCTCTATTTGATATAATATCAAACACATGACGCACTCAGCTGTCGCTCCACGAGAAGCTCGGTATCTTCAGTCTCTCATCTGAATCCCTCCCTCTGACTGACTCGTGGCTTTGATCCCACACACATGCACCAGGGGTCCTCTTAAGGGGTCTCGATCAGCAGATTATCTTATAAATGCATCAAGGACGACATACAATATCCCTTTACTAGACCCACTCTTCTGCTATCCGATGTTAATCTGTCTGAACAAGCCAGGATTAATACTTTCCCAGAAATGCCAGCCTACAATATGAACAAGTGAAGGGGCAAAGGGAATCCTGACATCCTCCTACTGATCCATGTAAGGTCAAGGCCTCAAACACAACAGATTTTGTTGACAAATACACGGGACTGACCTACAGGATTTTACATCAAGCAAAATAGGACATTCTAAAGAGGTTTTATAGTCCAGTCTTTTTTCTTTGTTTGTTTTTGCATTGAACCATCAGGAACAACCTGGGGGGAATATACCACAAATTCAATTCATATAGCTCACATTACTCAAACATGAGGACTTTTATCCCCACTACAATCACCAAAGGACAACTGACCTCTGCCACAACAAGTAATTAACATTAATTCACAATTAAAGATGGTGTAAATACTCCATCTGTACATTTACAGCCAGGTGATCATCAGCAGAGAGCAAGAAAACAGCCAGTAGGGGGTGTGCAGCTTCATACTTCACAGACTAGTGAACTAGTGATATGTATTAGCACAAACAACACGTAAACAACAGTTGGTGAAGCTGTGATCCTGGGCTGGGCACAAAACTCCTCTTCTACCTTTAAGTTAAAGTTTGTGGCCCACAGTTGATTTGATTTTTACCTTACCTGGCTGAAATACTCAGCTAAGAGCTGAAAGGACAAAATAACTTAATTAAGTTAATCAGGATGGCTGATTTGCCAACATGATGGAGCTGTTGACAGGTAAGTTTGCTTATGAAAATGCTATCTAAACAGCAGAGCTAGAAGCTGATGTAGTTAGTTAGCTAGCCGAATGGAACAGTGCAGTAGCATAAGGGTACTGACCATTTCCATTAATTGAACTGACTAGCTTAAGCACAATTTTGAGGTAGTTTTACTTTACTTTAGTATTTTTCCATTTTATGCTACATCTTATTTTATTTTGACTTAGTTTAGTTTAGTTTTAGTCGATTCAGATTAATATTTGTCATAAAGAAACATACGATAAAGTTATCTTAAGACACTTTTCAAATAAAGAAAATCTAGACCATACTCCTTATACATTTATTTACAGAGACCCAACAATGCGATCCAACCAAGGTATACAACTAGAAATGGAAATACCACAGAACACAGTACACTACTTGAGTAAATGTGCTATTTCCACCACCTCAATTGGACTAACAGTCCAAAACCAAAAAGATATTCAATTTAGAAATACGTAAAGCAAAAAGCAGCATATCCTCACATTGGAGAAGCTGGAAATACAGAATGATTGTTATATCAGCTTGATTAATGAATCAAGTATAAAAATTGTCATTAATTAATGATTTCAGCTATACCAATAGCTGTAAGCAGACAATTAATTACTTGACTGGTGATGTGACATAATTTCCCTCTAAGCTCAAATGATATCATGCTATGAACAACTGACTCGTCCTACTTGGTGGAACTCATCTTTTTGCTTAACTGGACAACGACAGTCCAGTTGAGCAAAGACATGTGACAAAGGTCACCGGCTGGAATCAAACCAGCGACGTTTGCGTCTGTATTCCATATTTATTTACTTAAATAGCAATACAACCATGGAAAAATACTATATTACAAGTAAAAGTCCTACACTTAAAGTCTCAGCAAAAGAATATAAGAATTACTTTATTAGTCAAGTATCAAATATAAAAGTATTGAATTTGCACAATGGCCCAGAGTGTTATATTGTTAGTGATACTTGAGTAAATCAAAAACACAGTTTGCTGCTGGGCAGTCTATAATCTATGAGAATGAATTATATTATACTGTAGCTGTAGGGAGATGTGGTGCAGAAGTTTAAAGTAGCATAAACCTATAAATGCTCAAGTAAAGCAGATCAAAAGTGTCCATGTACTTCAATACTTCTCTCTCTCTATCCCACCAGAACCATCTCTTCCAGATATAGTGACACACTTACTCACAAAGATCTACTTATGTTGAACTTCTTGTCTATATATTAGCAAAGTGTTACATTAGAAAACATGTATCCAAAATTTAAACATGTTGTACTTGTTGTACATGCTAGTATATGCAAAGGCTGTGCATATACTCTGTGAGTGAATTAATGAGTTTGCAAAAACATTGTCTTTATGCATTTTGTTACACGGTGTGCCTAGGTGGACTCGGATCCTGATCATTCAGTATCAGTTAGTCATTACTAAAGTAAACTATAATCTGGTCAGTTGGAGGGCAAACGGATGTAAGAGGTTTCCCCCTGATCTAGAGCCCTATCCCTATCCTAGACTCAATGGACATGTGACACCTAAAGCCTCCTGCGTAACAGTAAATAATCCTGCCTTCGTTAAACCCAGCCAGATTAAAGCAAATCCCTTATGAATTGACTTTTTGTTGTAGTTTCCCTAACCATATTAATGATAATATTATGATTCTCCCCTCGTTTTCTCTTCTGTGTATCATCAGGACAAGGAAGTGGACAGATTGCTTAACTGTTGTGGTGGGTACATATAGAGCAGAGTCAGGCATACAACCATTGCACCATAGGAAACAGTGGATGGAACTGACAGCACGTTCAGATGTACAAAATATGTATTTGTAATTTAATGGATTGAGATGTGAATGACCTCTGCAGCCTGTTAAGTCTAAGCTGTGGAATCCTGAACCGTCTGTTAGATGACATAAGCTTTTATTTTATTTTTTCCCCAAAATAAAATATGAAAGGGATCTGCTGTAATTCTATTATGGTTCTGCTACTGCCACTAGGTCCTCTGCTAGTGCTATCACTATTGCTTCTACTACTTCGAATGTCATTAAAAGTAATAAAACTACCACTTGTACTATTTTACCCTGAATTTATTGGAATGTTCTGGTACTGAATATGTGTAATATTAAACTGAATCTTAAGAAAATAAACTTTTTGGAAGTCCAAGACTCTAGGAAGATGCCACTTAAAGATGCCAATGAGCAGGATATGCCAAGAATGAAAAGTGCATTATAATGTAATGTAATATTGTTATACTCTGTTGAATTCTTTTTGTTGTTCCCCTGTCCTCAGGGAGGTCAGACTCCAGGCTCAGCCACAGGACATCATTGCTGCCGAGAGGAAGAAGGTACACTACACTGGGACTGCAGGTGCTCCATGATTTGCACAAATATTGTGTCCTAATTATTCATTATAGCTTTTCAATTCATATTCATGAGATTCTGGTTTTACAATTAACATGCATCTAAAATCCTCAATCAGAAAGAAAGTTATAATCTGTCTACAACAAGGAAAGTAAAGACTTCCTTTCTACAACCTTGTTATTTCTCATAGCGTGTCAAATTGAACCCTACTTCCACTTCCTAGGTCAACAGATTCATTTTGTCATCTGTGACATTCACAAGTCATATTGCGCAATTTACTCAGCTCCTTGCATGGCAGATGTCTCGTGCAATCCTGATATAATCTGGCATTAAGGTTGGACCAATAGAGACTTAGCAAACACTTTCTCTCTTTTTGTTTTTTCTTTTTAAAAACGTGTGCCACGGTTGTCTTAAGTAGTAGATATTTGGGGCTTATTTTACATCCTATTCTGAGAAGTGTTGATATGTGGCGCAGATTTGTGCCTAAATTCCTCAGATGGCCTAAGAACTACGCTGAACTCTTCTTCAGGACAACAAACTGTGTTTTTTTGTCTATTTTAAGGTCCATGGTTTTATGAAGAAATCTAACACACACACACACACAATACATTACATTACATTAAAGATATACATAAATCAACTACTGATGCAATACATTACGATGAGTCAAGATTTGATTCAACATGAAACAATGCCATGTAAAATTATTATAAACATGATTATACTAATATAATATTATAATATCAGATAGTTTGAATTTATTTCTTTGATTCTTCTTAAGCAGCTTGAAAAATAGCTAAGACAAGAGGAATCAGTCTAAATATAAAATTATTGGTCACAAATTATTGGTCACATTTCTCAATACTTTCTAAACATTTGTACCAAATCAAATATGTTAGAACAGATGCATCCCAAATAGATGGAATGATAGAAAAAAAATGGAAAGATAAAGTAAATGTGATGTCAAACATATAATTTCATTTTTGTAAAGCCGTTTAAGAGTAAAACATTAGCATGTGAAACACTAATTTGTCCTAAAAAAAAAGCCATCTGTGTGACCTGACATCCCCCCTCATGGTGCAGGACCTGGCCTCACTGATCTGACAGAAGCTTTGTGATAATCAAATCGTTTCCTGTGTCATCAGTAGGAAGTATTACATCACAGAATGAACAGACATGTACAGATGTGGTGTAGAAGTAACCAACCAGACACTGATGATCAGCCTGAGGTAATAGCACTGAGTGGCCAGGTGGCGGTTACGCAGTCAAGCCACCAATCAAGCCAATAGCAATGTTGCACAATTTTGAACCCAAAGGTACATTAACTAATACATAAAGCAACTTTGCACTCATGAAGTATAGTATATCACCATTTTTAATCTAAACGGCTCTATCAGTCTGTTTGCACTATGCAATCCATCCAGTTTCTCAGAAACTATACATTTGGTACAGCCTCACAGAGTTGCTAGCAACCCTCATGGTCTTGTTTTGCTTGGTTCAGCCGTGCAACGTATGCACCAAATATACATTTTCTAAACCTTTTTATTTTTATTTTTATTTTAAATTGATACAAAATTCGATCTATGCATTTGTTATGAATCAACCATTGCCTTCTGTAGAAAATAAAGCATTTTCAGTAGAAATTGTGTGACATTAAAAGCCAGATTAATCATCTGAGATGGTGCTTCAGAGCTTCTGTAGATTCAGAAGTGGAAACCCTGAGCCCTCTATTCTGTCTGTTGCCATCTAATTCACACCCTGTCCTTTCATATGCAACCAAGCATGCCCTGACGATTTACGTAGCTGACACGTGGCAGCAATTAATCAGGTCTTTGCTCATGGCTGGACGTGGTGATAAGACCAATGGTTGAGGATGAATGCTGGTGGAGATGAAAAAGCGTTGTATTTTTTCCCCTTTACAGTACATTTGTCGTATTGATTCGTCAATTTACATAACAAAGAGGCCAGGTGAGCCATCTCTCTCTTTCTCTCTCTCTTTCTCTCTCTCTCTCTCTCTCTCTTTTTCTCTGTCGTGAGTGTGGATTGTGTGTGTGTGTGTGTTTGTGTGTATGTATGTTTTCTGTGCTCAGATGTTGCTCTGGAACGTTTCTCTTTGTCATCCTGACATTGGAGGAAAGCTATTTCTGGATCAGTGTTTGCTTTTGATTCCACTGTTGCATCCCAGAGGTTTATTGACAAGAGGAAAACTGTTGGGTTACTTGACATACACTACTGGACAAACCTCAGATGACCTGAACACAACGACCTCAGAGGAAAAATCAATGATTATTATTAGACAAGTCTTCCATGGTTGCCAACTTCTTATTTTTATGTAGATAAATTCCAGCAAATTCCATTATTGAGCGTATATTTTCTCGACCTTTTTTAAAATAACCTTTAATCAATGTTTTTCTCACCTAAGGCCAGCACTAAGTTAGTGGGAGTTAGAAGTTTTTCAGATAATATGGATAAAGTTCTGTCTAGTTCTGCTCTGATGTTACTCTACTGAGGACTGACCTTTGTGTTGATACTACAGATTTCAAACCAAACCACTCCAATCACTGACAATCAATGTGTTTTTCTCTCCTTATTGATTCTCTCTCTTAGAAAGTGGTGCCTAAACTGAAACTCTCAGTTCAGTTAAGTTTAAAAATTGTCCAACAAGAGTAATTTTTTTTTTGCAACAATGCAGCATAAAAACATAATAACACAACAGAAGACAATAAAAGTGCTGGTACAGTACTAGACATGCAAAACAGAATACAACAGCGGTTTAGTTGATGAAAGCAAAAAACTGACAGCAGGGGTTGCTAAAGGGGAGTGCTAAGCTGTACGAGGAGGATGGTTATGTTGCATCACAATTAAGAGTGTTTACTGCACATGGGATCAATTGTTTCTAAATTTCTATGATATGATATATTATCTATGACCAAAGAGAGAGGAAAGATTGGATCTTTCCATGTTATTCAATTTCTTGTTAATATACTGTAGCAATTGTTTGAGATGATTGTGTTGATTGAAACCTATGAACAGATTAGTCATTCTTTCACATTTTCTCAACTCTTTTTTAATTTTAATTAATATTTCCCCTATTTTTGGGGGGGTCCCTGGACCCCAGGTTGAGAACCACAGGCATGGGTGGTAGAAGAAGGGGTGTTGAGGGGGCTGCACCCCCTTAAATCTGGCAAAACCGTTAGTTCATAGAAATGTTTAAACTTTCTTCTCCCTTTTTACTAGAATTTAAATGTATGGCAGGAAAAAAGTTTTTACCTACGCTTTTATTTGTTTTATCTGCTAAAAAGTTATAAAATTTGTGTCAAATGTTCTTAATAACTATGCAACTATAATTGATTCTGGCCAATAAAATTAATGTAAAATATGTAATATATATGTATAGTATATAATATATATAGTATATAAGTCATTTTTTTTGCATTTAGTATGATGTCATTATATAGACTTCCCCAGCCTTCTAAGGTCAACTAGTGAAGGAGTCTGAAATCCATCTGACAATTCTAAAATCAAGATTTGTTTATGAACCAAAATATATGCTCTAATCACATTACAAGCAGAGAAACTCAATGAATAAATGCCTTAATAGAGTTTTTCTGCCATCAAGTAGCTCATAGAGATTAGATAGAGAAATGGTGGTTGTGTCATCCACTCCGCTATTATTCAATTCCACCTCTTATTCAATTTGAGACAACCAGTGGTGACAGTAAGCTTGGATTTGCCTAAAAGTAATAAATACATTGGGAAACGTTTGTGTATTATAGTCAGCATTATGACGGGGGTGGATATGCTTCATCATGGAACATCTGACTACAGGTGAAACTGAAAACACTTGAGGTCTTTTGATGCCTTTTAGTCCCGTAATGCTGAGTCCAGCAAGTCATCTGTGTTAGATTTTCCACTGCAACACACAGAACATAATTCAAAGCCTGTCCTAGCTCACGTTAATGGCCTGCTCAGCAAAGTATCCTCTCTCATCTCGCACAACAGAACAATATCCATTTTGCTCTTGTCATCTTGAAATTAGACAAGCAGTCATAGAACAAGAAAGTGTTATGATGAAGTAATATTTGTTCTTGTTTTTTTTTATTGTGTGTCCTCAGGCAGAGAACGAGAGAACCGACAGTGTCTTGGCCAGCTGATTGTGTATGACTCTGTGTTTATAATGCCTCTCATCCATGTAATTCCAACCATAAATCAATTTTGATCTAGAAGGTTTGAGGAGCTTTCGATTCCATCTGTTTTTCATTATCTCTCGTGGGGATGAAAAGCCCAACTATTGTGATTGGTCCGTATCTATCTTTTTCCACTCTAATCGTCCTTTATAATAAGCCCTTATGCACAGTCACACACATTAGTTTTACACATCTTTAATCCTTTAGTGTCACTTGACTTGATAGACTTGATTGACTCCTTGATGAGTTACTAATATCCAGATGCAAGAATATGTTTTTTAATTTTACGTTTAAAAGCCAAATTTAAAATGGACAAAAATATAACCAGGTTTAATGTGTTACGTTTCCTTTCCTAATTTAGCTTTTATTTGCATTTTAGCTGCAAACCTTGTTATTATGTCTTTATTTAGATTAAATGTGAATACATATTTAATTTTGGCACCAGGCTCTGTCTCCCTGCCAACAGAGCCTGTAGGAAATCAGTAGTAACTGACTGGGGATTCATCCACAGGTGGATGGCAACAGGCTGGTGCAGTGTGATTGCACAGGAAGAAGCAAAGATCCATTTGACAGCTTAAATAGACTTTCCTGTTGGTAATGACACTGCACGAATTCAGCCAAGACATCGGCAGGTCAGAACACAGCAGCACCACTTAAGTTGTCAGCCTGAAGTTGCTCTGCAGGCTTGTGTCATTTCAGCACTTAAATGTTCTAGTTTGATGTTTCTGGGCACCCAACCCAGGTTATTTTTTCCTTCTATAAATGGAAATGTATGGCTCTGAATCGATGAAATCCGGCCTTTTGAAATACCTACAACTATGCAAATTATGCACATGATAGCATGGCTAAGAATACATTTAAATACATATTATAATTATAAAAATGTAACTAATAGGATAAAGAATATAAGTATATCCACTGCCCATTTAGCAACTCTGAATGTCTGCTGTTAGTGTGGTCAACCAACACTGCCCCTCACAGCTCCCTCTGGAGCTACAAAAGGCCTTATACACCATTTATCACATATGTATATGTATTCCCCAAGACCTGTAAACAGACTCTGGTGTGCAAGTGAGTTCCCCTTCAAGAAAAGTGACAAGTCTTGTATCTTTTGACAAAAGTCTCGGTCGAATAAATTTTGACATTTACTGCCAAGGTCATCACCGTAGCCGAGGATGTCTGGCTAGTAAAATGTTTTATCATCTTTTAAATAAGTTAATCTCTTATGGGAATTTGTAATAGGTTTTTTTTCACATCTTATAATTCCTTTTATAATATTTCTTTCTGTCTGTGAATCAAGAGAACTGCTTCTACATGCTGAGGATTTATCCTCATCATAATGCAGACAATACCACACAAAGAGAGAACTCCCCTCAGGCTGAATGCTCTGGACCATGAACCCCTTTAGTTCATACATCCGTCATCCATAGTAGCATGAAGAGAGCATGTGCCCTTAGTCCATCCACGCCATAAGTCAACTTATGATGCCAAATTGAATTTTGATGAACAGATGAAAAGAGTTCAGGGTTTTTTGCTGACCTGGTGAAAGTCATCCATGCGTTCATATCTTAACGGTTGACTTACTGCAACTCTCTCCACTGTAGCCTTAATAAAAATCATGTTGCACACTTGCAGTTTGTCCAAAATGCTGTTATATACGAGGATACGCAGAAAAAAATGATTTGTTGAACTTGCAACTACTACAACTTTTGCACTTGTATTATTTATCCTACCTTTAACAATGTTTTATCAAATAAGTGGAAGGACAGAACACATTTCTTACTCATTCTGTCATCTCTTGAGTGCAACCCCTCCCCTCTCTTTCTCTTTCTATCATGTTCTGAATTTCAAGTTTGTCACCGCATTCCTCTGTCCTTGAGCCTGGTTCACTGGTAATTAAATTAGCAGGATCAAATGCGCAGGTACCTCAACCAATTCATATATTTCCAAAGTTAACAGCCCTCCAGATGACCGACAGTGTTTGCTAATCAACTTTGTGCCGGGCCTGGAACATGCACGACATGATGAAGGTAAGTATGCTGTGGAATGAAAAAGGCCTGTTTCCTGTCCATCAGTGCAAGTGCACATTACAGATAATACAGAAGTGTCAGGTAATGATTATTTTACAAGGTGATTCAACATACAGCATGTCCTCCAGTTGCACACTTTTTTGTGTTGTCAAATGACCTACCTCTTATATGGTTTGAATAGCTTATTTTACTTCATTCTGGGTGGCTCTGATGTAAAGTGAAGGAAAGAAAACACTTTACTCCCCCAAAATCCAGTTAGGTCCATTTCCTGGTCCATATCACATTTTTCAGCATATCACCTGAATTATTACTGTCCTATACGGAGCACAGCAAATTATGCCACTGAAAGAAGCATTAATAAATGATGAACCAGCAGCTGTGAGCGTCAGTGTTATGCAATCACGCACTGTCAGTAGTGTGTGCGTTTGTGTTGCTGTATGTGTATGAGAGAGAAAGAGGGAGTGAGATGACCATGTGACCGAGGTGAGAGAGAGAGAGCGAAGTGGCCAAGACTCCTGCGACGAGTCTGCGTGAGACTTATCCATATTGATGCTGTATTTACCTCCGCCGCCTCCTTGCATTGACCTGAAAGTTACTGTTTAATGCATTATTAAAAAGGCTTGAAGGCTTCAAGTGCTCTGAGCGATATATAGAGGATGAGAAGAGTTTGATATTTTATGCTTCAACGGCATACAGTAAATGCATATATTTATACTGCCTAGTTAACGCTTGTACTTTTTAAAGGTGCTCATTCAATAGAGAGGCAGAATGCCGGAAGTGCCAGCACTGAGTGAAACAGCATGTACTGCACAGCACTGCACAATACTTAAGTATCCAGAACTATGTGTGAAGTGTGAAAGTGGTTTCAGAATGTTGTTTATGCGCATCAAGTAAGCAGCCAGTGAGTTAACCATGTGTCATGCTGTGTGCCTCTCTGCTAATGGGGCTCGTGTGTCCTTAGGAGCAAAATGCATCACTACACATCAGAGTTATAAAGTAATGATTACTGTTGTGGCCTGTACAGTATAATCAACGCATCTATACGCGAATAGTTGGGATGGAAATTTTATCCAGTGACAGTAATTGTATGCAATCCAGAGGGGTTTAACAATATACAATAGGAATATACATCATAAATCCATGTCACTTTGCACCCAGCTGTCTTCGCTCCAAGTCGGCTGGATTTATTGCTCCAATTGTTGCACCAACCTATTAGTTGCCCAGAGGTGTGCCCCAGCGCTCATTTAACTAAGCTCAGTTACAATTAGTCTATGTCATAAATTATGTATTGTTTTTCTAATATATTTAGTGTATAGTATTTATGAAGTCTGCTACATAAAATACAATTGAATGTCAGTTTGCTATGTTGAAGATAAGTTATATTATTTTATATATCAGAGAGTTGTGTTGTTTATTGCCATGCAAACAGGGTAGCTAACTGTTACCATTGTATGGATTGACATTTAATTTAGTACAGATATTGTCCAGAGGATATATCCTAATCTTTGATTCCCTGACTTTTTCTATTCCAGCAAAACTAATAACAGTCCCTTCAGCCTCAACTGTACTTTGTGTTTAGTGCTAATAAGCAAATTCTAGCATGCTAACCAAGATGGTGAACATTGTAAACATTATACCCGCTAAAAATATAAGCAGCCATACCTTTTTCTTATGAATTATAATCCTTATAAAACAAAGGACACTGCTTAGTTTTAAGGGTCACAATACAAAAAATGTGGGAACAACAGCTAGATAAGAGGGTGACTTTTTGTCTATAACTATATCCTCAAAGTAAAATAACAAAGTTTTCCCAAAGGCAGAGAAATGCTGATTCCAGAGTTTTCTATCTTCACAACACTTTTACACAAATTGATTCAAACTTGTAAATGCAGTAGGCTATAAAGCTCTGTGGCCAGGGAATCTCATTGACATTGCAACAGAAAATGCAGAGAGTAACCTTTTATGTTCTGGTACTTTGCTTGGTGTTATTTAAAAATGTGCATTGTTGTTCAGGATACAAAATGTCTCTTTCTCCTCAAGGTAATCTGGCCTTTCCCCTGACTGTCTTGTAAAAAAAATCAACAATATGGTAAAACAGGAAGCTTGTTTATCAGAATTTAAGGGAATCTTTTGAGGAATTTACATTTAAAAGGGTGGCAAAACAGAATCACTTCAACTGGCTTTTACAACTGGTTTGAAGTGTATATGCAAAAATCAGAACCCTTTTCATAAGAATACTCTTTTGATCGTGGAATGGTTATGTGAGATTGAAGTGTTAAGAAAAGAATAAACAGCTAAAATAGAGAAAGAAGGGATTCTAGTGAGAGAAATCAGTGTGAGTGGAAGCAATTTGGTCTTTTGTTTTTATTCTGTTTCTTATCTTTTGACACAGTGACACCGAGACTGTAAAGCTGCATCGGGGGCCACATGTCATAATTAATAAAGGTCAGATTGCTGTGAATGAAACTAAAATATCAGTGGATTGACGCAGTATGTAGATGCCAGAGATTAGTTACAGCTTAGGTGTCCTCAAGGATGGAAATTTTGCATCCCACAGGAGCGAGAGTGCTGTGGCTGCAGCTGGCTGATGGGAAACCTTATCAGCAAGTTGCAAGGAGGTATATGTGTGTGTGTGTGTGTGTGTGTGTGTGTTGGGGTAGGAGAGCAGATAGATCATCTTCGTCACAACTTTTGAATTTGGACTATTTTATTGCATGAATCATAGTTGTATTTGATCGAGAAGGGAAGGCTATGCACTTCAAGATGCTCACTACTGGAATCCAAGCAACATTTGCACTGATTGTGAGCTCCCCAAAACTGTTACACAGCTGGACCCACAGTGTGAGACCCACAGAAATTTTGATCTTTGGCCACCACCTACACAGTCAGCTTTCTGTTTACTTCTCTCCCAACTGTTGCCACCATACTGACATTTAAAGTGCATGACTAACCAATTAGTGACATTTCTGAAGGGTAAATCAATGGGAAGAAGAAAACTGTGAGGGCTTTTGCTGGCTGTGGTCTATGATTGACACCTTGATCTGCTCACATGATACAATCAGCTGATGACCTGTCAGACAGGTCAGTGGGACAGTGTTAGCCGAAATCTGCATGAGCTGTAGGACTGAAGATTGTTTTATTAGACCAAATGAGAAAGAGATAAGGTATACATAAGGTTGAACAAGGAAATAAATACATGATGAGGAAAGATAGGGTGCAGTAGATGATGTAAAGTGAAAACCAATCACAGGGTTTTGGCAGTATATTATCGGGGGTTTGTAAGTGTTATTGATAAAAGCTGCCAGTCACTACACTGTTGCTGCTGAGATTTCAAGCTTTCTATACAAGCACTCCAGATTTTCTTTAAGCTCTCCCACAAACATTTAATGAAAGAAGGAGAGGAAAAATGTTGACAGTATGTATACAGATCATGAAAGGACATGTTTTTTGTAAACTTACCTCTGCAATAAAAGAAAAGCTACAGTTGACACATGCTGTATAGTGGTGTACCATTTTAAAGGCAGATGAATCTTAGCACTCAGAATATGAAGACTAATGTAAAGTTGCTCTTATATTTGTTAGATACGTGGCAACAAAGTAGTTGGCTAGCATCCATACACCAATCAACCTGTGTATAGTGGGCAGTGGCAGTAACAGTAGCAGACAATTGCTACTGTATGTCAGAATACATCAACATCATGGGGAATTAAAGATAGACTACCAGCAGCAATGTAAATCCCGCTAAAGCCAATTTCAAATGTCAGACTACCCTAACATATTTTAGTAATCGTGCTTTTGTCTATGAGAATGCAAAATCATATTACCCAAGTAATTATTTGATAATCAATGTTGTTGATAAAAAAAAAATCCTTAACCCTAATCTATTTGGGGTCCTCTTTAACAGTTTAAAAAATATACATACATTGCTTTATTATCTTGATACTTCATGACTTTTCCTAATTTAATGAAAATTGCATATAAACATGCTTTTAAAGTCATTACAATGATTCATATGTCCTCCGTTTGTGGTCTCACAGACTCCAGCTGTCAAACATGGTAAAATAAAATGTTTCATGTCATGTCCAGATCTATCTGGTGGTCCAATTTACCCCAAACATAAGCATTAGTGCAAAAAGTACTTTTAACTTTTACTTAAAGCCCATAAGAGGAACTTTCATTTTTTTGTTGATTCTAGCGGCCCCTGTGGATAAAGGTGGTAGTGTTTACACCACCTTGTTTTATCTGATTCATAGAAATCCACCTGAATCGACCCAATGGCAGGTATCAAGAATAACTAAATAGAAATAGCCAATCTTCTTTCGGATGTGATTTTGTCTTTTGATTGTTTGTGTTCGTAGGTTATAGATATATACACATAAATGTAGACCCAGGGAAGACTGTATGGGTTTTAGGGCAGAGCTAGTGAGGATCATAAACATATAGGCATCAATATTAAATTCAGAATGTTTTATAGTTAATACTTTTACGTTTAAGTAAAAGTAGTAATATCACAGTCCATAAATTCTATTTTACAAATTAAAGTCTGCATTTAAAGCTTGCAAAACATGCATATGCACAACATATATAAAAATA
>NW_023339774.1:15407109-15418899 GCF_004916995.1 Morone saxatilis | reverse complement strand
AGTGTACAATAAGTGGGAGATACAGTGTTTTTCCTACAGTAGGTGTCTGGTTCAGTAAAAGCAGTATCTGACCAACGGTCGGGGAAGTAATCCGTCCAGAGGCGATATCCTCACCTTTGTGTTTACAGCTTGCCAAGAATGATCACTGTATAAGAGACAGGTGCACCTCTGCATTATGTCTACCCTGAACTGTACATGCAAGTCAACTTTATACCCACCTCATACTCTTGTGAACAAATCGAAACAGTTCACACAAAACTACCTGAATGTAATCTTCAAGTAATGGCTGCTTGAGTGGAAAATCAATGGTGACTGTCACTGCCTCAAATTCTAATATCCCATGACAGTGAAAGGAAATGAATGAGCATGATAATAGCTTGCAAGTTAAACAATATGGCTCGGTGTACTGGTGCATGTTGCCACAACTGGGCCATAAATTCACTGATACCCAGGGACACTTCTGCCTAATGCTTTAGAACTAATTTAAATGAAGATGAGATATATTACCAGACCTGTGCTAGTCCTGATCACCAACAGTTGAGAAGAGAGAGAAGAGTGAAGGAGGTAGAGAAAAGTGTGAGGATATGAGGAAGGAAGCACATTTTTCACCTTCAGAAGTAGTAGTTTTAATGAGTGGATTACTATAACAGAAACTTTACCAGGGGTGGAGCAGGGGGCCCGGATGTAGGCTTTCAAAATAACTTTGTGTCATTTCCCCTCAGTCTTTCTAACATTCCCCCGATCCCCATAGGTTTGGGCTAAGCCCCAAATGTTTACAACGTCTGGCAAGCCCCTGAACTTTGCCTTAATATACTCTAACATGATAGCTCTGTTTTCATAGATCATATTTTGGTGAAATCCTATTGCATTTTATTAGATCAGTGAAATGTCACATGCTAGGGCAAAGGGCCTGTCTGAAAGAAAGAATCCCTTCTTATTACCATTTTTCCTGCATGGGTAGCTGCAGCCCGACCATCTGTTTGCTGGCTGCATATTTCAGTGCATCCAGATCAACAAATATGCAGCATATTTTCCATGTCTAAAGAGATTAAACCATCCATTTGATACAGGAATTTCCAATTGTCATGTCATGCTTTTACAGAAGGTTTTGGCGATGTCCATTTCACTCATACCTTGTTTTATGACTTATTATGAGCTCCAAATGCTACTTCAGTTCACATCACTTTGTCACACAATGGGCAAAGGAAACAGACAAATACATTCATTCATTAATGAGATCTGATAGGAGGATGAAAAAGAGGAAGGATGAATTCAAGGAGGGACGCAGTGGACTGTACATGTGTGTATACGTGTGTGTATATCAGGGTTGGCCGGTAACAGTGAGCGAGGAGATCCAGAGGAGGGGGAGAGACATAATGGCAGGGAGGGGCGGTGAATTGTGGCCATCTCAAGGACACTGCACTGAGGTTATATTTATTGATCGAAGCACCATTGAGGGGACACATGCAGTGATATGTACTGTAGTGGAAGTAAATTCCAATCTCACAGTTAATTGTTATTGTTATTTTTTTTTGTGTGTGTAGTAATCGAGGGAGGGAGTGGTTTAAATCGGCTTTGTCCAGATTTAGATTTTTTCCACAGTGAATCTGTAAGATTGAACTTGTGGGATTTTAATAAATATCAATAAATGAAATCCTATTTTTTTTGATGGACGTGTTGTTGAAGTCCAGATGCTCTCGTGGCTAAGGACATTCATCATCTTCCTTATATCCCTGTAAGCATTTGCTTTTCCAGGATTGCTTCTGTGTGGATGGGCGTGTTGACTGCAAGTCTTCCTGGCACATCACATCTCCTTACACTTTATGTGACTCACCAGTGAACCTTTGAACAGCTGGTGCAAGAAAAGAAAGAAAGAGAGAGAGGGAGTCACACTGATGTGTGGTAGAGGAAATTGTTCTCACTGAGATGACAGGAAGAAAACTCTACATTAACCTGCTGCCACAACAGTGCAAGAGCCAAAGTGATAATAGCTGTGCTCCACATGCTTTCCTGATTGGGTTGCCAGACCATCTACCCATGATCATCTACCCATGATATTTACACCCAAAAAGAGAGAAATAGTGGACTTAAACAGCTAAAATATATTTGTTATAGTAGGTTTTCTTTTAAGGATAAGCTGGGGTACCCGTCTTTTATTTGGGGTTGATTCGTAATTAAAGTATAGGTTCACATTTTTAAAATGCTGATATGTAACTATATTAAAACAATTGTTTTCCTCCTGTCCATACTTTCTTGATTTCTCTTACTCAGACTGCGGAAGCCTATTAGTTTTGGCTTAAGAATGCAATTTTTCAAATGACAAAAAAAACAAAAAAACAACCAAAGCACTGTGGACTTTTGTTCCCCATCTGTTATTTTGGAATTGCACTGAAGGGATCTCCTCATGTTCAGTATGGACACGAAGAACACTAACAGCAACCAAACACTGCTTCAATTTACTTTTTGAGTGTGTGAATGTTGTTTTGAGACTGACTTGGAAAAAATGTGAACCTTTCCCTTAAGACGATTTGCAGACCATTTCTCCCCCACATGGCCTCCACTCTGTTCTGTTTGGTGCAACAGAAGCATCATAAAATAGTGCAAAAAAAGAAATACATCTCCCCTGTGTTACTGACTTGTTTTTCCCTAATTTTCCAGAACTACCAACATACCCATGTGTCTCCTTTATTTTTACCTTCATCATTTGGTGTCATTGCTCCTGCTTATTCTCCCATTTATGCTAATGATCACATTTTGTATGCTACTTGATTGCTCATTGGTCTATTTTGTTTCAGCTACTGTAAAAGAGCAATATAATAATGGTCTGGCTGTGGTAGACAAGTTGAATAGAGTTAAACATGCAACCACCAAGATTTCTCTAAATGAAAAACCTGCTAGAGTTACTAAGCTACCACCAGACTGTTTGAAAATGAGAAAACTAGTTACCTTTATTCTCAGATTTCATTAGTAAGTTTTTAATGTAGCTTGCTATGACATTACTGTAACAGAGGTGGCTTGGTTGTTTAATAAAAATATTATGTATATTATTATTATTATGTTTATTTTAAAATAAACTGAGATCTAAACTGGTAAAAAGATAATTAACACTTATGGAACTATATGGCGATGGCGAGAGTTAAATATGTAGTAATGATAGAAGAATAATTACTGTAATTATTGACTAAAGACAACTAGTTTGACACAGTATATTAAAGCTGCACTGGCTGTGTTCATTCTGCACTCAACAGTTTGCGTAAAAAGCTTGTGGGAGGCAGAGTGACCTTGAGACAAAAGAATGCCCTGTAGAGAGAAAGTCACAGGTTTGAATCTTGTCACAGCAAATGTGTTCCCGTCTACTCATTTTAACCTTTCAAAATGTCATGGACAAATTAATTTTTAGTTGTGTCAAATAAGACTTTTATTCCTAACATAAACACAGCTTGCAAGGAGTGCATGAATGGGGTCTGTAATACAGGCTGCTAATATTTCTAGTGAGCTCAAACTTGCTGTGGCTGTCTCCCAGTCTGTCTGGGCATGTGCAGAGAAGCACTGCAGTGCTGCACTATGAAAAGAGAGAAAGACAGAGAGAGAGGAGTTGTGACAGTGGGGTGCTTATTCCTTGTGATATTCTCGTTGCCATCCCATGTGTGAGAGAGCGTTTAGAGGATAAAAGACTATATTTGTGTGTAGTCCACTGCTGCAGCCGCATATTGTGAAGCATCCATTAAACATGAAAAGGTTAATGTCTGCAATCTACAGGGCTCTGAATCGTTTTTCATGGCACATATTCTCATTGCACAGCTCATCATTGTACCAGAGACAGTTTCTTTTCAGAGTTCCTCTTGCTAAACAACCAAACTGAGTCGGTTTGGTGCAATACAACCCATAAACCACTACATCATGGATTACCAGTGTAGTTCTGCTCCAGTTCAACTCAAGCTGATTAAACCTCTTGCAGACATCTCAAGGACAGCTCCTTAATCAAGAGAAACAAGTCCCATCACAGACAGTTTTAGTCTTTACTGGCTTTTGTTTGTTACCACACAAACCTTTACCAAATGTGTACCAAAGAATTGTCCACCTGTGCTCTAACCAGTCCTTCTAGTTCAGGAAACAACCAGCTCAGATTAACAACACTTGTTATTAGGTCTGTAACTTGGCAACCAGATGGACACACACAAACAGAGAGAGAACTGATTAAAGCAAGGATGCCAAGAGTCCCAGTAAGTGTTAACTACTTAATACCCAGAAACTGAGACTGAGTATAATAAGACATTTATTTGACAGTAAAGTCCAGAGAAAATGGTAAAAATGATGACATGGCAAAAGAGTCTCAGATAATTATTTCATATCTCTAAGGCAGAGGCTGTTGCCAGATATTATAGTGAAGTTATTAGCCCTGTAGCTTTGATACAGTATCAGCCTGCAACATTAATTGGCTACTTATGCTGTTGCAGGCATGATCCTTCTCTGCCTCTCGGGCTGCTGAGGCATCAAAACAGGTGGAACATAAATGGCACAGCATGTGCACCTCAGAGTCGTGACGCACCCTGGTATTTCTAAAAGCTGTCATCCATTTTGTGGGCAATGATGACGATAGTGGCGAAAGAGGGGTGGGGGTGGTATCTCTTGGTTGAAAGGGCCATCAAGTGGCCAGAAATTGAATTGCACCTTCAAACGGCTGCAGAGCCACAGAGGCTCTGTTGTAATGAAGCGAATAAACTGGTGAAACACTGCTTTCCCTTGAACTGAAAGGGTCATGCTTGAGTGGGCATTTTGAAGCAGGCTCAAGGTGTCATTTTCTGCTAAATGATACTGTAAGAGAAATGATTCCCAGTCTTCTATAGAAAAAAAATGTAATTGTAATAGGTAATATTGTATTACATTTCGCTTCAATAGACATTAGGACTAATGTCATATTTCTGAATAAAGTTCAATCATACCTGACTGACCTCACAGATTGAAAAGCTACCATAATGTCTGTAAGTGACACCACAGTCCTCTTGTTTCACTGGGATATCCTTTACAGGCTCCTCAGTGACTCCGCTATCCAACTCCCTGTAATGGCACACTGCATTCCTGAGAAACTAAAGAACTCTTGGGTTCTGCAGGTGCCAGTGAACAGTGGTTGTGCTCAGATCAGGCCTTCTGGTAGAGGTCACATAGAGGGCAAGGTCATTCAGAAAAAACGCAATTTCTCATCAACTTCCTTAGATCACTTGGCCTAAGGAATGAGTTGAATAGTGAGCGAATTTGGGTTAACAGAGCATGAAAGTTACAACTTCAGTCCCTGCTGATGTTCATGGCTTGGTGGCCTTCATGTTAAAGTGATGACTGGAATCCAGCCATTCTGAGGTACTCCACTTCATACTTCTACTCGTCTTTTAGAGGGAAATATTGTACTTTTTTACTTATTAGTAGATACTGATTGTGGGTTAGGATTAAAAAAACCCATGGTGAGCATGAATGATACTTGTAGGTACTTGTATATTCTGTTGTTAAAACTTATGTACTTAATTTTTTAATGAAAGACTTTTCATTGTAATTGAGTGATTTAACACTGGGTTATTATTATTTTTGCTACTTTTACTTAAGTAGAGGAGTTGACTACTTCTTCCACCTCTCTTGACTCTTGAAATGAATGATATCATGTAATGAGAACAAAATGTCAACAATATATGAATATTATTGACAAGGTGGCAACATAATGAGTTATTGTTTGAGTTTTAGAGTTTTAGAGTTTTTGATGATGATATAATGAAGCACAGTTTTTCACTGGGTCCCAGGCTATAAATATGCCATGTTTGTCCTGCAATCCTTTTGCTGATATTTTATCTCGATGCTCAATTAATTCACAAAGTCTGCATTTTCATTTCAACATGCTGCTCAGCTTTCTTTTTGATGACTTGGCTGATATTTTACACCATCAATCTTCAGTGTTTTGATGCAGTAAATAAAGACAGCAATCTGCTTTGCTCATACAGAAACTACAGAAAAGCTGCCCCCTGGAGGAGTTGAGGCACTGGTCTGAGGTGAGTAAATGTTAGTAAATGCAACACTATTTTAACTGACTAATGAGTTTCCTTGTTGACATTATGCTAACGAGTAAGCATGTGTTTGTTTAGTTGAGATGAAACCTGCATGCTCTTCCTGAAAATATCAATGTTTAAGCGATGCATTCAAAATTATTTTGAAAAATGTTGTGAGTTTTGCATAGCCTATTTCAAATGCATATTACATTTCAATCTGATTCAATCAGTAAATTCAACTTAAATTCTTTCTGTCCATAAAGTTTGCTGGACTTGTGAGAGACAAATAAAAAAATCTTAAAAAATATCAAATATCCTTACTTTAATTCTTCATATGGAACAAAAACATGTATAGGATCCTTCACTTCTAATAATGCAACCCAGTAGTCTTTCATTTAACATTTCATTTGTTTAAACTTTGGAAAGCTCCCTCCAGACACACAGAGTAAATTAAAGAAATGTTTTCACAGATTGAATCTTCTGGACGAGTAAACTGTAACCTACTCCATGTGTTCATTTCCCCCTTTAATATTTTAGAAACTGTCTCTCTTAATTTATGAATACGTAGGCTGTGCTCACCTCTTCAAATAGAGGTAGGCTACAATAATTACTTTAAATGTGTGTGTGCTCATATTGCTATTACATTTTTAATGTGCTGGTTTTATGAGCATCCACTTAAAAAATGAATAGACTTCATCTAATTGATGATGAACATTCTTGTAATTATATTTCTTATTCATTATTGACTAGTTGTTGTTTCAGTAACAGCCGCGCGGTGGTAGCAAAGTCGTGGACGTCATGACGCACATAGCGCGTTCTAGTATGCGCTCGCGCGTGTGCGAGTGACTGATGGGGCAAGCGTTAGTGTCTCTGTTCATGTCAATTTTTCAAAGTTACACCGAAGAGAAACCCGCTAACCTAAAAGACCTAAAAGTGTCTGTGAACTGCCCACCTACAAAAAAAAAGAGACACATTTAAGGATGAAAAAGTTAGAAATATACCGGCTCTTTCGGTTTCCTGACGTGACCCGTCAAAAGTACGGAGGAGGGAAAGTTACCGTCTGTAGTGACACCAGTTCATTCACGTTAGTAGCTCAGATGCACGGGGTGAGTGGGAGGGTCTGTGGCTGTGTCTGCACACCACTTTACGCTCTCAAGTTGGAGCAGTGAGGAGGTACACGTTACAAGTGTGGATTACTGTCAGCACCCGAGGTGACTGGACCGATGAGATGGTACTAAAACACCACAACAGCCCTCTTCTGCTCACCGTCACCTGCATGTGCTTCTCGGGAGGTTTGCTTTGGTCCTATCAGGAGGAGGATGCCAGTGACGGGTAATTTGTAGGACACGTTAAATGACACGAGGACTCCTTGCAACGAGATGAGAGATAAATGTTTATTTTGCTTTTCAAAATGTCTCCTTTCACAGGGGAGAGTGCTCTGAAAATAACATTTCTACAACAAAGTACCCCTGCGTGAAGTCGACTGGCGAAGTTACAACATGTTACAGGTACAGTAGGATGATTCATGTGGTTGGATGCTGTTCAAATTGTGTTATTATCCAACTGAACAGGGTTATAATAGTGTGAAATGATCAAGCTGCAGTGCACTGTGTATGTAGCTGTACATGAGTTTAAATTGAACTTGTCATTTCCTATTCAGAGCAGGGATGTTATGTTGAAAAGGTGCTTGTTGAAAATGGGCCAGTGAGAATGAAAATACTTTTTACTTGGTGTGACAGCTGGGCACCGTTTCTGCATATGAGCCACTGAAAGATAAATGTAAGTGAAAACTCTGAGGCTGTTAATAGCATTTAATTTATTTGATTCAACAATTTAGTTTATTGTTTTCAATGAATCTACTGTGGTCAGTTGTTTATCGCTTGTAAAATTTCTGCTTCCTCGCAAGGCTGCACCTTGTCCTCACAGATATCACAAAACATGAACGGAATTCTGTAAAAATGCATCAGATGTGTTGAAATGAAGGGCTTTTTGGGGACAGATGAGCCAATGTGGAGCTTCCCTCTTAATCATCCTTTGTGAACTTAAGGGATCATTGCAATCTAAATATCCACAAGACCCCAGATAGGCCTGTTCTGCTCTTACACTGGCTTTAATTATGACAGCTCGCAGACACAGTGGACACAGCGGTGCCTCGCAGCAAAACTCCTGTCAGAGGCTACGGATTAAGTTGTTAGAACCTAATCTGTCTCCATTGCAAGGGGCCACCTCACAGGCATAATGAAAAAACTTTTACCTACTGACTTTAAAGAGGCATTTTTAGTCAAAAAATCAGTTTGGATATCCACTGCGCTCTCCTTTTTTAAGGCAAATTCATTCATTTTGGGAAAGAGAGCATGGTTTACATATTAAGAGTATGCGATAAACAGAATATATACAGTTCACTGCAATAAGGTTTGACAAAGAGCTTAAAAAAAGAGCATGTGCTACTCTCCAACACCCACACACTCCCTATGGTGGTCATTTAAGATACGCTCATTGTTACATTGGACAGCTGATAAATGCTCAAACATCACTTTGCAGGAATGTAATGCTTTTCTTTCAGGCTGAGGAGATGGGCGCACTGTTGCTTTGGAAACACAATCATGCAAATTATTCAGGGAACTAATTTCAAACATTTTGTTGATGATCTTGATTCATAGCAAATCTATTTTTGTTAGTCCTTTTCTGGGAAAGCATATTGAGAACTAAAGAAATGCCAGATTGTTGAATATCTTCCCTGAGAAGTCTTCCAAATGTAGACTTGGTAAGTTTTCATCTCTGCATCACTTGACAAACTGCTGGCCATGGTTCAAGCTCACAGTGACATCCTGTTTGATCTTCAAATCTCAAACACATTCTTAACATAATTATGTTGGTTTATGGTTATTGGCTGAAACTGCAGTTGTTTCCCACAATGTTTATTTAAAGAAGAAAAACTGTTTTAGCTAAGAGCCAAGATAATGCGTCCTGGGTGCATTTCAGTTCACCTGTGCGGTGTGAGCTGATGACTGCTCACCAGCCCTGTAATGGTTTTATTGTAGTGCCAAATATTCCACTCAATGATCTCAATTTGATAAGATTAATATTGCTTTGGCATTACAATTGACATTGCTTTTTCCAAAATGCAGTCATAGACCAATGCAATTGTGCCTTGGCATGACAGGTTTAGTTCAAAGAGAACCAAGTGATTTAAGTTGGCAAGATTCAGTTGCCAAAGGAAAATTAAGGCTTATGGCATTCATTAGGCACTCTGTATCACTATCAGTGTCTCTGCACATCTTGGAACATTTTGTTACTGTAATTTACATTTTTTTTAACACTGCCATTGGAACTATTTGTGTAAAGGTTTGCAAACCACTCAAGCTTACGGTACACATCGCATTAGCAGTTCCTTCATGAGCTGAATATCGGGGTCGTGATCGTGGTTAACTGAAGAAACAGGATATTCAAATCCTTACTGAATTATCTAATCTAATCTGATGAATTTGACAATGCTGTTTTTAACCCAGCCGGAGGCAGCTGCGACTTGCGAGAGCTTGTGAGAATCCATCTTGTCAGGCTTCAAACTCTGTGTCCAACAACAATGTTACCGGATCATTCAGCGTCCTACGAGGAACTACTGACAGCTATGGCGTGAGCTGCGGTCGTGGTTTAATGCTACGTTTGTGGGACAGTGTGTGGGAGAAGTGACCCTTTGCTTGAAAAAAAACAATGGCGGCTGCTAAAGAGGTTAGTGTAGATGTTGCTAGCATTAGTTATATGAGAGCTGGAGGGTATTTCCTAATTGAAAGAAGAGCAAAGAATGCTTTTCTTGATGGAAAAGATGTTTTTGCTCTACTCCTGACTGGCTTAACTAATAGTTTATATATACCTGTTATATAGTTTGTTGATATGATTAGTTGAGGTTTGCACATGCTAGACGGTGATAGACAGATTGTTCATCCAGTCAACTATCACTGGTATTTTTTGAAACTACCTACCCTTTTCCAGTTTCAAACGACAAGTTCCCAGATTGGTTCTGTGTAACAAACCATCCATATATAACCAAGTCAATTTCTGAGCTTTAGGGTTGCTGGTAGCTGGATCTGGTTACACTTGGACTAAACCAGGCTAGCTGTTTTCAGTCTTTATGCAAACCTAATCAGCTGCTGGCTCAAGCTTCATATTTAACAGACAGATGTTTAAGGGACATCGATCTTTTTACCCAACTTTTAAAAAGAAAACAAATAAGCTTATTTCTCAAAATGATGAATGATTTAGAAGCATTGACATTCAAGTCTTCTGTAGGTCTAGTGGGAGATGAGAGGACTACATTTTGAAACAGGCCCTCTTTGGCCATGGCATTCCACAGTGTGCACAGTTTAAAACTCATCCTTGGAGCATCTATCATATTGTGAAACAGCACCAGGGGAGTCACCAGAGACCCAGAGAGCATATGTCACAGTACAAGAGAAGTACCAGGGCCTCGGCTGACTCTGACCTTATCTGTCTCACTGTCAATGGAGACACATTCTTCTCTCACTGGTCCTCTGGGTTGTTTTACATGGAGATTGTCATATTTGAGTTCTATTATTTGTGTTTAAGGTCTAGTGTCTTACAGGCTGAAGGGTTAAATATGCTTGGCTCATAATAAGATGTGAAAGGTAATGCAGGGTTTTTGTTCCAGAGGTTGCACTTCAATTATAAATGCTTGTGATTGCAACATAAATGCTTCACTAAAAACCAAAGGAGAGTTTGATTAAACTGATAAGGTGTGAGCTGTTTGTTCCATTTTGGCAACATCTTAAGTGCTATTCGGTCACTGCTGTTGCATTTGAACAGTATACCTGCCAGTGATCAGTTTGTAATCATTGCCAGTTCTATGACTTATCTTTGTTAGGTTTTCTGTTTTTGTTGCTGATGGTGGCTATCTTTTCTTTGTTGGTTTGACCATTGTGGTTATCAGCGGTCATGCTAACAATCGTCTTTATCCTCTTAGTGGTTTTTTTTCCAAAACAGTTGCTGCTGTTGAAAACCCATCAGCTTGTGTACAGAGAATTTTCTCTCTTTGGCTTGTGTCACAAAGCAAGATTACTGACGTGGCTGGACAAATGCACTGAGCATAACCCAGAAGAGGTTTTTAGTCCATGTTGCAGATTTGCAGAGCATCCAAGTTTTACTCAGGAGTTAACTTCATAATCCTACTTTGTGAGACAGACCCCCTGGGGGAAAGCAGCAAATCTTTGAGCTTTCATGAATTACTGCAGGCTGAATCACTTCATCAGTTGGCAGTAGAGAGTGACAGAACATTTATTCATGAAAAGGTGAAGGGTTATGTACTAAAGATTCATAATTGTATTGTTTTTATACTGCTCAATCAAACACATTAAATGGTTGTAAATGTTAAGATGTTTTTTCACCTGCTGAGATTAAGTATCTTGTGACTTTGAAAGTCCAAGATGAGATCCAGATCCAATCTGTTAACCATCATAGGATGGAGACACATTAATATTCTTTGTTTATAACTTTTCTCAGGTGACAAGAGGGTACATGAAACAGTGATTACATTGGCTTGATTTATTGTGTATACGATGTCGGCCTTACCTACTCTGTAAAGGAAATGCTTCTCTGGAAAAGAAGCAGAACACAGGCAGAGTGAGTCTTTCTACTCTACAGCTGCAACAGTTACACATAATTGATGTGTGGCATGTGTAATTGTTGCTTTGTTATTTTTCCAAATAATTCTTGTCGTACTGAGCATTTTGTTGCATACTCTGGCAAC
>NW_023339774.1:15398208-15407009 GCF_004916995.1 Morone saxatilis | reverse complement strand
ACCTCTGTTCCCTTCTCCTCTGCTCTGGAATTCAAGGGAAACTGGTTTACGCAGTAAGGAAACTGAGGATAACATTTCCTCAGCCCCCCTGTGAGACATGATAGCCACGATACTTCTCATGCACTTGGCTGATCCAAACAGCATTGTTTATGTCCCGTAAATGTCGCCTTCAATTCATTCCAACGAAGTAGGTTGGAATTTTTTCAGAGGTCTCTCTTACATCTCTTTTTCGTCTTTTTTTCGCATTGTATTCTAGTGAATCAAGTGTCCCAGAAAATTGTCAAAAATCATTCGATAGATTTCCCATGCAAAATGAGTAATTGAGTTATATTGCGATGTGGAGTCCAACAGTGGGGGTACTTCAGACTGATTATTCAACTTGGCTACAAGGCTTTAAGTCTCTCTTGTTTCCTTGGTTTTCATATCTGGTTTTCACATCAAATGTAAATGTATTCTGCACCTTGGAATAATCCTCTCAGTTGGACTTCTGTTCCCTCTCCCAATTCAAATAGCTTTCAACACGGGAAATACACTTGGGGGTTCTTTGTTGCCATATTGTCATCCCTCCAGTGATCATAGATCCATGAAGGATATATTGTGGCACAGCTTAAGGCGTTCAGCAGGCACAAATTAGTTGTTATGTTTTGTTCTTTTGGGCCGTTACATTTCTGATACAAATATAACTGTTCTGGAAAGTAGAATCAGTCTAGATTTATTAACAGCACATGAACAGCATCTTTCAGGAGAACTTCTTGGTGGAAAAACATGTGACTCAAGGAAAGCCCCCAATGTCATAATGTTACTAAATGAATGTCAACACACACACACAAACACATGAGGACAAATCCACTTTTGTAATGTAGTTATTTAAGGAGTCTGTATGTCTCTATGTTGGAGTCTATTAAATAGATCAAATAAAACGTTCCCATTTGAAACATTTTGAATGTGTGCTGATAGTGAGGCTTTAGGTGAAATTACACATATGCTGATACAGTATAATTAGTCATTAAGCGTAGTGATTATTGGATGAAAGAATGAAAGCTCTCTGATGGAAAACGACTGCACATGAGGGAGTTGGAAAATATTAGGCAATTTAATATGATTACTCTCAGACATTCTATATAGATGTGTTTTTTTTTTATTACTTACAAACCCAATTATCATCCACCTCATGTATGCTACTGGATATGCGTCAGAGAACCAGTTAGTAGACTTTATAAGTATACTTGTCAAGTCTTGCCTACTTGCAGGTACAAGAAAAAAGGGCAGCAGTGCAGTTCATGTCAAAAGATTTTTGGAAGATCAGACCTTTAATACAGTTGTTGTTCTGTAAACAAGGTTCTAGTGGTTTTCATTTTCCAAAAACACAGGGACAAAGTGCCAAAGCAGGCATTTTTTAATTTATTAAAACCACATCTGGAATTACTTACAAAACATTTTTAAATTTGATTGAAACCGCAAGTTATTTTTTATGAATGGCATGATTATAAACTATTGAATTTCTGGAATTAAAAAAAATAAAAGCCGTATGATAAAGCAACTAAGCTGACTGAGGAAGGAGCATGGAATAAGTCCAAGCAGTTTCCCAACAGCCTTTTGAGTGAAACAGAGTTTACCGGAATTAACCTCAGTAGATGCAGAATCAGATAACACTTCTAAAAGTCATGCCAATCAAAAATGCCTGAAATGATTTACAGTACTTGGCACTGATTTCCAGGTTACTGGTTTTGATGCTGTATGACTAATAAGAGAAAAAGTAAGAGTGAAAGTTACTGGTGTAATGTAGAAACTCTGTTATTGAAAGGCAATAAACTGCTTTTACAAATTGCTGAATACATGTGCTAAATAACTAACACGTCCGTATATGGTCTGATATATCCCATAATTCATCATAAAACAAATCATACATAATGATACATAATGTCCTGTCAAAGAAAAGACATCAACATCTGTTTTCTATCAATATTCAGAACAAGGGTATGTATCCTGTCAACACAAGTAGACTGCTGTATTACAGACTGTACTGTGGATTCAAGCAGTTGACATGAACATTTGGTGTTACTCTTTAATGTCAATTTCCGCACAGTTGAACATCAACAGGCTAAAGGCAAAGAGAAGAAGGTCAGCTGTCGAATTAAGCTAATGATCCTAGTATGTCTGATTTAAATACTGTTAAAAACAAATAAAGAAATACTAATAATAACATGATTGGCAGGACAACAGCATTTGTCTGTGCCTTCCAAACCATTAGGCTACGAATCCCTGTAAATAAATCTGTTTTAAGATTTAACAACACTATGGTTAAGGTTTGGTTCGGTTTAAGCACGAACTTGGTTAGAGTTAGGGGAAGAGCATGGTTTGGCTTGGAATTACCACTTCATTAAGGTTAGGGGACTTTCGTCATCATGGTTACAATAATAACCACTTGTTCAAGCTCTAAGAACCACCACTGTCATGATTTGAAGAAGCCACCATTGACTTTTGGCAGGAAATAGACATGTTTTGTTGACCCACTAGGATAAGAGTCATTAATACAATTGAGGCCTATAGAGGGATTTGTCACTTCAGTGTAAAACATATGTTGTTTTTGGGACAC
Organism: Morone saxatilis; assembly: GCF_004916995.1. Classification (NCBI taxonomy): domain Eukaryota; kingdom Metazoa; phylum Chordata; class Actinopteri; family Moronidae; genus Morone; species Morone saxatilis. The sequence continues at coordinate 15,404,413 of NW_023339774.1, read as the reverse complement.
CTGCTGAAACAACTGTTACTGTTGTATTTCTTGGGAGGACAGTGTCCCTTTTCAGTCTCTTCTCAGTTGGTCAGACAAAAGTAAAAAATAATGGATGAAGTTTAAATATGTTCATCTCATGGCCTTTGAATTTGGGCCATTGTATTTACAGACCCAATTAAAGCCCCTAAGGTACAGAAACTGAACCCCTATGTTCAGCAGTTTCTTTTGTTTTCCAATGTACCTGGAGCTTTTTACACTTGGAAGTGAACAGGCTATTTTGAGTGTTAATTCATATAAGCAGCTTCTCTGCTATTAAACCTCTCTGGCAGAATTTTAAAGTTACTAACCAGGTTTTTCAATAACACTGGACTGGAAAGAACCTATCTTGTGCCAGTTGTTGCCTACAGGCAAATTGTAACAATCAGGTTATTGTGTGCATTCCTTGATTGTTTTGTTATTTTTGCTCATTCATACTTTTGATTTATTATCTGCCTGTGTGCTCATGTGCATGGCCCACTTTAGTAAATACCCTGCACAGGTGGGATTAGTTGCACCTGCATGTGCTGTTCTGGGCCTATAGACCTCATTTGAAATACACCATTACTCATTTGTTCAACGGACATACCATAAAATATATACCTGTATGTTCATTGCTGTGCTGCACCATGGTATTGAAAGGATGCTTCAAATGTTATTATATGTTACTACATTTTGATCTAATGATTGTTAAGAAATTAAAACTCAAGCGGTTGATGCAAAACACAGTTCATTTATTTTTTCAAATATATCAAGAAAACCTTTATAGAGTAGAGTTACTCAGCATAAGACAAGGAGAAAGTATTGCTTTTTTATGATTATCACTATTGGTACTTTAGACTGTTTTCCTGTCCAATAGAAATATTATTTATGTTCATGTTACTAATTCATAGCACATAGGCCCCTGAGCCAGCCATTATTTTGTGTCATTTTAATGGTGTCGCACTTTGCAACACATTTTGAATAATATTGTTATAGAAGTCGAGCCAATTGGTCATGAGTAATTTCTGCAGGTCCTGTCATTGTTGTATTAGTGTGGGGTTGGAAGTTCTCTCAGTTAGGGCTGAACTGTGTTGTGAGTGGGAGGTGGAGGCAGGTTTTTCAAGTCTGATTTATATCCATCATTCAACTTTGCTCCCATAGGGGGGTGATATTTTACAAAGCTTTATTATTATTATTTCAGATGAGATTTTAAAGAGCTGATTAGCCACAGTCTTAGTATGCCCTATTAGGTAAAGGATGAATTCCCATCCTACTTCTTAAAAGCACCGCGGAAGATACAGCAGTGTAAGTTATCATAGTGAGAGCAGGGGAGGACATGTTAGTGTTCAGGAGCATTCCTTAGTGACGGATGTAGAGCACAAGCGGCAGCAAACATCCTCTCTCTCCTCTCTTATGTCTTTAGTGCATTGCACTAAATGAATTAAAGTTGTGTGTCAGAAATATACATACAGTAGGTGTTCATAACTTTGCTATTGAATTCACTATTTCATTTTTTTGTTTTACCCAAAATGTCTTTAAATAATTGGAAAAGTATATTATTTCCAATTTTAATCAGACTTATCAGTATTACATTTTCACTATTACTGGACAGAGAGTTCCGGAGAGAGAGAGTTTGGTTTCTTACAAATGCATTTTCATTTGAAAGAAGATTGTAATATGAAACATGCCTTTATTGGAAAGACCAAGCCTTTCTCGCTTTGTAATGTGTCCTAAAGCCTGGAGTTGTCTTATCAGAATAGTTCCACAGCAGTTGTTTGGATGATTTTGACTTATTGCCCAGAGTACTACAGGACTATAACTATAACTACAGGACATCCACCTGTCGTCTTTTCACCTGCGGTGTCATACTGAAAACCGGTAGAAGAAATTGGCATCTGTGTTCATTCATAAATGAGTGCTGGTGGTCACATCCTCACACTTTTAGATATTCTTTGTTCTGACCTTAAATATCAGTTTGAAATACATGCTAAGTGGTAGTAGATCATAAATTAAATGAATTACAAGATTTATTTGGGGTCCAGTGATCTTTGAGACCTTGTGTGGTCTGTTTCACATTCAAGTTGGAACATTTTCAGATCACAGACATTTTTCCATATCCAATCCATGTCAACATTCTTTTCTGATATTTGGGTTTCTTAAAATTCTTGTTTCTTTTGGTTGATGCCCATTCACCAATCAGTTTCTTTCCATGGAGAACTGTTGTGTAGTCACGCTTTGGTCATGCTGTGGCTTTGCGAGGGTTAAGAGATGTGGTGATGTGTAAACCACAGGCTGAGGTCTTTCTGCCTCCATGCCTGTGCTCTGTATATATAAGACCGTGCTCTAGTTGTTTTCAACATGTTATTACATTCTACCCTGAAGAAGATATTAAAATCAGCCCTTGGCAACTTCTCGACAAGTTAATTGAAAGCAATTAGGAATGAGCCCAATTGCTTAAACTTTTCACTAATTATAATTCATCGTTGAGCCACTTGAAGCCTTTATTTATTCTCCCATTAGTCAAATGAATAAGCTGCTAATTTCTGAACGACAGCGGCTAGCTAAAGGAAATGTTATCAGTCATGTTTAATTTCAAACAGCTGCAGCAGCATTCAGTGTCAGTAACACATTTTGAAAAAGGGGCTTAGTTTTTTTTAATGTTTTTATTTTTTTTATTTTGGCAGCACAGATGTTGCCCTTCCATTGAGAATTTTGTTTGTATGCTGCTGAATTTTAATGTTTGTGTCAGTGGTAATTCAGTTTAACAATATTCACCACCACCATCAGTGTGTTTGTCCACCTGTGAAGACCATGTTGTACTGTAGTCGCAGAGCTACAGTATATCATGCCAATCTGCTTAAATTAGTCAGACATTTATCTTCCTTCTCACCTTGACCTCTTGTCTGCAAGACGGATGTATTTGTTTAATTTGTTAGGAACCGCACACATTAATAAGTATTATTTTAAATTATAGTCTGAGTTGGCCAGTGCTGGATATTTTTTATGTGCAGTCCCTGGACAGAATATTAAATTTCACCACTTGCAAGTATTAAAATAACATGAAAACCACAAAGCCTCAAGTGGGCTAACATATGTCACATACCACAGATCTCAGTTACCTTACATGCTGCATGTCATGAAAACATATGAAACTGATAAAAGATGCAATATAATACAGTAACTGCCTCACATGTATCCTCCAGCCTTGATGCAACATTAAGATACATCAACTGGGAACTATTAATATTTGTACAAAATCGTATGCCAATCCGGCGAGTAAATATTGAGATATTTCACAGGATAACTGAAACATTTGACCTATTAGTAGCACTAGAGGATAAGTCAGAGGATCACTAAAGTGAGTCGGCAGTCACTGGTATTAATTCTCTAAATACCATGAATACATGTACAAAATTGAATGGCAATCCATCCATATATTATTGAGATATTTCAGTTCAGACCAAAGTGCTGTACTGACAGACTGACATTGTCATTCCTAGCCACGCGGGATGTAGAAACAGGAATTGACCACATACTTACTGGTCAAACACAAGACAAAAACCGGTCATGAAAGCCAGAAATATCACAGTTCTATGCATCCAGTCTAAACACGAAAAGCCAACAGTCAGCTCTTATAGCTTTGTAACACCTCATTTAATGCTCCCAAGTGCGATTGCTGATAAACCTTTTCTAGTTCCTCAGTAAATTAACTGTATTGATTTATCTGTCACATGCCCGGCTTGAAGCGCCTGTGTCAAGTGGCTTGAATGGATTGTAGATTGATTCATTGTTGGAGAGCTCCTTTTAAAATATAAAGACCTTTTTCATGGTACTTCATATATTTCTTGTGAAATCCACAGGAGGAGGTAGCGACACGGTATACCAACTCCAACTAATGAAAGGTCTCAAGAACATCTGCTTTTTACATTTAAGTCTATGAATATTGTTGGAGTCAACCTTACATGTCTACAGTGAGATGAAAGATATTCCTTATAATAAATGATAATATGTCATAAACTACTGGTGATTTGAGTTCACCTTTCAGGAGGCCAGTTCTTCCGGGACCAGTTTCCTTGAAACACATTTTTCATCCGAACTATTTTGCAACATTTGCGTAGCATGGCTACTCATGTTGTAGTATTTATTGTTTAGCAGATTTTGTCCAAACTGTTAGCGTAATGGGCTGCTAAATCTGTTAATAATACTAAAGAAATTACATTACTAATAATTCCTTAGAGATTCATTTCCCTGAAGTGGAAGTTGCACGCTTTCACAGTAACTCCAGTGTTCGAAGACGGTTGGTAATATATGGCTGGGGTCCAGTAAATGATTTGAGTCAGAAACACATGGAAGGGCTGATGGTGGTTTACTGTAACAGGCCACAGACAGCCGTGCTCTGTATAATTTCCTGTTGTGTCAGTATCCGAGACATCACACACACCTCTGCCCTTGTCCTCAGCTTTTTAAGCGAACGTTAAATATTAATGAAAACGTGACATTAAAGCAGATTGATTTCATTATGGATCACTTCACATTTTACAACATGTGGTCAGAGTCAAATCCGATTTGCTTGAGCCTGGTACACTACTGAGAAAACACAACAAAGAGAGGCAGAGACTCGGGCTACCTCTTTTATAGCCGACTGGTAGTATTGTAGGTCTAGCTGTCTGCCAAAGCTGAGCAAAGCTGAACTTATTTTCTGGTGCGAGTCTCATTGAAAAACTGACAGCTTTGCTGGATTATTTTGCAGATGCCAGCACAGCAGGGGTGCTGTACATGGCAAGTGTAGCTGCTAACAGCAGATAGTTTGCAGCTAATATGGAGTGGTCTTTATTTCAAGTGACCCTTTTCAGCCACACAAAAAGTACCTATTGTTCACCATGTATTAGAAACAGTAATTTATTCCCTATATGGCTGCATATTGGAGAGGCAGGCAGGGACATATGTTTATTGTTTTTGTTAATAAGGGCTCACTGTTGTGAACCTCACACCAAAGCCATGATGGAACTCGCAGTCACTTTTTGTTTTGCAGTCTTTTTGAGCAGAACACATTCTGATAATGTGTTTTTTTTTTTTTCTGGCGCAGGGATACAGTCATAATGTAGTTAGGTAGTGCATGCCTTGACACAGGGAAGAGCACTCATACAGTGGCTTCACGTTTTCTCTAGTTAGACAGATACTTAAATTTGATGCCCTGATTTGCCCTATTTGTGTGGGACTGACAACAGACAAATGATTGATTTGGTCTTTGCAATGCCTAAGTTTTCCAAAGTCCAAAGTTTTTCTTGCTTTGGGCTGCAATTCAATTCCAGTACTGATTAGTCTGCAGGTTATTATTTTTAATTAGTTGATTAATCATTTAGTCCAGGGGCTTTCAGAGGGCTTTGGGGGATGTAAAGGGGAAGTATAATGTTGCCATGGAGTGATGATTCTCAGGCAAGGCATGTGTTATAAGGGGCATATTTTTTCTATGATTTCGAAGCAGATTTATGGGCATTTTCTTCACAATGGACATTGGAGAGACTATGAATATGTGCATTATGTCTGTGGTTGTTTTTTTGCATTTATTACAGCATGTAAAACAAGTGTTTGTTAATGTACATTTTTTTACGTTTTACTATATTGTGGTTTTACTATATTGAGATTGGTTAATAGTTAATATCTGTATACTAACCTCCACTTAGGCCTGCACGATAAATCGTCTTATAAATCGCGCATCTCGATTCACCACTTGCGCGCGAGTTTAATTTGAAATGGACTTCATTCTCATTTGAATTGTACGAGCCGACTTTCATCACAAACGTTTCTTATTGTGAGTTTAATGCGGTCCCAGCGCTGGAGGTTAACGTCTAGTGTTCCGCATCCAAAGTTCAGGGCTTCACTTCAGCCAATGACAAGTTGCTTTTCAGTCACGTGTTTTCACTCGTGGAGGCGAGCGGTAGTCCGGAAAGTCTGCAGTCGTTGAAACCTAGACTAGTGCGACAGGACTAAAAATGGATGATGAAAACCCAGTACAAGAAGTGACGAGAATCAGCCAACCAGGTCTCAAACCGAACTTGTTCCGAAAAAAGGCTCGCATTCGGTGGTGTGGAAGTATTTCGGGTTCAAGCAAGACGACGAGGGTCAGTCTAATGTGATTTGCAAGGCATGCTTTGCCGTCGTTGCAGCACCGCAAGGTAATACCACAAGGTAATACCACAAATCT
>NW_023339774.1:15387306-15398108 GCF_004916995.1 Morone saxatilis | reverse complement strand
TGTGCTTACAACTACATTATAACTGTTTATACTGTATACTGATTATAGGCCTACATGCTAAATATGGGGGGCTTAAAGTATTGTCAATAAAAAATCAATTAAATAAAACAGAAAAGTGGCTAATCTTAACATTGGAAGAGTTGCAAACAGTGAATTTGTGGCATATTTCATTATTTTTGCTTCTTAAAATTACTGAAACGATTATGCAATCATCAAAAGGGGTAAAACACATGAATGGGTGTTGGCTGCGGCCATAACATGACTATTGTGTTGCTACAGCACAGACAGCATGTTTTCGCAGTTACCAGACCTTCCCTTTACCGTTGTGTCACAAGGGAGGAAATGAAAACAAAAAGGCAAGAATTAAAAGCTGAGTTTTGAATTAGTGACATTCAATTGAGTGATGCATTTGCACAATTTTCAAACCAGACTGCTTGTTTTTTTTAAATAAGGGGCCTTACCAAGGGGTATTGTACCAAAACTGTGTAACTGTCACGGGCTGTGAACACTGAGTTCAGACAGTCATTAACCAATAGGTTATGTTAATGTACCATGTTAGTGATCAAATGGGGCGCCGTTATTTCTCTCGGGCAGACAGATATTTGCACTCGCACTGGATACAGATAGAAACCGCATGTCAGAGAGCCATACATTTTAAATGGAGAGAGGGAATTTTATTCAAGAGGATATTTGTCATGTAATAAGCCAACTAAATAGTTTTTACTTTACAGAAGTTATGTCTTAATGGTCTGTCTTTCTTCTTATAGTATCATGCCTTTGTAATTTTCCCTTCCAGTTTCCTCGTTTGTGGCTTGCTCCCAGCATTTAATTTACCACATTATTGTCTACATGTGTATTAGGATTTCCTTCCCCGGGCTATCCTCTCAATTAGAGACTATATTTCTATTAGAGAATTATATGTCTATATCTATGTTGTGTAATTCTCTATTTTGCATTTTGCTTTTAATACTTCCCCTTTGGAGGCTCAGGACTGCAGTAGAGTTGGCCCATCCAAGTACAAGATTTGTGTCTGGGTCATAGTGGGTTCAACACTCTTTTCAGTGTTTTTGCATATTGAGATTCAATCAGATGACTGCATGTAATCTGAAAGGAGTTGCCTTTAGTGAGGAAATCCCAAGAGAACTGTCGCGTGTGCAGCTCTACTGAGCCTTTTAGCCTCATTAGGCTCACAGTTTTGGTTTTATGGATTCTAATGGGTTGGTGTTGCTATGCGCCTGCTGGATGTGGAGGTATGTTATTGTTTTCTAACGTGTTAGCCAAAACAGTTTTATAATGTGATGTGTGTCTGGCAGATTGTCTTGGAGTTCCTTTGTCCCTTGTTGGCCATAAATGTATTAACATAGCTTTAAAATATCCAGATTTTCAGAGTAAATCCTCAAATAGCAATTAGTGTATGTGAATTATTTTGTAAGTTATATGGGGTATAAGCAGAGAACAATGCAGATTTCCAGTATTCTATCTTGTGTCATCTCCGTACAACACCAGATACTGAAAGGTCTACACACTTTATTTGTGTTGAAGAGGCATTGTGCCAGTAACAACTAGCCCATTCCAACCTTCTCTTATAAATTTCAGTATTGCTTGAAGCTCTCGAACAGCTGAGTTGTTGTTGGACCTCACAGTCTATGAAATGTCCCTTTAGTCTTCATGCTGAGTTATACTTCTAAGTGCTTTGGGGTTATAATGCTACAACTGTTGTCTGTAATGGCCTTCCTCCAACAGGCAGATATCAGCTTGTGGAAAAACATATTTCTCCAATATACTACCTTTTATGGCATCTCCAAACAACAATTGTCTATAATTTCATTATAATTACTGACAATAATAGGACACAATCAAAGCAAAATTAAATCAAGCATAGCTGATTTTATGGCAGCAACACATTTGAATGAGGAATGTTAGACAAAAGGTCTGCCAGTATAGAGAAAATGATGGTCTGTAAAATGTCTGATTTATTTTCTAAGTGTGGTATTTTTAGCAGCATAAATGACCTTTCCAAGAGTGTGTGTTTTTTCAGTCTTGAGGTCTGGAAAACACAAAGGTATCCAGGCATTTTGAAGACATACCCTCTGTACTTTGGGTTTTTTTATGTGTTCGTATAAACCCATTCTCCTCTGGGGTTGTTTTCTTGGGCTACATCACTGGCAGAAGTAACTGTCCCTCTTAATATATTGTATTTTCGTCTAGATCTGGAATAGCTAATATGTTGCTTAACTTTATTTCCCGTTTGTCATGACAACCAGTGTGTGCTTACAGCAGAAGGACACATTTTGACATGCTGGAGTTTTATTTCTAAATGACATAATGTAAATCTCCAGAACAAATGTCCAGACCAGGAGGCCTTGCAAACTGCAGTGCAAACCTTTGTTCGTTTGTTTATATTACACTTTGGTGACCCTAAACCTGCAGAGAGGGAGTCTGATGTTTTATCTGTGTGTGTGTGTGGGTGTGTGAGTGGGTGTGTTAGCGTGTCTGTGTTTGTCTGCATGTTTCCAAGCATAACTGATAGGGTTTATCTTACAGTGACAGCATTTAACCTGCCTTAAATATAAGGTTATCAACCCCAACACCCAATATCAAATATCCTGTGAAACTCTTATTTATTGCGTTTAGGTAATAGTACTTACAAGTTGTGGAATGAGGAATCTATTTTGGAAAAGGAGACGGATAATCTTCAATTTCAAAAGTGGAATTTTTGGATCTTTGTTGTGGTAATATTCATCAGTCAGAGGAACATATTTTGTTTGATTATAGCTTGTCTACTTCAGTAACAATGTGTACACTAATCCCTTTGAATACAAGATTGCAGGCATATTAAGGCATAACTAAGTATATGAAGATATCCCAGCATTATATTAGATCAGAATGAGCGATTGTTCTCATTATCAATTAATCCGCCATTTATTTTTATGGATATTCCATTACTTGGAGATAAGTATGTATCTCAAAAAACAAAACAAAAACATTGTTTTTCTTTATAAAAACATAGTATACTGCAAGGTCGATTCAGAAACATGTTTTGTATCTGGAACACACACAACAGTATCAACAGCTGCTAGGCTGTAACTAAATAAATAAAAATGGAAATCAAGTGTAAGGGTCAAACATTAGAGCACACATGTTGACTGGCCTCTGGCAATAAGAAGGAAACAGATTATTTTCCAGATTCCAGTAAAATCAATTTTTTCCTCATCTCTGCTCAGCTTCCTGAAAGGACAAATATTTATTCACGTTCAGTAAACTACCAATACCCTTTAAGAATTGAGTGACTCTTATTTGAGTGTGCTGTGTGGAAATGGCAATATCTTAAAGCTGCTTAAAGTTACAAGAACAACAGGGTTTTTCCATGTAATAAAAAATCATCATTTCTTAACATGAAGCATTCCTTAGAACAACCAAACAGCAGAGCTCATACATACGTCTAGCATTCCTTTCATTTATATGTACAATACCTGTGATTATACCCCCAGTTGCATTGTGTTTTCCTGACTGTTGACTCACTTCTTATTCTTTTTATGACAGCAGGCAATCAGTCGCTCAGCACTGGATTTCTTCAGGATCATTAAACAAGATCTGTGGCTGATAGCTGAAAAAATGACTAGTGAGTGTAGCTTCAGAACTATCATTTAAAGTTTTGTTTGACAGCAGAGGGAGTTGTGATACATGTAAGGTGACTTATAAAGGCAGCGCTTGAAAATTGGACTTCGTAACGTGTGGTCCTGTTGTGTGGATTTGAGAGAGAGCAGAGCCTTGACCCTTTGGAGAGTACAGAAGTCTGCAGTATATCTGCTGAATACATGAAAAGATGAGCAGTTGAGTTGTGGATTATTATGTAATCTAGAATGCCAGTGCCAGAGTTTTGGATTTGAAATAAAAAGAGAGTGATTTAGTAAGGAGACTGGATCTGGTCTTGAGGGAGCCGCTGCAGTTTAGACAAGAAGCTGAAAATTGAAAAAAATAGTTTGGGCACAGTTATTGTTGATGAGGAAATGTGTGATGAACAGATGGTTTTCTTTAAACATACTGAATGGGTTGTGCCTTTTTTGGTAGGTTTTGCACAAGAGTCAGTTGACTAAGATTTAAGAGTCAACGTGGTCTCGTCAATAATGACATTATGTTGAGTGTAGAGTATTGAACATGCAGCTTCTTCATTCTGAGATTAAGTCTAAGGTGTCTGGCAGATGTTAATGTCAATGATGCAACAATTAATTTGTCAATGTGTTTTTGATTAAATCCTTTAGTCTATAAAATGTCCAAAAATAGTGAAAAATGACAATCACAACCCTAGATGCCATCTTTAGATTGCATGTCTTGATATTCAATGTACAATTATACCAAACAGAGAAAAGTACAAAATCCTCACATTTCAGAAGCTGTAACCAGAAAATGTTTGACATGTTTAAAATGTATGCCTCTGATCTACACCATTCAGCATGAGCAGGCTAATTAGCAAAGCAAAGAAGCTGTTTCCTCTCCTCTTCAACAAACATCTTCTATGAGTGGAATGCAGACATGTTATTGTATATCACTGGCAGTGATGCTATACAAATAAGCCTCCGCTGAGCACACAGCTGTGTGTGTGTGTGTGTGTTTGAGTGTGTGATACCCTTTACTTTTGTAATTGTTATCCCTGTTAGAGAGAAGAGCTTGCTGGGATGTGATGAAGCGGTCCTCTCGTGCATGTACTGTATGCATCATCTTCTTCCTCTGTGCACACTTTTTGCTTTGACAGACTCATAGTTTCTTCCACTTTAACTCGTGTGTCAGTGTGAATTAGTGTGTTTCATTACAAGACAAAGCCAAGCCAGGCTGGTCCACCATGTTGGTTCAGGGGAGGTCCACTGTTTATAAGGTAATTAGAGTGCTTATGGTTCAGCCCGGGTAACTGAGGTCAGACTAATCTATGTCTAGATTTTAGAGGGGCCCCTGTAAAATGATATGTATCACCGGCAAAATGAAATAACCTTTAGGTGAAAAAAACAGGTGGCAAAACAGTCAGATTGTCTGTGATGTCCCGCTCACTTTGAACAAGTGCAGGAATCACTGTCTCAAGTTAAATGTCAGTCAGCGAGCTGGTATTGTGTGGGGCTTTGCGACTCTACAGACTCTTCCTATTGATATTCTTGTAAAAAAAAAAGTGTCATGAATGCTTTTGGGATATCTTCCCTCCTTGTTCTCTCACTCATGAATATGAATGAAATCCACATGTGTTTTGAATTTCTTTGATCATTTGCATGAAATACATGAGCAACTAACAAGCTTGCATAGGATTGTATTCGTAGCTGTTGTTATGAAAGGTGCTAAGGGCGCTGTGCGTCATCCCTCAGCGTGGTCTTGTTTTGTGTACTGAATATTCTAAAGGGCTTTATCTCTAATTATCCATACTTAATTTTTTTGGATGGTAGTTGTTGTATTAAATAATAAAACAACAAAGAAACATTCACATCGTGCTCTTTGACTGTCCCCTAGTGTGTCACTGCGGAGAGTGATTTAGATCTGAGCTGTTTCTGCTGTTCAAATAGTGTGAGCAGAGCTGAGGTGGACTGCTAAATAGCTTTTTGAGAGTCAGTGCCAGATATTGACTCAGACAGTTGTTTAAATATAGACAAAGCTGTTTGGAAAGAATTCTATCCTTTTTCGATTTAAGCAGTCTGGCTTGCATTTATAAAAAGTTACTTTTTGAAAAGTTAACTTGGCCCTCACCATGGGAAACATTACAATTTTACCCCAAGCTATTTAAACACTTACCGTACTGGAAAGGTGTGTTTGGACCGCAATCACTAATTGCAGCCTTAACCATTGCCACAACATGTCAACTTAAAACCAGGCAGTAAAAACAAATGTAAAACAGTTTGAATGTATATTTTCAACTATCAGCATTTCAGTATATGGAAACTCCAAGCACATACTTACAAATAGCTATACACCTATGGTATATGATGAGAATGTTATTTTCATGTATCAGCAGTTTATCTCCTGAGACCTTTCATATCAAAGACCTGACATATTTTCCACCCTAGGTTATTAATCGAATAGCTGGTTTGAGGTAATTTTATTGCGTTAGTGCACTGACCTTAAGCTTCATATCCCTCACCCAGATTCTTTATGTTTATGTATGTTGTTTGAGCTTGTAGACAGGCCATACCATACCATCTCGGTTCTGGATGTCTCCCAGTCTGCCTGTTTTCATGTCCATGTGTCAAAATATAGAAGGTTATCAAAGGGACAACACGAGATATCAACAATTTTAAATTAAATCAATTTGTATGAATGGAAAATGCCAGATAATACTGTAATTGTGTTTTAAAAGTGCTTTAATCTGCAAAGTAACCAAATATCACTCAGATTTTAGACAGAGTAGAGTTTATTTAATGATATAATGAGTGAAAGTATAATAAAGTAGAATATTGTAGGGCTAATAAGCATTTCTTTGAGTAATTTAATAAAGATACAGTTGACTAAAATTGAACTTCAGCACAGTTATGGATCCAGTTTCCATGGGATGTTGTTGCCTGTTTCATGATCTTCTGAAGAGGGACATAGATGTTTGTTTTCTCATGATTGGTCAACTAACCGTGGTTATTTTGCTAAGCTGGTTATTTGCTGTAAGTGCCTTCTGTCCTCCTGGGGATGTTATTGTGACGTGAAATATTGGTTCACACAGGAAACCATTCTCAGATCAGCTCTCATAGTCATAGCCTCTCCCATCCCAAATCACCACAACTTATGCTGAAATGTAATAAACTTACACACATTAAAAGACAGACACGGCGACAACTTTCCACAGTTTAACATTCAATGGTACATTTTACTGTATAGTTATCGCATCTAAAGACATGCAGTACTTCCATGCATAATAGATATCCTAGATTTATAAAACAATTTAGGGTGCAAGAAGAGTGAGTGGGTGCTTACGTTCCTAGTTCAAGTTTTTGAGACCAGTAGAGACTTTTACCAGTGTTAAGGAAGTTGAAGAAAGACCCAGAGACTCTAGTTTGGCTATGAATTAAATGGAAACATTTTAGCCTAAGCAACGAAAGCTACTCATTTCAGAAGAACAAATTAAAGTGCCTGTAGACACATCTACACAAACACACTCTACACTTCCACTTCCACTTAGACTAGCTTTGAAATTAAAGTGCCCAGGTTACCGTAAAACTTCTAATAATAGCCCAGGCTTTTATTTTGCTTAAATCACTGAACTCACCCTGCCTTTATTGGAGACAGGTGTCTGTATGGGACAGGCGTTTCATTCCTTTAGCACAAAAATCTTGCTCACCAAAGATGGAAATACTATAATACTGTGCTGCTTCTCTGAAGTTTTGTTCAGCAACACACACACAGTGTAATAAGGTGCATAAACTCACAAATGCACTACACATGGCTTGCTCTCACCTCATAGAGGGCCTCCTTAGTGGTCACTGTTCCTCTTCTACATCAACCACAACTGCAGGAGCTATGGCGGTGAGTGTCAGCAAAGACTTGAAATGAGATTGCTGCAGGTTAATATTCTTCAGTGGGTCCCTCAAGTTAATTATGGCTCCTCTTCAGGTAGTAAATATTCAGTTGTGTGAGAGAATAAGTACTTGGCTGCTCTGTATATCCTGTACCCATCAAAATGACTGTAAAAGCAGTCAACTGTAGAAGGTAGACCCATTAGATTGCAGTGGTGCAGCGTCAGTGATTTACTTTGTTTTACCATGGATTATATTTCTGTGATGATGTTATTGCAAGTAGCGTGACCTTTTTATAGATGGGTCATTTCATTCATAAATAGAATTGGAAGTAGCAAATGGAAAATCTTACTGTAATAAGATGAGAAACCCTGAGATTCTTGGTTTCAAAATGTATTACTGTGATACCCTCATTCTTTTCCAAGTCTCTAATGGGCCATTTAAGAGAAAGATCTTAGAAATGAATCTTATATCTGTCAGTTTAACTGTCTTCAGATAACAATGTCTGCTAGTTTTCCATAACATTCCCCCAAATGATTTCCTTGTGTATCATGTGTATCTCTTTATTTCTCCTGTTGTGTAATGTTTAGGAGCTGGAATTCAGACAGTTTTAGGAGGATGACAAGTCTGTCAGTCCACCACTATGGTCCAGACTGAAATATCTCAGCAACTATTGAATGAATTGCAATTACATTTTGCACAGAGATTCGTGGTCCCCAGAGGAGGAATCCCGCTGACTTTGTTGGTCCTCTGACATTTCCTCTACCACCACCATGAGGTTCGAGTGAAATTTCTTGACAACTTTTGGATGGATTGCCATGAACACATATATGTTCCCCTCAGGATGCATTAATAACTTTTCATCTAGCGCCATCATCAGGTCAAATTTTAAATTTGTGCAAATACATTGATTTCTGACCAAATACCTGTGTTTAGTGCTTCAGGACACTTTCTTTACACATTCACATCAGCCTCATGATGTGTTTAGTGCTAATAAGCCTATGTTAGTACATTAACACACTAATGAATATAATAAACATCATACCTGCTAAACATCAGCATGTTAACGTTCAGTAACCGCACACAGTTGGAGTGACTTTATTTGCTTCTTCAGACAGCTGGTAGTAACTGAAGCTCATTTATAAGGGGTGTCACACCCATGCCCTGTGATCTTCTACTTAAGTGCACTTTAGAACAAATATTACTGGAACCACTATAAAAAAAATGCAGATGAACATTTAACAGACACAAAACAAGGGCAAATTGTACTCAGCTGCAAAACTTTATGGGCGTGTTGGGGGGGGGCAGATAGCGGTGGCAAGTAATGCACAATTCATAGTGCTATCAGAGGCTGCATCCATTCTGAATTCTGGTGAATTTGCCCCTTAGTCTTGTTTTCCTATGGGTGACCTGGTTGAGTACAGATTAATCATTCGCAATTACTTAAAATAAATAAACAAATTAAATCAATTAAACGCTAGTGAGCAGACGAGGGAGAGCTTTCATTATATGAAATTACCAGGCAGGCCCATAGGAATGTCCCTATCATCATAACTGGCACTGAATAAAAGCTGTAAAGTATTACAGAGTAATCTTTTTTCAGTACCACTATCAAAGTAAGTTTGACTGCACTATATTGCCATGACTTCATGGTGTAATTGGATTTTTTTTTATCACCCCCTGTTTTAAAGTAACACCTGGTAGCACTTTTCCTTGGAGCCGGGTGCAAGCGAGGGATGAATATTACCTCATGATGATGTGACTTGTGCTGATAAAAAATATTGGAACAATATGTTATTGTGGAGATGGTATGAATACAACTTAACACAGTTGAGGGAAGAAATTACGCAACAGAGAAGATGTTGATGGAAAGCTCATTAGTTTGTTGCTTCACATTGTCTCATCAAGTTGTCTCACCTAACAAACACAGATGTAAACTACATTGATAAAGAGTGAAAAAAATCTAAGTGTGGATGTTTGGATTAGAATGAAAGCTTTAGAAATTAAATGAAAAGGGAAGAAGAAGTATACAAGTGAACAGGAGTCAGCATAGTCAACCTGATGGGGGATTTTAGCCATAATTCAGAGGAATGTCATCAGACATGAACAAACATGCAATAGAAGGCCAGACACCGCAATGAGAGCTGCAGACAGCAGTATCTGTGTCAGTGTGTGTGTGTGTGTAGTCTGGCCACATTAATGTTCTTAAACATGTTTCCCACATTAACATACACAATTATAAAAACAGACAGAAGCACTGGATCACCACAAATGCTGCAGATCCTTATTAATATTACATGTGAAACATTATGCACATTATATGGGACTTATTATGTGATTGTTAAAGTCTTTTGGTTGGATGTCCATTTGATGTGTTACAGAAAGAAATGTTGCAAGGGCTTCAAGTTTGTGCTGGGCCAGTGCATTCCTGAAGGTAGGGAAAACTGTTTGGATGTCTGTCTTGTGTATTTGTGATTTTTGAATTCTCTCCCATCATGTCCCATAAGATCTTTAGTCCTTTGCCATACTTTACTTTCTCTTGTTTAACAATCCATGACAGGCATGTTGCTTGAAGTTTTAACTTGGGGTGGGGGGGGAATGATACTGTAGATGGATATGAGATTCCCTCTTGTGTTTTCTTGTGTTTACACTGATGAAATGCCTCATGTATTTCTGTAGACTATGATGTGTGTGCTGGCGCCCCCTGTGAGCAACAGTGTACTGACCATTTTGGTCGGGTGGTGTGCACCTGTTACCCCGGCTACCGCTATGACCGTGAGCGCCACAGAAACAGAGACAAGCCCTACTGTCTGGGTGAGACCTTGTAACAAAAATTCCTTATTAAAAACAAGGAGATGCTTTACCTTCTGACATTTGTAACAGGTGAAAGTGTTAGAAAGCATCAACGTGACTAATTTTAGGTTTATTTTGACTTTTAATCCATTCTCAATTGACAATTGTGTCTCTGTTTTCATAAATTATTGGGTATGTGCATGTTAATTGATGTATATCATAGTTAATTAAATTTAGATTGTCTTTCTTTGATTTGCTTTCTGTCTTTTTGTCTCTTTGTCACTGCATCATATAGACATCGATGAATGTGCAGACAAAAACAGGACTGTGTGCTCTCAGATGTGCGTCAATTCTGTGGGGAGCTACAGGTGTGAGTGTGAGAAAGGCTATTTCCTGGAAAAAGATGGGAAAACATGCACCAAGGGGGAGAGAGGTGAGAACAGTATTTTTACACAGACGTTTTCTCTTTATTCAAGGCGACATCTGACTGTGATGTGGGGCTGACCACACATTTGTTATTTTGTGTGTGTGTGT
>NW_023339774.1:15366920-15387256 GCF_004916995.1 Morone saxatilis | reverse complement strand
GAGAGAGAGAGAGAAAAAGGAGGATGGGGTTACTGCAAACATAAACACCTGGTAGTCATTTAATTCTCAGCTCCTTGTGCACGTCAGAACAGTTCTGTCTCCCAAACATACCACCGCCCCCATGACTCCTGGTCGTATCTGATTTGCTGGATTTATTTAAGGAAAACATCACAAATGGTGGTTCAGGTGATAATAAAGTTGGGGTTCTTTGCCCCCGATTCAGTTGCCAATGAAGCGGTCAGGGGCTGTAGATTTGCTACTTCCTCCCATGAGTATATCTTCCATTACCTACTATAACATTTCAGGAGAAGCTGGAGAGTGAGAAACGGTGGTACATGTAGTCATGTTCCTGCTTTATGTCCCTCTGCTTTGTATAGTGGGGAAAATTGTGTCCAGATACTTTCACTCATCCATAAAATACAGTATATGCATTTGTAGAGTAGGGACTGTTCTATTACAGACCAGAGACAAAACCAGGAGACCAAGGGAGCTCCGTGCTCTTCATGTTCTTTGTCTTTACACGATTGTGCAACTTTCTTTCTTAAATATTTTAATGTGGTTTCTGGCTAAAGAGTCAATTCTAGAACTTTGTCCTCAGGACAATGTTCAAATATGGAGGCATGTAATTATATTGCTTTATTTCACCTCCAGCAGAGTCAGTAGTCAGACATTAGTTCTGCGCTAGTCTTCCCTGATGCTCTGATACATTTACTAGACCACCTCCCTGTCTTAAATCACGGATTTTGAGTCACCCAGAACGTTTGGGTCACATAAATGACAGTGTTGGAGAGTTATCCTGAACTGTATAAGTCACTCATCCCCTAAACAGACAGTTAGGTCACACAGTTTGCAACAACCCATCAAACTTTCACCATAATAGCAGTGTGTGACTCAAGAGTATCAACCCTTTTTGTAATTTTGTTTTTTGAAAATGATTCATTGCACATTTATACTTTTTAAGACATACTTGCCCAAACAATGCTAAATCTGTCCACATACTTTATAAACAATGTGATATTATGTTTTCCTTTTTTCTGAAAATTTTCCAATAAATATTGTGACAATCCCTTTTTTTCCATATTTCCAGCAGTGCATCTTTTTGAGAAATCTGACAATGTGATGAATGCTGGAACTTGCTCAGCCACATGTGATGATTTCCTCCAGATCAAGATGTCTGTCCTGCAGCTTAAACAGAAGGTAGGGGTCAGAAAATAACAAAACTACACTGTTTTTATCTTAAATCATAATCCTGCATCCTTCAATCCTGATGTTTTTTCTAGTACTCTATGGTTGACTGCAGAAAGGCCCCAGTGAGCACTAAACACACCTTCTTATTTGAGCTGAATGTAAATATCTGCAGAACTGCTTTGTTTCTTTATCACCATGTAAAGATTTCACTTTATCTCTGTGGAGTTCATACCTGAGAGTATTTCAGAAACAACAGCAGGCAGATCTTTAAAAGTCTCTTGAGATTTATTATAGCACTTTATTTCCTAATAAAAAATGTCTTCCTATACAGTACTGTAGCTGGTATATTACTTCCATAAGTGGGAATTGTTGGGTAATTTGTGTAAAACTCAACAGTGGGGTTACATTTCCCTCTGTGTAATCGTCAACGTCTGAACCTATCTGAGCGCGAGTCTGTCAACAGTGGCACTCAACACCCTCGACTGTAACACATTATATATTGCTTCCAGCTGTGTGGTCTAAGTGCTCCTGCAGCTTTACTCTATATTAATCTAATTTCCTTAGTGTTAATATATTAAAAAAACAAAAATGAAAAAACAGTGTATTATTGTAGTATATGAGAAAGTATATTCTCATTTATTCACTGCATGGGAAGGTTAGAGTACGAATTTAGGATCACAGTGGTTCAAACACCTGTGCCCAAGGTCACAGGCTACAGTCTTGCATAATGCTCACTGATCAGCAAGTGAACCATGACCTTGCTCTGTGTGTGTGTGTGTCTGTGTGTCTGTGTGTGTGTGTGTGTGGACATATGCTTCTACGTCTGTGCGCATGAATTCTGATTTGTAGGCCCCTGCAGTATAGCGAGGTCTTTGGCGTGTTTCCCTCTGGGATTGTCAGATCCACATGATGTTATACAGAGATCAAAGATGATTTTTCCCAAGGATGCCACTTAACAGCCAGAGCAGGAACTCTCCGGTCTTGCTGAATAATGCAGAGGGGTTGCCTGGCCCTCCATCTGTTTAGGTTACAGCGTGTAGTGTGGTGCAGATGGAAGATCAGCTTTCATCTTAGGCAGGGTATATCATTTTAACATAATTTTACTTGACGTTGACCCTTCGCTGTGTAATTTTCTTGTCCTGTTCGACAGTGCAGGACTTTCTTGAATCAATGTATGTAAAACCATTTTAGGAAAGACAACCAAATGGGGAAATTACACATTTGGATGTTTGACGTCACTTCCAAATTAAGGAAAGAATGGGATTCTTATCCCATGTGAGAGTGTGTAATTTTTTTGGCTTTGTTCTTATTTTGATATATCACCTTTTAATTATTTGTAGTTGATTTTTTCATTGACCTGTTAACTCATTCATTATTTTCTGCATCCCAATTCAAGATGGCCATGCTGTCAAACAGTGCTGATGTCCCTGAGCAGATGACCAGTGAGAAAATCCTGACATCTCCCATATTTCTACCAGGGCCCCCAGGTCTCCCTGGTCCTCCAGGTAAAACACATGAAGCTAAAACTAATAAAACAGTGTCAGACTGCATAAGGAAACTGGCCTGTATCCAGCAGGGATGATATGAAACACTAAACAAAAAGTAAAGCTGACGCTGATGGGAATGTCAATAGTTTTGCAGGTGTTTGGTCATAAAAACTATTGGACGAATTACAACTTTGACCTGGTGATGGCACCTGATGAAAAGTTAAGAGATCACAAAAGTTATTACCATTCATCACAAGGGGGGCAGGAATCTCTGTACCAAATTACATGGTGATCCTTTATTAGCTGTTGAGACATTTCACTCAAAACCACAAATGTGGACATCATGGTGGCACTAGAGGAAAAGTCACCAAAGTGTTTGGAATTCATCATGCGGGAGCCAACAATATCAGTACAAAATGGTATGCCAGTGTATCCATTAGATGTCGAGATGTTTCACCAAATAATTGTGAAATTGGACCTGCTGATGGCACTAGAGGAATAGTCTATGGATTGAAATTTCATAGCAGTCATTGTTGCTAAAATATTTCAGTCTGGACTGAAGTGGTGGACCAATCGACAGATCAAGATTGCTCTCTAATCTTGGTCCTTGCTACTTGCAAGGCTAAAAAGTATTTAATCTATTCTGCAAAAGTCATTATATATTCTGTTTGACCTTTTTTCTGGTCAGTTGTCTTTAGTTCATTAATATCAGTTTGGATTGTTTTAGGAGATCCAGGACCGAAGGGCCCTCCAGGACATACAGGACTGTTGGGGTCACCTGGACCTCCTGGCCCCAGGGGCTTGATGGGACCCATTGGACCCACACCAGACCTGTCCCACATCAAACGGGGTCCCCGAGGACCTGTGGTCAGTTAATATATACTTTTTTTCAAACAATCCCAGAAAAATAGACGCCTTTACTCAGCATTTTATTTACAGTTTAATTAAAGCATACGCTTCTGAATGAGCAAGAATGAATGTGTGTGTGTTCTAACCGTGACTGCTCTGAGTAATTCATGTATACAGAAAACCAGTCTCTTACGTCCATCTCTGCCTTTGTTTTCTATTGGTTCAGTTCCACACTTCTGCTTTGTGTCACACAGCAGAATTACTAAATGTATCTGGATTACAGCACTGAATGAAGTAAAACCTGGAAAGACTCTTTTTGTTTTTCTCTGTGTTGCAGATTTTATAGGATTCCGGGTTTTATTCACCAAAATGATTCAGATAATTTAGTAATCCTGCATTGTGAGACAGGCCTCAGTAGAGCTGTGGTTTATCTTTATGAAGGCAGGGTGAGTAGGGAGCACCCAGGTGTCTCCTGAACTGACACATTTCAGAAAGACACAAAAAACATGCTATCGTGCACCCTCTTAAAGAAACCCACATTTTTGCAGGGTGAAATAGGAAGACACATGGTAGTGGCAATAACAACAGAGAAGGCTGAATCCATTTACAGCTTTAGTTGTTTTTTTTGGCTCGCTGCGTCTTTGTGCAGCGCTCAGTCTTGCCTGCGAGTGTGAACCCTCCGTGTTAAAGTGTGGGATCTGAATCAAGAATGTGCAGGATGTGGCCATAGAGACATATTTTCTAGTTTTTAAAGCCTGAGTATTTATGCAATCTCACTTTTGATAAATCAGACCATCAACACTTGCAATCAGTCATATCACCAGTTGCATGATGCAAATCAAGAAATCTAGAACACTGTTTTTGCAGTTGAAAGTGATCTATTGCTTTGTGTGTGTGACATTTGGATGTGTGTTTTAATTTACAACTCTTCATATTCATGTCCTGTTAATACATGTATTCACATGGGGAGGTCTGACTAAACAGGAGTTGTCCTTGTCTGCACAAAAACCTGATTTGATTCTGAGCACAGTTATGAGGTTTGCCCACCAGGTCACGTGTTCGACTGCACGTCAGGGACTCACAGATGATGAATGTGGTATAGTATGTGACTCAGGCTTGATACGGATCTGAATATTGGCCCTACTCCCTATACAATGTCTTCACACTTCTTTAATGACGATTATCCCAGGAAAGAGATCAAAGCACTCTGTACCATCGAGCCGAAGTCACTCAGAAATGGCCTGGAGGCAGGCACAAAGTTAATCTTGGATAATCGTTGTTGGTGGAGCACGATGGAGATGTCAGTTTTGAATTTAAAAGGATTTAGAGGAAAGAAGTTTTCTGTGAAAACAGTGAATTGAACATTAACATATTTTTGTTTGGGTGCAACACAGGGAAACACACGCACTTTTAAATTCACATTTATGGACTTTACAGTATCCAGCTGAGGTTTACGTTTTTTGAGTGTTAACAGAAACTCACATAAATCTGTAAACATAATTGAAACAGATTTGAAATTCAGTTATTTCTGTCATCTAACAGGGGCCTCCAGGAGCACCAGGAAAAGACGGATTAAAGGTGAGGTCAGATGCTGTTTGTCACCTAATCTGTGTATTCATTTTTTAAACACAACTTTTTTATAAAAGGCAGCTATTCTAGACAAGATACTTTTTTTTATTGCACACAGTAGAACAAAGGTCCAGCTCATTGCCCCTAAGGCACAGGAGTCATTCGTGTTGGCAGCAGAGTTTGACTCTTGGCTCCCTGAACATGGCCTCTATCAAAGGAAAGATATCAGAGTTGGCTTATCTGCCAACACCATGTCTCTCAAAAGATATTTCTCAATAGCTAAATAGTTTTTCAACTTCACCAGATTTATACAGGGTGAAACCAAAAGGCAGGTGCCAGGATTCTCACAAATCCTTAGCTGGAGTTTTTCACTGCAAGTTGGTACAAGTTGGGAGGAGAAAATTGGTGTGCCAACAGCAATTTGCACAATTTTAAAGCTTTTGTTGGGAATCATTATTGGACTCAGACTAAAGAGTGATGATTTGGTAGAATATATTCTCAATGTGAACACAAGCAGATGATTTTTTTTGGTATCTGAGTCACCATGTATATTTATAAATAATTGTGTACAGACAATTGTGTAATTGCTTAATTAGACTTGAGATTACACGTTTTAAGAATCAGAAATACTTTATTGATCCCCAGGGGAAATTAGATTTGTTACAGTTGCTCAAGATACAAGACATTAAAGATATAGAAATAAGATTAAGAAGAAGGCAGTTAAAAATATGTATTGTATTACAATATCTAACAACAATAAAGAGATAATCTGAAGTATGTACATTATAATACAATTTATGACAATATATATAAGATGGAAATACATGTATGCTACAGTATATGAAAGACAGTGTAAGTGACAAGTGTAATGAATAAATATCATGAGTACTGATAATGAGAGCTGAATCCTTAAAAAAAAAGCAGTATTAGTGACAGAATAAAGTATTGCAGTTTAATGAGAATGACTCTGAGTGTCTGACACTGAAGAGTTTGATGGCCACAGGCAGGAATGACTTCCTGTGACGTTCTGTGGTGCATCTTGGTGGAATGAGTCTTACACTGCAAGTACTCCTGTGTTTGTTTTTCTACTAGAGGATCTCTATTTGTTTGGAGTAATAAAACCTCTGCTAAGGATGATTTCTCTCACCTGCAAACAAGTTTCTCCTTCAAACTCAGTCAGAAAGGAGCTGAGACCAACAGCTAGTTTTTTTTAAGTGGCAACACAGTAGCTTCTTCCTGACCACCAGTGGGAAGACTCTGGATACCTCCGGGCTGTTGCGGTTGTCTGGAATATCACATGGATTTTGTGAACGGTGCCTTTGGATTGGCTGACGGGAGGTAGTAACCATCTCTCAAAAGGCTAACTGGAATGTTTTTCTCTGCTTTGCCTCCCAGAGAAGCCTAGGGAAACGTGTTAAAGAAGAGGCTTCAGCAGATGGTTAAGCCTCAGATTAAGGAGGCACAATGCCGATTTCAACCTGGTTACAATGGATTTTTTTTTGCATTTTTCACATTTTTTGTATTAAACCAGATTTGCTCACTCTCATTTTGTAATAGTCATAAAAAGAAAATGGAAGAGCAGCTGAGGTCAGAAAAATACAATGGCATTTTGCTGTGTGCAGATGTTGTTTTGGCCTTCAGACTTCTGCAGTGCTTTGGAGCCATTGCTTGTGCAGAGAGAGTGGTATGGTTCCCCTGCTCAGTGCCAAAGCTTTCAATGGGACGTTAAAGTTGTGATACAGCAGGATGAGCAGCCAGGCTCACTTGGAGACTTTATCAAACTTAAAAGTGATTGTAAGTAGACAGGAATCTGTTTTTGATGGTATAACAAAACTAAAATTGAGAACATAAAAACACCCCATCTTAAGGGATGAAATGTGCAACCTGTTGCTAGTTATTGACAGCAATACAGCAATTTTTGTGATTTTACTAAATATTGATTAAAGAATGACGAGTCACACTGACTAAGAAAAGTAGGAGGTATAAAATCTGAAGAGATTCTGGTCTTGTACTGGCTCTTCTTCTTCTTGTTATACCCGTAACGCTGTTTGCTTTTGCTGGTGGATCACGTATGGAATAACTTAGGTGCATCTTCTTTATTGACGTAATACCTTGGTATTCTTTCAGTACAGCCGAGATGTTTGTGTGGATAGATTGGAGGGTGATGGTAATCTGTCTCTCTAAGT
This sequence comes from Morone saxatilis, assembly GCF_004916995.1. NCBI lineage: Eukaryota > Metazoa > Chordata > Actinopteri > Moronidae > Morone > Morone saxatilis. Next base: position 15,379,977 of record NW_023339774.1, on the reverse strand, counting down.
AACAAATCTAAACCATCTGCCAAAACACTCACAGCCCCAGTGTGACCCTGAGCCTGCTAACAACCACAGTAGTCAGGTCAATGTGTGTGGTTGCTACCGTAGGTCAACACGCTGCCATGAGGCTTCAGTCAGGCTACATATACAGTATGTTGAGTTTTTATATGAACATACACAGGGCACAGTTTCAGGAATAGTTCTACATTTTGCAAAATACATTTATTTGCTTTCTTGCCAAAAGTTCAATGAAAAGATCGATACCGCTCTCATGTCTCTGCTTTAACTACTGGATTGAGTTAGAGCAGGGATTCAATTAGCTTAGCTTAGCATAAAGACTGGCTCTTTCTAAAATTTATAAATATGCCTACCAGCACCACTAAAGCTCACTAATGAACATGTTGTTTGTTTAAACCGTACAAAAAACAAATTGTAATGACAATGTAAGTTACAGAGTTGCATCTTAGAACTATAGTAGTTATATTGTTACAGCACTTAACTCCCTGTAAAACCATAAATAAAATAGGTACAATGTGTTCATTGGTGAGCTTTAGAGGTGAAGGTTAGCTGTGTTTCCCCCCGATTCTGGTCTTGGTGCTAAGCTAAGATAATCACCTGCCAGCTGCAGTGCCATACTTAACACACAGATATGAAAGTGACATCGACCCTCTCTTTTGACTCTGGGCAAGAAAGTGAATAAGCATGTTTCCCAAAATGTCAAACTTTTCCTTTAACTGGCCAAGAAAATTCAATTTGATTTTAAACGTCCACAATACAAAATTATATGCTTGCTTTTTTGATCAATTAGGAATTTGAGAGATCAGTTTTCTCTCTCCTGCTCTTGCTCTTTAAGAAAGTTTCCAAAATAGAATAATAGGAATTCTTCTCGTGCTTTTTCCCCCTACTGTAATTCATCTAAGCTAAATATTTGTTTTGTTTCCCCAGGGGGATAGAGGAGCTCCTGGGCCTGTCGGACCACCAGTAAGATTCTGGACTTCTATATTGATGCCACACTATTGTAACTTGTTACCATTATACAGAACAATACAGTTAAACTAAAACATAGCAGAAAAAACAGACCACTGTGCACCCTGGACATTAAAGGACACAGTTGATGATACTGTCAAGCTCAACGTAAATAGTATCTAGTACAGAGTAAGCGTTATCCCTTTAGATAAACACTGTTGATGCTAAAGTTTACACATCTTGAGAAAACGCTCACTAGCCAGTGGCCAGTCCTAAACAGTCCATTGATCAGCTGGACTTTTGTTGGAATAATCTCCTCTGTGGCTTCTGAGTAACAAGAAATGGAATCTTCCATTAAATGCAGCAGGAGAATAACTTCAATTATGTGTCCACAAGTCATTTATAAATCAACAAATAAGTATTTTTTAAATCGTTTGTTTTTGTTGGATTTGACCCCCAGGGTCCTCCAGGATCCTTTGATTTCCTGCTACTGCTGATGGCAGACATCCGTAACGACATCGCTGACCTGCAGAGCAAGGTGTACGGTCGGCCGATGCACTCTCCAGGGGAAGAGTTTCCTGCGGTCCCTGACAGCTGGAGGGACAACCAGGACACTCTGGACACAGGCTCAGGTGAGGACTACAAGGAACCTCCACCTCGAACAGGCGGAGGGCCCAAGAGGAACAGGAAGAGAAAACCAGCGCAAGAGAGAACAGACTTTGACTGGAATATTTAAAGAGGGCAGGTTTAAATACTTAATGTCAGGAGTAAATATTGAAGTGGTTTGTTTTTTTTATTTAACTGTTTTTAAACAGAATGTACTGTATGCTTTTTCATCACAGATGTTTATTTTTGTAAGATATATGAGACTGTATGAATATTTTTTAACAAAATGAGTAGACTGCAAATGCATGTTTTTTTTATTTGATATTTTTCAGAAACATATGGTTCCTTCACAGCACATTAAACAAGTCTGTCATGAAAGCAGTTTTTACCTCATTACTTTAAGACAGTGTTTTATTCAATTTCACACAATCGTGTACAAGAAAGTGAGACACCCAATACCTTAGTGATGAATCAATTGACATCATTCATAAATTCACAAGAGGGATTAACTCACCACAAATGTTGGATTGAGGCATTAAGAATTTGCACTGTGACCTCATCTGTGTGACATCTTACTGTAATTTCCAGTTGCCATGGCAGCAAAGTAATAACGGAAGAAGATGGAAAAGAATACTTTGCATTGCTGCCTCAGATTTTTTTTTGCTAATTCATAATCACTGCTGTTGTCACACCCATCGATAAGCAGCAGTAATTTATAGAGCTGCAACTAACATTTGCAATTTATTATCAATTAGTATGCTGAATATATTTTCAGTTAGTCAATTATATGGTCTGTGAACTGTCAAAAAATGTGTAAAACACAAGCCAATACAGAGACCTGACTAATGTGAGTGTCAACCTAATTTTATCAGGCAGATAATGGTATTCATGTTAAGCATCTGGAGTGACGATATGAAAATGAACAGTGCAGTTGTCAGTTGTAAAGCAGAATGATGGAAAAGGATTATTAGGTTATTTCATATGCTCAGTTAAGTCCTGAGCAGCGGAAAATTGTCAGTTCGGAGCTTTAATGCGTGGACAAGTGATGATGCTGCCCAGTAATTGTGAAGTCTCTTGTGTATCTAAATTAAGACATCTAAATTCATTTTAAGTTCATGGATGATAGTTGACTGATAGTTCTCCACCAGAGGGAGACAAAGACATTTACAAAATGCAGGGTCACTTTACATTATCAAGTTCTTTACTCAGCAACTTTTTTCCTTTTGTTTCGCCACAGCAGATCATCTGTTTCCATCTCAGCTAAACCGTAATACTAAGAAATAAATGGCTGATTAATGAATCTCTAACTCATTAGAATATGCTTAATCAGTCTGATATTTCTTCTCGGCAGAAAACAAGAAAGCCTAATAACAGTGTTACTTGCACAGTGTTAGAAGGAACAACGTGCCAACTATTAAGCAGCAAGGAACGAACATTTTGAGTCTGAATGTAAATGGGTAACAGCTTTTAAGTCCCCCGTAGTGAGAAAAAATTTAAAAATGATTCAATAACACAGTACAATGTAGTTGTAAGCAGATATGAGGAAATACTATGTGTATGAATGTACATTGTGTTTAGCTATTTATTCTCCTATGAAGACATATTTTATAATACAACAGCTCTGTTTTAGTATATTATATTTTGTATATGCCCAGTTTTTATGAGGACCCCCTCAAGGCCCCCCAGGAGTCCCTAGACCCCAAGTTGAGAACCACTGTTATAAACCATTTATTAAATATTTTAAATGCTAAATATTGTAAAAGTAAAGCATTAAATTATAGTTGTTTGTCACGATTAAGCAACTATAATTTAACACATATATTACTTATATACCTTAATAGTTAATATACTTTAGAAATGTGCTTTAAAAAGCATGTTTAACATTTAAAACTTCTCTGGAAAAATTGAAAAAGTATGACAGCAATACATAGAAATGTCGCTCTGGTTTTCTCGCTTTTAACTAAAATCCTGAAGGCTGTGAAGTTCTATGAAGTCATAGCTGGAAGAAACAGAACATGCTTAGCCTCTGAAGTGAGAATGAGGTTTTGGCATTGTGCTCCCAGCTGGTTTTTGGACTTTTCTGAAGTCATAAACATTGTTGTTTCACCCCTTTTTGTTCACCCTCGTCCTTTTTACTCATAACTCACATTTTTATCTCTCTCTGTCCTTTTATTCGGATGAAGGGAAGCTGCAGATACAATCTCGGGAGCTTGACCAAAACAAGATGGTGTAATATTTATTTTTATGAAAAACAAGACCATGCAATAAAATTCTAAACACTCTATCAAGCTTTAGTCTCTTTCATCAGCAAATCAAAGGCTTTCATGTTACTTACTTTCCAGATGCTTACCGTAAGTGGTTTATTACATGTGTCAGATTAGTATATGAGAACCTTTATTTAACACGTCATTTCAACTTCTAAAACTCTGCAATTGTTATTATTGATTCTTATGTCTATGTGATTTTGTTTTTTATAACTCCATTGTTAAAAATGGAGTCTGGTTTGTTTTATTCTACATTCAAAAGAAAACAGATTGTGGGTCTGTCGGTGCAAAGTATGCTGTTTTGTCTTAATGACAGATCTTAAAAGGTCAAAGAGGGAACGCATTCCATCCATTCTTATACTTTCTAACACAGAGCTAAGCAAACTGTGTTAAAACTTTATAAAAAAAAATAAACTTACACGTACAGCTCATTAAGCTGGAGAGCTGTGTGTAGAGATGTAAAGACAATATAGATTTTACCACTTTAATAGTATTTTCCAGCATCGTGTTAATGAGACCTCTGTATCATAACAAGGATGGTCAACTGAAAACTTTACTGATGTAAAATAAGGACGCAAAAGGTCACAGCCACCTGGGACTGCTGACCGGCTTCCAGCTGAGATTCCAGCTAAGAAAACTTACATTTTGTTGTCCTTGTCATTGTTTTTACCTGATAAATTGCTCATTTTTGCTTTAAGTTCTTGAGTACAATTTTGAGGTGCTTTAATTAGTAGTATGATTTGTTACTGCCTCATACTTTTACTCCACTATATTTATTTAATGGCTTTATTCACATTACCATTAACATCTCGTGCACCCAATTACACAAAGATGTCCAACCTAACCTCAGGTGCACACGTCTGCACACTGACATCTTGTCCCCCTAACAGATAAAAAGCAATTGTTTAAATGCTCTTATCAGTGGGAGTCAATTTCAGCTGTACCATTCATGCAGGTGAATATAATACCTCCCTTAACAACACGTAAGTGATAAAGTTACATATTCTTTCTAATTTCCATGTGAAAACCTTTTACGTAGATTACCATATAACATATACATTCACAACATACGGAAACATTGCAAACAACATAAATAACTTATTAACATCATTTACCTCAACCCCATAACTGGTCTAGCAACATCACTAATAGGGTCATCAGAGTATAAATACAGGAAGTGGTTGGGCACCTCCTCTAGTCTCTGGAGCACACGGTGGGTATGTTATATAAAGGAAGAAACTGAACCAATAAAGAACAACTATATTTAACAGTACTTGTCGGTGGTATAATCAGTAAGCCATATGGTGACTAATGGAGTGTTGTCACCCTCTTTTGTCACATATAAATATAAGAAGAAACCCTCTTAGAGGGGCCTTTCTGCATAATAAATACTTTTACTTTTAATACTTTAAAGTCTGTGTGAAGGAAAATCAGTGATTTCTCTCTAAACACAGTATACATAATGAAATAGTTGTTGAATATATTATAAAAGACTGCAAACTCTGTAGTCTTGTATTGTGGAGTTAGACCGTTTCTCTCTTATTTTTTTTTTACTGTTAATTATCACTCTGGTTTTACTTGTATTTTGAATACACTTACTTGAAATTTAGTATTTTTTAAGAGTGGTGTATTGCTACTTTTACTTAAGGATCTGAATACTTCCACAGTACACTATGCCTCGGTAGTCATTCAGTACCCCACTAAATCCACTAGGTGGCAGTCATTTGCCAGTCATATACAGAATTACTGTGCGATTACATCCCTGTGAATGATGCCCAGCACACAGTGTTCAGTGAACTCATTAAACTTTGCAGTGTTGTTCACACAGAAGCGCATGAAAATAATCAAAAAACAACCATGAATAAAGCTTTGTGGAGATGTTCACTCAGCGTGGGTAATGTGTGTTTTCTTGTTTTTTTTCTGACTTAATGACTGAAATTATGGATATTCTTATTATAATATTTAACCTCTTTCCTCTCAAAGATGTTTGACCACATGGTTGTCAGCCCCCAGAACTGTAAAAGGCACATTTAATACACTTGCCTATCCTGGTTTTGCAACATCACAATCAAACAATATCCATGGTGTTTGCTGTGTGCTAATACCAATAATTCAGTCATCATAATTGTCGAAAACAAAAGTTGCATTTCAACATAAACAAAAACTGATTTGTTGAGTTTTTCAGCACATGCCAAAGGTTCCTTCAAAACAGCCAAATGTCATCTTCATTAAACACTACATCACTGTTTACATATTGTGTATTTGTTTCACAATGAGCCTTTTTTCATAGAACAGTTATGTCATTTGCATTTGATTAAAGAGGGGCCGAAATTAAAGTCCTGTGCACATCTTTTTAACAAGCTGGGGTCATCTCGTCCAGGAAAAAAAAACAAAAAAACCTGGCAATAGATTTCTCCAAAATCCCTTCTGGAAGTAATTAATCACCATCATACACGGGCAAGCCTTAAAAGATTTCAAATATTTGCTGAAGTGCCCCCTTGTTCCTAATTATATCTCCCTGCTTGGCCTGCTCATTATTTAGAACTACCCACAAAAAGATGCAACACTGAATGGGAACCATCACACACCCAGCCCCCTTTCAAAGAAAATGTTTAATAGCAAATGAATGAGTGAGTTACTGTGCTGCAATAAAGTCCTTAATGAGGTAATTTTATTAGTAGCGGCTGCCCAGAACTGTTGGAAAACGATGGAAGAAACAAACAGAGAGACGCAGCATAGAGAAAATTAGTGTTACCCAATTCATTAATTAATGCATTAGTGTGGGCAGCAAATTAACTGCCCCAAAAAACCCCCATTCATTGAAGATTATGATGAAAAAAATACATTGTTGCCCTCCAACGTAATTACAAGACAGTGCCAATTCAATTCTAATGAGGCGAAAGGCACCCCCTTAACATACATCCCCTATTTCCCTCTTCTAAAAGGGCTTGCTCTTGTTGGGGCCTAAGTTTAAGGAAGTATTGAGAGTGAAGGAGACAATAATGAGAGATCGGCCTGGCCTTAAGTGCTTTATATGCTGCAAACAGGTAGAGAGGATTGAATGGCTCTCTTTCTGGGACTCCTGGGGGGCCTGTCTTCCCAGCACAACAACACTTGGCCCTGAGAAAAGGGTCCGCTGAGGAGCCTGGAGAGTGAATGGACCTGTGCTGCAGTGGGTCAGACTGAATGGCCACAAGTTCTTCAATTATTACAAACTATGTTGTGCCGGCCCTGGGCTACACACATGTACACAAACACAAGCGCACACACGCACAAAAAAACACACGTAGACAGCCCTCACCCTACCACCTCTCCCTCTCATTGAGTTATCTTTACTCAGGCTTTGTCTCCTCTAATTGGAGCTGATGAGGGACTAATTGGTAGCTTTTTTACAACACCCAGTACTTAAGCAATGGCAAGCCGAGGGAGGCAGCATGAGCGGAGTTAATGAGAGGCTTTGCACAAATAAAAGCTTTAAAATGGGCCTGTTTCACAGAATCGGGAGAAAAGGAAAGTTGAGAATATCTTTTGTGTCCTCCACATCTTTCACTTATGTGCAGGTATCTGAAAAGAAGAGGGAGTGGTGGAGGGCACACAGTGGTTGCCGAAACGTTGAGCACTTGTGCGCATAAAGGGATCTGTTCTGCATTGTTTGGGGCCCATCGTTTAGTGTGTCTGTTAATAATGAGAGAGGGCTGCTCTTCAAATGAATGTGGCAAAGTCCTTAGTGGACAATAAGTGCCCTCTCTTCCCTGGACCACACTGGACTGTGTTGAATCAATCTGAAATAAAGGTTTAGTCCTTCTGCGTCGTTGAGGGTAAGTATGTGGCCTATGTGGCGCAGAATTGAGCCAACAAATAATACATCAGCAAAGCTTGTCTATACAGCTCTGATGTGGAGTAATCATTAAATCTTTGTGGATTATTGTTTGTATCATGAATCAAATGATTAAGGGGGTTTGTGCGTGTCCTGCTGGATGCACTTCAATCACATGTGACGTTGCAGAAATAAAAATCAAGCTCACTCAGATGTTAATTCAACCGTAAAAATCACACTCCTCTCCTGGTCCTCTAGGGCCAGTTAGGGATTTGCATGGTGGTGGTAAACTTAAGAGCACAGTGGGTTCAACCGCAGGACATTTCCTTAGCATGCTGTCATCTCAGCAGACATTTTTGTTCCTGTGTTAATGGATTGCTTTGTGCTTTTCAGGTATGAATAAACACCATGAAGCAACAGGCCTCATTTAACTAAGCCATGGTGTCACACCAGGAGGTGACCAGGCACTCTCCCTTTCCTCCTAATGTGACATGGGTAATACAAACATCTTTAGATCCTCCAGAAACAAGTAGCCCCATGCACAGCACAACTGCTATTTGTTTTATCTGATTAGGCCAGTTTAAGACCTCTAGATAATGGCTAGTCCGAGTGATGGCCTGCAATACATAGAGGTGAGGTAGAAAATGTTAAGATATGAGGCTCATCGCGGTCAAAACTTTGAAAGAAATTAATTAATTAAAAATAACTACATTCAGGATGGGAATAGACTGATCAAATGCAGACCCGATATATACAAGCAGTCATTCAAATACAGTATTATTTAAACATCAATAGTTTAGGCTCCCGATCGACTTGATGTCACTTCCTAGATACATTTACAACAGCATCGTATAATTCCCTGGCCAAATATTTGTGCTAACTCATGTGATAGGCTATTCACAGTCTCAGTGACCCATTAACATCTTACAGGTTCCCATTGTCCATCCCTAAATGGATCCATTAGCATTGCTATTGTTATTTAAATACTACATTTCCTAACAAAGACTGTGGTTTAACTCTCTAATGAGGACTTCCTCAGACAAAAGGACAGAGGCCTCTATTTTCTCTGCTCTCTAAACCCACTGCAAACTTGTTAGATTTCATAGAGTTCAGAGTTTTAAATGTTACACAAGAGTTAGCATCTCATTTGTAATTTAATGTACTCCACTTAGAATTTCAAGTGTGCTTTCTGATGTTGGTGATGGTTTGGTGGAGGTTATTAGAGGTGTGTTTTAAGGCGTTTTCTTTATCTTCTTGCTTATGCACCATCCTTATTTTAATTTTCAAGACTTTTTCTAATGTGTCACTTTTCATCTGCACACCCTAAAAAGAGACATCATCTGATAGAGATACGTCAGTACATTTACAGTGTCCTTACTATATTATATAAATCTCAACATTTAACCAGTTTGACAGGAAGCAGCATGAATGGACTTACAGGGGAAAATATTTAGCCATAGTTATTCATGTTGGTGCAGAATCATTCTGTCATTCTGGTACAAGAAAATATAATGAAAGTGTTTGTGACTTTTTTGTGAGCCTATTCACTCGATTCTCACTCATGAAAGGCAACACATTTGTGAAAATGATGTAAATGTAAGTTCTGTGTCACACCATGAGTATAACGCTGATGCTCCTCCATCATCTAGCGACAACAACAGAAGAAATGCCTATTTAGATTATATGCTTTCATTGCCTTTTATTATCCAATTTAACCATTTAGTCTGAAAATATAATGAAAAATAATACAATGTTTTTGATCAGGAGAGAGTAAACTAAGCTATAAGAGACAGATAGATCATAGCTAGATTTTTTGTTGTAAAATTAATATTATAAAGAAATATATAAATTGGCACAAATATATAAAAAAGCATTCTGTTCAGAAACTTAGTGAAAAGCAAAAGGTACCCAGAAAGTACATTTATTCTTATATGTGTTGACTATAAATTAATTACTAAAGCATAAAACCTGCATTACTGTAACCCCATGCAGATCATTCCTTGCTATTAGCTGATCATTTGCCAGAATAGTCAGAATCCCTAGATTAGTGTCACTACAATAGCCTGTTTTGTTTTGGGGTTCGTTCCTGAACCCGTAATCACAGACCCTCACAGTAAGTGATGCTGCACCAATAGGAAGAAGCTGGTAGGAGTAAATAGAAAGCGAGTGGCACATAATTGTGTCATCTCTCGTCTCCCACTGAGGCTTTCAGACTGCAGTGAAAGCTCCTGCGGCCAGCATGGCTATGTCACCTAACCTTTCACTGACCTCATGCAGGCTTATGAGCCGGCCCAGAACAACACAGGTAATACAGCAGCTGAAAGAACTAAAACCTCTAAGACGCGTAGTATTCTGTACTATACGGTATTATTGTACTTGTATATTGTGGAGCCCAGTGAGAGAAACAACAGGAGGCAGTTAGGCGATAGCCGCATGAACATGGAATGGGCGTACAGGTTTAATGACAGAGGATTGCCGGTTAAATTTGTGTTTCTTAAAGAAACTGCTGCGGCTGGCCAGGTAGTATGACAAATGGTATGGCTGCGCAGTTGGCAGTGGAGCTATAAGTGTGTAGAAGCTGGGAACTGCTTCTGAAGTTAGCAGCAAAGATATAGACTTCTTAGCTGTGTGTTGCCTGTAATTTTTTCGCCTGTGCTTGATGATCAAATTGTCACTTGTTGTAGTTGGATTAGAAAGGGGTGCCAGAATCATTGGGAAAGGCAGTGTTAGGCAGAGTAGCTCATGAAAAACAGGACAAATTAACCATGGCTTCCAATGACGGTGTGTATTGCGTATTGTGCTACTCATTTGTGAGGATTCCTGAACAGGGGTCCTGGGAAGAAGGGGAAGGATGATATTGCCGTTAATTGCTCCGTCTTGACGGAAATGTGCGCAATCTTTGCCACTTTTTTGTGTTGCAATGTGCTTTGGCACGTGTGAACCTCAAGCTTCAGGCAAGGCCAGACAACAGGAAAGCGTTGATGGGGTTAGGTATATTGTGTTAGTGTGTTTGATGGTGTGCTGTCTGTTTTGGTGTGTCAGTTAACATATAGGTGGTATATAAGTTCCGTTCTCCTGCGCTCGTGGTTTGTGTTCTTAGATGTGTGTAATCATAACGTCTTTTACTGGTCTGACCTGGGATCATGGCATTTAGAGGTATAATGTTGAGACTCATGAAGATAATATATCAGGTGCGCATTGATTCTCTGTATGAGTTGTGTGTTTTTCGTTTATGGTATAAAATAGTCGTTATTATTGCTGCATATTACAAAAACATGATGTTATGTTATGTCGTCATGTTTATGACATCAGCTTATAGTTGTCTCCTTTGTGGTTTTTAATGAGTTGTGTGTGTTGTGTCATTATGTTCAGAATGTAATGTTGGATATATAGGTTAGAAGGATTGGTAACTTTAGCATGTAGGGTATGTTCACGTATGATCGGAAGTTGTATTGGTGAGGCACAGTGCGTGTACGCAGGGCACCGAGCCGGTTTGAGTGTTGTCGGTTGCACGACAGGTTAACGGTACTTTTGGATTTGAGTGGGCAAGAAGTAGGTTCTGTTATCGGTGGCTCGTAGTCATGACAAGTGTCGATTGAGATAGTGGGTTTATGTGAACAGATGTCGGGGTTTGCCTTTGTTGGTGAGGGTCTGCGTTCGACATAGGTCGACACAATGTCGCGTGAAATGAGACCAGATTTTTGGTTTACCATATTTGTTTATATTCTTTGTTTTGTGTAGCCGTTAGAAAATTGATTGTCGCCATTAAGACTTCGATGTAGGTCAACTGTGTATCATGGGTACGGTGATGATATGGAGTCGATATTTGTGGTCCTTATCTAGTAAAATTGCGCAAATGTAATTCTGCTCTGGGGGTCCAGCATGCATTCCAGAATTTGGAGATTTTATATGTTATTTCTTAGACGCTTATGATGTGATGTGAATATGTAACTGGTCAGGTTTTGGTTTTGTCTCCAGGAAGATGAATGGTAGTCATTTTCACCCATGAGGCTGGCGTTGTTGAGGATGAAAGATGCGTGGTAATCTTGTGTGAGAGCATTACAGGTCGGTTGGAGGTAGTTTGTGTGAATCTGGTATGTGTGTTTGGTTTGTAAATGTTGATTAATTGGGAGTTGTTGGTGGTGTTGCAGGTATCAGATTGGATTGTGTGTTGGGTGGCTAAGGCGGTATAACGAGATTAGGTAGCCTCTATGTTTATCCAATCAGCAATTGCTGGGTTTATTTCTCTCACTTCTAGAATCCCCATTTCTGATGGCACCATCAGATCAAGGTTTAAGTCCTGTTGTTGAGGGTCTGTATTATCTGTCCTGTGGTGGAAGGCATATGATTGTGGCAGGGTTTAATGAACGTGAGTGGAATTGATTTCATATGGTGTATACTATTAGATGTTTTATGATGTGAGTAGGGTTGGATTTACACGTCTCTCTCGCCGTGGTGTTGTGGAGGGTGATGAGGAGGAATCTGTGTGTTTGTGTGGTGGATTGTGTTGGCTTAGTAGTGGCGGTTGGGAGTCGTCTATTTTTGGGGCGTGATATGTTAGAAGTTTTGGTTGGATGTAGGTCATTAAGTAAGATGGATGGTTGGGTTCAGATTATGTTCACCTGTGGCCGTGATGGGTTAAGCAGGATGGATGTAGTGGTATATGTAGTAGTTGATGTTGCGAGAATTGTGCTGAGCCTGGTCAATTTATTTGGGCTAGTATACATTGCCTCATAGTTGTGGTCATGCATGGGCTTGCCCTGCCCCAGTGGCCAGTTCGGATAGATGCAAGCAAGGATGTGTGGTAGCGGGGATTTCCGCGATGTGTTGGTATAGGGCTAGACTACATGTGTAGAGGAACTGCTGATACGAGCGTAAGTGTGCTGATCTGTGGTATACTATTAGCGTATATGCATATAGTTTATGGCAAATCGCTCATTTGGTAATTGTCAGTGTACCCTGAGTGCCACTACTCTATCGATTGTTGAGAATGTGTCGTTGCTAGTGATATTATAAACGAGCAGTGCACTCATGATACTTGTAGTTATATTTATTTATCATTATTCATAATTCTTTAAAGTCATTAGGACGCCAGAGGGCCTGGATCAGAACCGTCAGGCCTTCACTTCTGTTTTCATCCACCTCATCTTCTTGTATCGCTGTCTCTGATAAGGTCTCCGGGGTAGCATTTATCCTAGGGGTCTTAACACTGTATGATCATTCTCCACTGTTTTGAGATTGTTGTTGTCATCTGGGTATATCTTGTTTTAGGGGGTGTATTTATGGATGTTGGGCTGGTTACTTTATATGTATAGATTATTGTCAGGGGTTCGGTTAATTGTGGAGGTGACTTGTGACTGATCGGCATCGGTACGCTACTACATTTCTGTGTTAGTGTGTTATCAGGGAG
>NW_023339774.1:15365363-15366895 GCF_004916995.1 Morone saxatilis | reverse complement strand
ACATTTAATAAGAATTCCTTAAATTTGTTTTCTTAAAGAACTCTGCCTGCCATATATGGACAAATGTATGTCCATATATAATGTGTAAAGCTGGAACTGCTTCTGAATTAGCACAAACATATCTTCTACTGTGCTGCAATTTCTCTTTAATAAATATCAGTTGGTTGATTAAAAGCCAAATCACCTGAAACATATAGCATGTAGCTATAAGAACCAGAAATTACTGTACAATGACGGATTGTATTTACATTGAAGAAATAAGGGGTCTCAAGGGAAAGGAAATTGCCGTTGCTCCCCTATTGACCCCCCATCTGCCACGTTTTGTGCAATGTGCTTGCACCTGTAACCTCCAACTTCAGCTAAGCCAGCAACAGGAAACGTTTATTTTATGTTGATTCTGGCGGCCCGTGTGGACATAAGTGGTAGTGTTTCCCATGCCTCGTTTTGTTGATTTAAAGGGGAATCCAACCTAATCTGACCCGGTGACAGGCATTAAGAATAACTACAAAGAAACAGCCAATCTTCTCACTGATGTTGTTTGCTTATGTAGGTCGTATAAAAGCTGATATTAAAAACATTATTTTTCAGATATTTGCACACAAATGCAGTGTTTGTTTGTGGTAATTTGATTAAAGAGAACTTTATCTAGCAATATGCAACATGTGAGTGAGCACAGTCTTACAGGGCCACAGACCTAGGTAACAGTGCACATTAACTGTACTTTAGTATTTTGACTTGCAAAAAGATGGCCAAGTCATGACAGTGTGACAGAGTGAGAGTGACAGATGCCGGCTTTGTCTGGTAAATCAGCTTTGACATGCACAACTGCAAGTTGACATTTTTGTATATTTTAAATCATATTTGTAGCAGAGCTTAAATAATTAGTCCATTAATCGATTGGTCAATCTACAGGAAAATAATGGGCAAATATTTCCATAATCAAAAATGCACAAAATTCCCCCAGTTCCAGCATGTCATTTTCCAGAATTTGATGTTTTTCTTTAGCTTATATGATTGTTGAATATTTGTTGGTCAGATAAAACAATCACCATGCGCTTTAGGAAATGATGCTTAATTAGAGCATTTTTCACTATTTTTTGACATTTTATTTGTTAAATTGATTAATGGAGCTTGTTGGTGAGTTGCATATACAGTGGTGTAGTGCAGGGTATACGCAGGTATACTTATTTTCCAATCAGCATTGGGTATACCCACTTCTAAATCCCCTTCTGATGCACATCATTCAGTAGTGTTCTGGGAGCTGAATTATCTGTCCTAGGAAGGCAAGTTGTCATGAGTGGATGGAATAAAGAATATCAAAATGTATAATTAAGTGGTTGTTTCACCCTATAATAGTCTGTGGGCCTGTATTGATTGCATAGTCTTGGACCTCTTTTGTGGCTAATGTTAAGTTCATAATGATCCTCACTTCCTGAAGTTAAGCAGAAGAAGTTAAGTGTCAATGTGCAAATACTACTGGCCATTTTTTGGGCAGATACTTGCCTCATTTTTATGGTCATGCATGGGCTTGC
>NW_023339774.1:15364419-15365353 GCF_004916995.1 Morone saxatilis | reverse complement strand
CATAAAGCAGAGGGATAGCAGCGGTAGGGCAACAAGGGCAGCTACTAGAGCGGACTGTGTTGTATAATAACAAATCGTGGCAAGTTTGGGCAAACAGTGTTCTCAGTTAGAGCCACCCACTACTGGAATGGTCTACCCACTGAACTAAGAGAGTGCACTAATTACCTAACTTTTAATCATAAACTTAAGACATAGCTGAAGGCAAACCAAACCTGCAGCCATTAGTCATCTTACCACCTCATCTCTTGCACTGGCTTTACATATTCTCACTGTTTTTATATATCTCTGTTACTTTTGTATTGTACTTATGTATTATATTGTATTATATTGTTTTTGTAGTACTGTACTGATGACATTAGGAACTAATTTGTTAGTGTGTTAGTCAGGGACTACGGATGAAAATTTGCTTATTAGCTATCTACAGTAAACCACAATGTTGATTAATGTGTATTGTCCCTGGTAAATAAGTAAATTAAAGTAGTCTTACATCCCACTGTTTATAACACACGGTGTTTATCCTTTGCTGGATGGGCAACAAATGTAGGGCATACATTAAAAGTACCAAAACTTCAATTGAAAGCAGGGTCCCAATTAGAAGCAGGTCCTCTTTAGTAGCCTGGTGTGGCTGCACGTTTTGACAAAAAAACGAAGGTCTCGATTCTTAAAGCCCACCGAGTTGAGCGAGAAACAAATATGTTTAAACTTATGTCAATATGGACATGCTACATGCTACACATCGTTAGATCAGTAAGATTCTCCACAGTTCAATTGTTCAGTTCATTTAATGAACAATTATTGAACAATGACCACCAAAGTATCAAATGATGAAATGAATTATTCATAGTTAATATGTTATTCAATAGCCTCATTTTTATAATTTTTATTTTTAAGCAATATTCATACTGGTTTAAATAAACATTTTGATATTATTTCC
>NW_023339774.1:15362045-15364348 GCF_004916995.1 Morone saxatilis | reverse complement strand
TGCCTTGGTACGCTGGTGCAAGACAATTCAACACAGTAAAAGATAAATAAAGATTAAATTAAGGGCAATAAAAAGGAGCCACTATATACAAATATAAAGAGAAAGAGAGAATGTGTACAAAATAGCCGGATACTTAAATAAATGAGTAATGAGCTGTACAGAAATGCAGTGTTAATTAGTTTAGTTAGTTAGCAGTGTGACATATTTGCAATATGCAAGATAAAACACAAACATTAGTGCATTAATGTAATGCATTTATTCAGGAGGGGGGAATCCCAGGCCTTGTTGACACAGGTTGAGCTCAGTTATTAACTGCTGCTGTTGTTTTAAGACATACCCTACCCACTTTCTTTTACCTATTTGACAAGTGACATGTGCAAGCAGGCCCCTCTTGTCAACCTCAGCTGTACCAAAAAAAAAAAAAGGAAGAAAGGAGAAAAAAAAGGACCAAAAAAACCGACCAATGAGAAAACGCCCTGTTGGCCCTACAGGCATCCCGTCATGCGCGTGGACTCAGCGCTACGTCAGCAGTGATACCGAAACATGGCGGTGTCCATAGCACAGCGCCCGGCTGCCAGTGCTCGTGTGTTTTTATTAACTTTTCTCACCACGGTAATATTTCACCGCAGTGTCGCCGATGTCTCCACGGGCGCCTCGACGTCGGAAGAGCCTCCTCACCGCCGGTTCGAGTACAAATACAGCTTCAAAGGACCGCACCTGTCTCAGACCGACGGCGGTATCCCGTTTTGGATCCACAGTGGAAGTAAGTTTGTATCCAGCTGTCAACATCACAGAGCTGCGGGTCGTTCTGCTGCTTTTCTTTAAACACAACACTTTATATATCTGTGTGTGTGTGGGTGTGTGTGTGTGGAGGTGACAGCGAGGAGGTTTTGTAACGGACGGTGTTTCCGCTCAGGGTTTGCTTTGTTCATTCAGAACTGCACTGGGGTAATGCATAATGTTTCAGCAGCCTAGCTTTGTGTTAGAGGCTCAGTCATATTCAGGAACGTGTCCCTTAAAAAAGGCCCCCAGTACGTTAAAGGCTGCTGTGAGAGTCTGTGCAGACTGGTTGGACTTTCCTCTTGCAGAAATGGGCCTTTGGATTCTTGCATCACTCACTGAGTTGTTTGTTGCTGACATGATAAGTTCAATAAGAGATTATGCTGCATTCAGCACGGATCTGCAGCTGGAGCTCAAGATTATTTTGATAAGTCAAAAAAGTCAAAGGAGACATCATAAAGTATCTTTATGGAGACTTTTTTTTGCTTAGAAAGAGGACAGTTTAGAGGTGACAGGAAGAAGTGGGTATGTATGTCAAAGTATAAAAAGTCTGCGGCTAGACTCAAACCAGGGACGCTGTGATTACATTGTCGGCGTCTGGAACCTCTAGGCCACCAGGATGTTTAACGTAAACTATTATTAACTATGTTATTCAGTTTACGGTAACAGAAGACAATAAAAAGCAGCAAATCTTCACATTTTAGAAGCTGGAGCTCTGTGATGTTTTGGGGTTTCTGCTTGAACAAATTAGACTATTGACTTATGGATTACATTGATCCAGGCAGACCACAGTTCAATTAGCCAGTTTGAGAACAGCGCAGGGTTTTTCTGATGACTCAGTGTAGTGACATTAACAATGAATGAAACACTGAGTAAACCTAGATTGTTCCAACTAATCAGAATAAAAGAATCTAAACTGCTGTTAATGCATTAGCTCTTTTCACATCTTAGAGGAAGAAGGAGCCACAGAAACTGAAGCTACCTTTATGTGCATGCTTTCCTTATTGTTAACATCATATTTGCATGCTGCTACTAAAATCCTGCTCCCTATCTCCGTCTCTCCTCTCCATCCCAGATGCTATTCCCAGCGCAGACCAGGTGCGAATCACGCCGTCCCTCAGGAGTCAGAGGGGCTCCGTGTGGACGAAAAACAAAGTCAGCTTCGAACACTGGGAGGCCGAGGTGACCTTCAGGGTATCTGGAAGAGGCAGAATGGGAGCGGACGGTTTGGTAAGGAGGGCTGAAACGTCAGTGTCAGGGAACGTGTTGTACTCTGATCACAGCTTTTATTAGAGTTAGGTCTAAGTTGTATATACATCCAACAACCATCTGCTTTGCCCAGGAGCTACACTACTTACTGTATCTACTTCTCTGTGCATCTACACTAGGGTGTTAAACATCAATAGTAATCCACATTCATGTTTACTTGTGCCTTAATTAAATGTTTCACAATCTAAAAAAAAAAAAGTACTTCAGTTTGGGACAATAGTTGTTAAGTTTCAGACAGCAAGTTAGCATTTTGC
>NW_023339774.1:15357684-15362020 GCF_004916995.1 Morone saxatilis | reverse complement strand
CACATCCATGTGTTACTTGTGCTTTATTAAAATGGTTCACAAATCTACAATCAAAGCAATCCCTTTATTACTTGATAGAGCCAGCGCTTAAAATGGGGTCCTGGTTCATTGGGGGGACATATTAAAATAGCACCTGGTACTGCGGACGGCAGACATTTAAATTAGTACATTTAGGATCACACTATGTCAGCATTTTAATAGTAGGTGGTAAAATTTGGAGAAAATGGTGCAGGGTGCTCGAGGCCTGACCCTATTGTCATTTGTGCCTTCAGGTCGAGTGTAGGTCTACCTTAACAAAATCAACAACACAAAATAATCGTAGAAGAGCGCCGCGTGTTGCCAGCTTTCTCACATAGATTTTAGCGACTTGTTCAGGACCATTCGCGAAAAGGGAGAAATAATTCAACATAGCATTATATTTGTAATTCATTCCATGCTGCGGTCCAAAGCGCTCTTTGGCCAGCCAGCCACCGTGCGTCTCTCCGCTCCTCTTTTTCTGGGCCAGTGGGTGCGGCGTCGGTGGGGGCACGTTTGACCTTTTCTCTGCACCTTTTTCTCGGGATCCCTGGATCAGGGCGTGCTCCTCTATAGCTTGTAAATTATGGAAAATAGTTTGTTTCAGGTTCTTTCTCTCCGGATCTTTGGATTAGTGTGTTCCAAAAACATATATGTATGTTGAGCTTGTGTAAATATTTAAATAGTTTTGTTTGGTCTTCTCCCTTTTTTTTTGGTTACGTTTTTACTTTAAATATTACATGTAGTGAGTTTTGTGATTATCTTGACTGAGTAATAATAATGTTCAGTTGTGGGTGTGTTCATTTTCATTGCCGTAATACCAATAGAAACCGGTTACATCCCCCTGCTTGTTGCAATTGGTGACATTTATTGATAGGACAGGTTAGAAATTAAACAGAAAAAACTCAACCAATGACTAAAAAGAATAATGAAACTTGATGCCAAACAAGTTTAGCGTAGCTTTTTTTCTATATTAGCCTTTATAACAAGCAGAACTTTTCCATGGCGGCAGAGTCAATGAAGTGATGTGAGTTACTTAAGAAAGTTTTTTAAACTCCATTATGTAAAGCAGAAAAAAAGTACTTAAGTTTGGGGACAATAGTTGTTCAGACAGCAAGTTAGCATTTTGCACCCAAATGATTTCCAACCTCATATTGATAAAGAAACCAAACCTTACCTGTAATGACAGCTGAGAACTTCCCTATTCCAACCTCAACAGTTAAGTAAGATATACTGTATAATGATCAAACCTTGCATATGGAGAAACCTGCATATTTGACAGAAAAGGTGCAGATCCTGTTTGAGTAACTGTGTCATGCCCACAGGGGGAAGACAAGTATTTCCCCAACTGACAAAAAGAACTGTTGTGAACAGCATTAACATCTTGAGCTAGCTTGTGCTGTAACAGCCCATATTGATTTAACTTCACTGGAAAAACCTAAGAGGCAAACCAACAACCAGTCACACGGGAATGGCTACTGCCTTTGACTTGTATTTGATTAAGGATGCTAAAACCAAGTCATCTAATATCTGTACCACATTTTCTTTATCTAACAGGCTGTGTGGTTCACCACTGCACAAGGCCTCGACGGTCCGGTGTACGGTGCCGCTGATCAGTGGAGTGGAATTGGAATCTTCTTTGACTCCTTTGACAATGATGGAAAGGTTGGTGTCGACATTCCTGCTAGTGTTTTAATGTGTTTTAATGGGAGTTCTTTTCTTTTTCTCTAAACTGCATGTGTTGAAAGTAGGGAAGCACCGATACCAGTATCCGATATCGGGTCCAATACTGAGGGCACGTAGTTCTACTTGTACCACTTTACAGCAGCGTGACATTGCGTAACCTCTCGTTAGTTGAGCAGGTAGTTGAAGGAGAAGCAATGTCATAAAACATGAAAATAAAACATGTTTTTAAAGTCATTGTTAGAACTGTAGTGGTATTATTAAGTACTCATAATGTTGCTCGGTAAATACCCAAATGTCAGTACTTATACTTGTATTTGTTGTATCGGTGTATTCCAAGTTCAGAGAGGACTCGCTGTTAAGTGTTTCTTTCTTTCCACTCTTGTTCAAAGATTTTCTGCTAGAAAGATAGCACACACCAACACAAAGACAGCTTCTAATTTAGCTGTGGGGAATATTAATTTTGGTTCATTTTTGTGGTAAGAAATGCTAAATAAATAAAAAGAAACATCTATCGCTGCCATGCAAAACAAATCTTCATAGGTCTGTTTATATCACATTTTTTTATTATTTATTTGTGCCCAGGTATGGGATTGATATTTTTGATTACTTTAAAAGCAAAGCCACCTCGGGTCTTCAGATGAAAAAAGGATTAATGCTGTTTCTTTCTATTCTCATCTCCATTCCAGAAAAATAACCCAGCTATAGTTGTTGTGGGAAACAATGGCAACCTTGTTTATGACCACCAAAAGTGAGTAAACATTTCTTTTGCTTGGCTCTGATGTCGTCACCAACTCAAATTTTAACAACTTAAAGAAGATTAGGAAATGTGATTATATTTGCTTGGAAAGTAAATAATCCTCTATCTTTCCTAATCTCTCGCGGACCAGTGAAAGCTTTAAATCACTTCTTCAAATTCCAGTTTGTCATAGAATTCACAAAGTGTTTACAAAAACATACACAGGAATTTATGTTATTCATTTATTTAATAGACTTTCATCATACTGTACTCTATCTATATGGAGCGTAGTGCTGTATATAGATTAATGTAATTGATATATTTTGTCTGTTGTTTTGATCCAGTGACGGCACCACACAAGCCCTCGGTACATGTTTACGAGACTTCCGCAACAAACCGTATCCCGTCAGAGCCAAAATAACGTACTACAAGAAGACACTGACGGTAGGAGAAATTCTAAACACTCATGTTGAGCATCAAATACAAGAGTTATTACCTATATAAATGAAACGAGGGGAATAAAAAACAGTGTTTGCTGATCAGCGCACTCAGTGGTGACATTGTTCTGTCCTCCTCAGGTGATGATCAACAATGGTTTCACTCCAGACAAAGAGGATTATGAGTTCTGCACAAAGGTGGACAACATGGTCATTCCCAGCGAGGGCTTCTTCGGCATTTCAGCTGCCACTGGTGGTTTAGCAGGTATTATTTCATCTTCTGTGTTAAATGCTCTTATGTCAGTATTTAGTTGTTTAAAAAGACGTTTCTTTGTAGCCCTCCAATTAAAACTCCACAGGCCGACTCATCTAGGCGGAGCTGAAATACAAAATGATTTAGCTTAAATTGTCAGGTGTGGAGGTACACCGGATGTGTGTATATTCCACTGTGCTTCCAAGTTAGGACTGTTTGGATTAATGTAAGATATAAATAAGTAGAAGAAAATAAATAGTTTTTGCATTATCCTTTTGTTGATGTAAGAGTTGTAATTGTTGACTGTTGTTGATTGTTGATTTCCTATTTTCTTTTTTATTTGTGATATATTATTATGAGCATTGTAAAAACATTAACCTGTTATTATCTAATTATAATGAGCTTTTTAATCTATTATTATCTCTGTTATCCTCTCTTTCATCAGCATATTTCCCCACCTTAACACCACCCCCATTTTTACTCTATAAAAAGAGTTAACAGTGAAATGACCCCATTATTCTTGTATTAAACCCTGATACAACCTAATTATTGTAAGACGATAGGTCTATTGTAAAAGTCTTTTAAACTATGTTCTTAACAAGATTGAAATGTTCTTCTTAGTATTACATATTACATAAAAAAAATATATATTATTATGTTATAACCAAGATAATACGATGTTATTACTCTGTAATTACATGGTATAAACCTTGTTGTTACTAAGCAGTAATGTAAAGTACTACCAACATTTTAAATATGTTTATTTCTGTTGTAATTTTCTAACGCAGAATTTTTTTCCTCTATCAGATGACCATGATGTTTTATCCTTCCTGTTATTCAGACTCACAGAGCCAGGCCAGCAACCGGTAACTACATTTTCTTAGAGCTCCTTACACTTTTTCACAATCCTGTGTGCGCCGTTTCATTCTGTGTGCTGCAAGCATGCATGTTCACATAGCCTTAAGCACGGCCTCTATTGAGTTTCAGAGAGGGTTTTTTTTTTGTCTTTTCCATTGAAGCCCCCACCTGAATCTGAGATGCCTAAAGAAGAGAAGGACAAGTACCAGGAGGAATTTCAGAACTTCCAGCAAGAGCTCGACAAAAAGAAAGAGGAGTTTCAGAAAGAGCACCCAGACGTCCAAGGAGAGCCAAGTTAGTTTTCAGAAACCAAATGCCCCTATTGATTATGTCAAATATATTGGGGGGGGG
>NW_023339774.1:15306989-15357584 GCF_004916995.1 Morone saxatilis | reverse complement strand
ATATTGGGGGGGGGGGGGGGGGGAATCATAAACTTTTATTTTACTCTGTTTAATTTGTTTTATATTGTCTGAAATTAAGTTAAATCGTTTAGAAAATGTAAATAATAATAAAAATATACTCAAAGAGACATGAGCAAAACTTTACATTTGCAATACCTCATGAAAGGTTTGTAGATTTTATTTCAATTGGTTTTAATCTTGTATGTGTTTACATCCTCTGCAGTTGAGGACTTGTATGAGACGGTAAATGACCGGGAGATCCGTCAGGTGTTTGAAGGCCAGAACCGGATCCACCTGGAGATCAAGCAGCTGCACCGGCAGCTCGCTATGATCCTGGACGAGCAGCGGCGATACGTTTCAGTCATCACCGATGAGGTCGCCAAGAAGGGGACGAACGCTGAGTCGGGACAGGTGAGCATTTCATATTTTGAAGCATAGCCGGTGGTTTTGCTTCTACAAGGTTTAGATTCATTTAGATTCAACTGTTTTTATGATGGCTTATGAAAACCAATAAACCCTTTTTTATGACAGCTTTATCATATGTCAATACTGGAGTGTTTAATCTTCAGACCGCTATGTTGTATTTCTCTTTCAGCTGGACACTTCCAGTCAACAACAGTTGGGCTCTGTCATAGCCACCCAGCAGGAGGTTCTCAGAAACCTGAATGAGTTGAAGTAAGTAACAATAATGTCATTGTTGTTGTTGTTTGATCATTCTTTAAAAACTAGCTGTTGTTTTTGCAACAAACATAAAGAGAGATCTGTGATACTCAAGAAAAACAAGGGAAATCCTGGCGTTAAATCCCTCAAATCATATTTAATCTCAGGATGCAGTGGCTGCAACATCACAGGTGTCTGCCAGCCTGATAATCCAGCTGCAGTAACAGCTCCCTCCACAGTCAGTCAGCCACATGCATGTGCACACACATACCAGCTTAAAGCCTCACCACTTAATAGGACAATTATCACACAAAAATCCTATTGCAGTTATGTTGACAGATATTGCGAGGTATGATTCACGATTAGTGGGAATGACATTGTAATATTTCTGAATCACAATTTAAATTTTTTACTGAAAAATAACTATTAAAATCATGATGATGTGACATTTGTTAGGGTATCAGAAAATGTCAGCTTCTGCAATTTGGACATTACACTTGCAAGTTTAATAATATTTTGTTTAATTGTGCAGCCCTAACCAGTAATTACAGCATGATAGGTATGCTAATATCCAGCTGTTATCTTCTTCTTCTTCTTCAGTAGTTTTAAAAATGGTCTCCTTACCACTCTCAGATGACAGCCAGCACAGATTTTAAGATAATACAGCTTAAGAGATTTTACGATGGTGTGCTTTCAATGGCAAAGATTTAAATTACTGTTTGATTTTGGTACTTATAGGAATTAAGCCTGATTAGGTGTACAGAATGTAATTTTTGGATGTTTAGAGCTTGTATTTAGTCAATAACATATTTGTGCTTTTGTACTGCTTGCCTAAGGTGCTTGTGGGCTTAGTCATTGCGAGCACGCAACAGATAAAAAAAAAAAGTCTTTTTCACAACCACTTTTTTTTTTTTTAGATGTGTGAGGGGATTTTAATGAATGTTTTTTTCGATTTCACCAATAATTCAGTAATTAATTATCCAACTAGTGTACTTATTCTTGGCTTGTCAACTCAAGACTCATGTGTTAAGCTTAATAGAAATCTGAAGCCTTTAGTTCTTTAATTTACTTCAGAATTTTGCAATAATAAATTGTGTTTATTTATTCATGGTGGCACATTTCTCCTTTCACTGCAGTTTGATTGTATGTCTTAATTTTAACACACCATCTGCATTAAGAATTAATCAGAATCACAAGATATTAAAGATTTTATTTTATGTAACATTAATCTCTTAGTCTCATGTATCATAAAAGAACCAAGCTGTTTATATGCCCTAAATCCAACAGGACATTCATCCTCAAATGACTTTGCATACATGATTTTCTTTATTATATTGTTGACCCATAACTTACATGGACCCAGACTCTCAATTGCACATTAATTGCACAGAAACACTTGTTTAATTGAATTTTATTGTATAGGTGGCAGGGAAAGACAGAGTTTCTGTGATGATTCAATTTTAAGAAAGCACATAATCAGTGGCAATTTCAAGATAAGGAGGTGCACAGGGGTAAGCTGATTGCCACTGTAAATAAGTTCAGACCCTGGCAAAAGGCTGCAGTAGCTAATGTGCTAATGCGAGCGACTGATCTGTGTTACTTTGTAGATTAAGCTCTCAGTTTATCCTGACCCATCTTTTAAACACAGAGTTTATGATAGGACTTCATCTCAGACTCTCTAAATATCCAAGGAGGGCTTTTCTGCTCATAAATGGGTCACTTGTGGCAGATGAAGATTAGATGTAGGGTTTAATAAATGCTCACTTACTTTCTCAAGGGAGATTTTTTTTTTATTCCCTTCTCCTTCAAACAAATTAGATTTTGTTTATATGTCATCCCTGTCCATCCTTTCAGACCTCAGCCATGTGGCCGAGCAAGAAAAGGCCACATTTTAGCACCATTTTGTCCTTATCAGATTAGGAGTCTTTAAATACATCTGTCATACACAGGCAAAACATGGTTTACCTCCAATTGATTTCTTGTCACAATCCCTCCCTCAGGGCGTTCTTACTCACGCTGCTGGAAATTCCTTTCATTTGTCAAGTCACTTTTTTCTTTATAATCGTCTTAGATGTGTTTAAGATGATAAGGGAAACTTATTGCTTTCTCCCTGTAAGTAATCAACTTTAAGAAATTGCATTTTGTTGAGAAATATGATCCAGGCTTTGACGTCTTTATTCTCATCTGAGAATGGTTCAGACTGTATTTTTTACTTCCTTTACTGATTAAACTGAAAGTGAAGATACAGATTTACAGATTTCACATTTTATTACTAGTCCTGACCAGCCATGGGAATGGTTTTAGCTTGTATATTTTGATGTCTTTTTGAGGGAATGATGTATGAACTCACTCAAAGAAAGACAGTCCTTCGAGCATTTACCATCAGCCTCAATGAGTCAACGTACTTTACACACATCTTAAATAATGGCCCTGCTTCTGACTCATCACGTCAGTTTTAGTGTGAAAAGGTAAACAGAGGTTTCTATAGTAACAACAGGTTTATTATATAAAACGTAACAAGATATCTATACCCCATTATCAGACATGTTAGGGCAGTGACTTTTAACTCCCCCGTTTTGGGAAATACGCAGTCTCTGCTGGTTGTCTGGCAACCTCACAAGACGCGCAGAATAAACAAATTATACATAATGTGTGAATTAGTGAGCTGTAGAGGTGCTGGTAGTTTTTTTTTTTTTTTGACAGAGCCAGGCTGGCTGTTTCCAGTATTTATGCTAAGCTAAACCATATTTATCTGGTTCCCAGATTTCAGATAGCGTTCCTCTGAGGTCTGTTTGTTAACCTCCTGTACTTGTAATCTGTTGTAAGAACATGTTTTTATAAGGGATTAATTTAGCAATCATGACCTCTTTTATCAGATGGTAATTTTCTGTTTTTCAAACTTTGAGACTATGTAGCCTCTAGTGAATAGGGGATTAAAAGATTAATTTTGGACAATATGTATTACTGTAAATAAATGATACCGCACAGCATATTTAAATGTTGGGAAACATTCAACACATGTATCAAATTCTGAAGAGTAAACATTTTGACTACATTGCTGAGATATTTATTTGGTATTAGAAGGCAGTTGCACTAAAGATGATTTATTTCAGTCCTTTGGGGAACCAGTTGCAGTATTAATGTTTTATTGCACAATGCTTCTACAGGGACTGTTGGCTCTCCAGCCTGTAAACTGTCACTTAGTGTATCTTCTCTTTGTCAATGTAGAAACTCCTTCCACGAGTCACTGAAACAGATCGGCTCAACGCAACACCAGGGTAATGCAGTCGGAATGGGAACGTATGAGACCATTCAGCACTTCAACGACATCAAGGAACATCTGCACACGGTCAAAAGGGATGTGGAGCACCTGGTCCAACGTAACGTTCAGGTGCAGATTCTTACTTTGATCAGTTTATGAATCAGGTAAGGATTCAGCTGACTAAACTCTCTCTTTCTGTATGTTTTCACGCGCAGAATCCTGCCGAGAAGGCTGTGAAGTGTCCTGAGATGCCTCCCATGCCTTCCTGCTTATCCACCGTTCATTTTGCAGTCTTCATCGTCGTCCAGTCAATTCTGTTCTTCTGCTACATCATGTACAAGTAAGAAATCATTGTTTTTATTTTTTATGCCATATATGTGCTTTGATGTGGATTTACATGACTCTCTAATGGTTTGTGTCTTTCCCTCTTTTAGAAGTCAACAAGAAGCAGCAGCAAAGAAGTTCTTTTGATTAAATTAATTTCTGAATTGAACGTCTGTAAATGAGGGAATGTCCATTTTGATTATTGTTTTTGGTTTGATTATTTTCAGATTGTAAGTTATTGTACTTGAAGAAATTGGTTTTGTTGAAGAAGTTTGTTTTAATTCATTGCAGATTTTTAATTTGATCAGTAAATCGCTGTGTATGAATGCTTCTGTGAGACTTCTGGATTTTCAACATGATGTAACATGCTCCTTACAGTATTTTTGGTTGGTCAAATCCTTAGATTTTGTTTTCAAAAGTTGAGATCTGCCACAATCCTATTCCATGAAACTCAACTGACAACAGAAAAGAAAACCCTGTGTTTTGAAACGTGCAATTTTGTATAAAATAATGCTGAACTTTTGGTGATGAAAACTCAGAGCAGATGTCTGCTACCGTTTATCTGTTTTGATTGAGTCAAAAATGTCAGAATCTGACATATCCTCTACCTGAACAATTTACATAAACAGAAAACACAAACCACTCTGTGGCGTCTGTGTGTTTTATCATGTGAGACACAAAATGCATCTACATTGAATAATATGTAGTCTGTTCATCTCTCATGATGAGTTTATTGCAGCTAGTAGCTACAGAAGAGGAGCAGTTGAAATGGCTAAATGTCAAAGCATACTGCATACAGTTAAGGGCACTCAATGGTAGCTAGTACCATTTATAAGCAGTATATAAACACCTGATTATAGTTTATAACCCACATGATTTTGTCAACTCCCTCTTATGAAGCATCTATAACGGATGTATAAACAGTTTGCATAACGCATTATAATGTATCTGTATAATTATACATGAAGAAATTACAGTGATAAAGCATTTATTAACTGTTTATACACAAATGCTTCAAATGAAAAGTTATAGTTATTGACAAATACATTAATAAACACGGTGTCAGCTTACATTATACGGTTTTATAGTGAGGTATAAACCACCACAACCATGCTACTTAAGTAGGCCTATAGTGGTGCTTTAAGCTAAATGCTAACATGCTAATGTTTAGCAGGTGTAATGTTTACAATGTTCATTGACTTAGTTTATTGTGGTAGCACGCTAATACTAGCTCATTAGCAGTAAACACAAAGTGCAGCTGAGGCTGATGGGAATGTCATTAGGTTTACAAGTATTTAGTCATAAACCAAAGTATTGAGCACATTAAAATGTTGGCAACCAAACCTATTACAGTTCATCCTGAGGGAAATAGAGCAGGAATGTCATTTGATGATGATCCAGCCAATAGTGGTTGAGACCTTTCACTAATAACCACAAATGTCAAACTAATGCTGGCACTAAAGGAAAAGTCAAGGGTTCATCAAAGTCATCATGAGGCATCCAATAGGGACCAAAGTGGTGGACCAACTGGCCAGCCAACAGTGCATGAAGCATTCAGAAACACTGCTAGTGCTGCTGAGTTGTGGCAATATCAAAAATACTGGATAACGTTTCTGGCTAAAGGAAACCTGAAAGCTTATCAGCGATTATTTAGACATTGAAGCAATTCACATCTTTCCTTCAGTGAATAACACAGATACATGACTTAGATAGATATTCTATAACATGTATTACAGGTTGTTTCAGTTCATTGAACACACTGATGGAGGGATTTTTCATCTATCTTACCACTGCACACTTTTGGCCAAGTGCAGTACTGGATGCATAACATGTAACTATAACATCCAGGTTCAAATCCATGCAGCACCCTTTTCTCCACGTCATCTCTCTCCACAGTCCCAACATTATCTGCTTGACTGAACTATCAAATAAAGGCACAAACAATCCTATAATAATAATAATTATCACATAGATTCCTGCTTTTCTATATATTTTACTTTACAATATGCTTTAAACATGCATATAACATAACCAAAGATATTACAAGAGACATTTGGTTGCAGGTGAACCTTTTTAAAAATGTCTGTGCTCAGGAATATTGGGGTAATAAGTCCTTCACCAAGCTTTCAGATAGTGAAGTAGTGATAGGGTGAAATGAACTCAGAGGTGTCTCCTCCCCACCTCTCATCCTCGTGTCAATCATTCTCCCACTGAACAATAGCACGGCATGAACGATGGCTCCATTGGGGGATAAACAAGACTCTAATCCCGCTCCCCTCTCTCTCTACTCTACTTGGTCTCACCAGTATAAGCTGCACACGGGCCAGCCCGTACTTTACTAATATGATTAAGCACCAGTGGGCGGAAGCAGCATATGTGGTCCCAAACTGAGGACACCCATCACCAAAACCATTTTTATCATGAGTGCTGCACCTAGTTCTTCCAAAGAATGCGTCAAAGTGTCAAAATTAATAAAGGAAAACGTCTACAAAGGTCTGCACGATTTAAAAATAGAGAGAAAACAGGCCATCTGCCTCTTAGCATAGTGGAGCAGGGAGGATTAAATCCAGATTATGGCCCTGGCAAAACGTTGTGTGGGTGTGTGTGTTTGTAAGTGTGTGTGTATGTGTCTGTTGCTTGTCGTCAGTGTGTCCTTGGCTCCATAGTCAAGCAGCAGGTTAGCTAGAGAGCTACCACTGGATTTGACGGCTATAGGAGGGAGAACCGGAGGGCACAATAAGGGGAACAGCATAATTTTCATCTACAAAAATATTCTTATCCTCGCAGAGTAAACAGCCACACAACTCAAGATGGCTTTCTTGATCAAGAGCATGATTGGGAACCCCCTGTCAGGAATTGGTCTTGGTGGTGGAGGTGACAAAGAAGAGGAGGCCACCCCCACAGATCCAGCCAAAGCAGCAGGGATGACACGCGAGGAGTATGAAGAGTACCAAAAACAGGTGGTGGAGGAGAAGTAAGTAGAAACACGGACAGTTCTCCACTTTTAATTGATGCCACTGGCCCATTGGAAACAGTATGGCTGCAGTATGTACAATCTGACCTTGACAAGTGGTTTTCTCCTGCATTACAATCCTTCACCGTTCTCCCCCTTTTGAACTACACATAACCATATATTTTAATATAAACCTAACTAAATGTAAACATTTTAATCATGTATCGGTTATTTTCATGAGTTTACAATGAGCAAGCTGTGTTTCTGAGAGATGCATCTGTTGCTGAAGGTCACAGCCATAGTGGATCTTTTCTTTTTTTTTGTTTTCCTGAATTTTCATCATAATAAGCCACTGAGGCTATAGGTCATGCTGGACCTGGATCAATAATCTCCTATAATCTGTCATCTGTTTCTTCATCAAGTGCATTTATGGGTAATATTGTAAGGGACTTTCTGGTTCTGAACACAGTTGAGTAAGCAGTTGTAATATGGCAGTTTTATTTACA
Organism: Morone saxatilis; assembly: GCF_004916995.1. Classification (NCBI taxonomy): domain Eukaryota; kingdom Metazoa; phylum Chordata; class Actinopteri; family Moronidae; genus Morone; species Morone saxatilis. Next base: position 15,349,879 of record NW_023339774.1, on the reverse strand, counting down.
GCTTGAAAACATGGACATTAGAGCAATAAATGTTGGAATATTTCAACTGAAACACTAAAAACCTCAGTGGTTAAGGTGGGGCAGCAAAGGAAAGAAATCACAATCCTGCAAAATTATATTTATTTTAGAGAGATCACCATTTTAGGTAGCCAAGAGTCCATATTGATAGTTTTCTACAATATAGACACATCTTATTGTCCCTCTTCATTAATTTTCAATTGAATATCTTCAATCTTCATCTACAGTCATATCAGCAGCAGGTAGCTTAGTTTTGTCCACTAGGGTGTTTCTGTCCACCAATGCATTATGGTCTGTTTATCTTGTATAAGGTTCCAGTTCCTCTCACTAAAGCAGACATTTAAGTAATACAATTTACACTAAGCAACAGTGTGATGTATCCATCCTAAATTCCATCTTGAAGAAAATGTGTAAATATATATTTTATATATTTTAATATTAAAACATTTCTTTCAATTTTGACAAATCTGGAATTTGTATTTTTGTGATACAGAGTAGATTTTGCAGCACCAAGCAGATCCAGTCAGCCTGTATTACATAACAAAATTAATCCAGCCTCTCCACTCTTATGTGTACTTGATTTAAAAGACGACATAAAACGTCAACATTGCCCATAATTGTAGATTTCTAGTAACATTTTCAGATGTATGGCAACAAATTCTGATCCACACAAACACCTGATAGAAATGAAAAGGAAAGAACATGAAAGACTATTTGTTCTTCATAAAAATTCTCAAAAAGTATTTGTATAATCTGTCCGGGCAGATTAAGCATTTTAATTTGTTGAGTGTTTGTTAGACACCTCCATCCACTGTGTTGTTGTTTCACTACAGTTCAAGTTGTGGCATCTTGGCTTGATTGCAAATCTCCTTGACTCAGTCTGGCCTAATAATCCCATCTTTAATTGGCTGAGAGAAAGTATGTGAGTCTTGTCTTGCAGGAATACACAAAGTCTCATAGTGTGTGAGTCCTACCGGAAAACTGATTCAGTCCCAGGGATTTAAATACATATGCTTTTATAACTTGATTCACAGATACCAGAATCACTGATGAAAAATGATGTATGATGTATGTGTTGTCATACAACAAAATCTGATTTAGTGTGTAACACTGAACACAGCTTTAGTGTATTTTCTATTCTATGAATCTAAAGGATGTAAACTGTTAACACTGGAATCACTGAACGTAATCTTATTACATTACTAAGAAAATAAATTTATGGGCACGCCTTACAGATTTCAGATCTAAGTAATATTATATATTTTCCAAAGCTCTGAATTACCCTGTTATAGGTTTACAGAAGTAAAATAGCATCAATTACAATAACAGTTTTCAGTAAGTGGTATAACAAGACACTGCAATTGAAAATGGCGTAGCTGGCAAAACTCATGCATAAAACTTCCATGTACTATTAAAATAGATTTTGGGATGTTTACACCAGTTATGACAGATTAATAATAGTCCATCTTGAACGAAAAGCCAATTGAGATACACTTATACAAAACTTTATTTACTAAACAACACACCTCAGTGGTTACATTTAAATATCTTTCAACAGGCATGATTTCCTGCTTAAATGATATTCAGATGAACTGGAGGATGTTGTGTTGCTCTCACTGCCTCTGTGTTCAGCTGATTGTATATATGCAGGGTGCCATGCTGGATTAAGATATAGTGAAAACAAAACAGACTAAGCTATTGGGAAGAAACGATTTTTATGTGACAATCCAAATGTTGAAAAAAACATTAGGCTGCTCTTGAGCCGTTGATACACCGATGACAAACAAGAGCTCACATAATAAACACAAGGTCATAAAAATCCCCTTTGTACTAGTATTTTCCTACAGCTTCTACCATTGTATTCTCCAGAAAAGAGATTAAGATTAATAATATTTTTACTTTAACTAAGTTGGGATGTTCTGGAGATCAACAAAAAAGGCTAATAATGTTTTTATTTCTATTTCAGGATGGAGAGAGATGCAGATTTCTTACACAAGAAGGCAGAGAGGGCAACACTCAGGGTGTGCCTCAGAGACAAATACAGGCTGCCAAAGGTAAAGAGTTTTTATCCCTACTGTTCTAGTGTAACTCATATTTATTTCATTTAATACTATATAGTATGCATGAATAAATTCTCCTCAGTTGGAATACAAAGGTATAATGGTTTAATCTAATCTTTACTTTAACCACATTTTTAGCATTAGCACTATATACATATTTTATTATAAGACGCTATAATATAGTTGTAAGCATATATAAGGACATATTAAGTATTTGTCAGCGACTTCCCCTATAAAGACATATTTCATATTATTACAACTGTGTTTTCCTATATTGTCATTCATTATTATAGTGTTTATACACCAGCCTCCACTTATGGGTGCCCATGGGGTTAAATGTTTATATACTGTTTATAAATGCTTAATAGGGAGTGTTAAAGTAAAGTGTTAACAGTTGCTTAAACTTGACACCTATGACCTTCTTTTCATCAGATTAATCCTTCTTTTAGTCTTTTAATAAGAACTGGTAGTTACAATTTACGCTCCTTATTAAATGGGTTTGAAAGTGTCCTGGCTGCAGTTAGAGAAACAGACAGCTGCTTCATGGTTGAGGTTATCTTTATCTAACAGCAGCACTTGGCAGCTGCAGCTTGGACAACAGGAGGTGGAAGCCATGCCAGTAGATTAGTGGGATAGACGTTCAACCAGCGTCCTGGAGACGTTAGCCTATGTGTCCCATATTGCACCTTGAGTCTTACAAAGCCAAATGCCACTGAGCAGGTGTCCCAGGCTCATTAGGGAACTGGCTTTAAGAAAGAACAACGTCTACTAAACCAAGGCAATAGAACAATTTTAAAGGACTCGTGAAAAAAAAAGTGCAATGGAGGAAGAAAAGAAGGTATGTTGGGATTTTATTTAAGACATTTAAAGAAAAACACCAGTAGAGTGTCTTCTAATTGTATAAATTAACCTAGAGGTGAAAACTTGCTTGAAATTAACTTTGTGTTTTTATGGCAAAAGAGTGAAATCAATATCTAATACAGCTTTTCTAATACCATTATTTTTATTCTGAATGCAGTGATGACCTTGGCTTGTGGAGGTGTTTGTCTCCCTCAATAGACACTCTATTATTCCCTTTCTGGTTTAAACAATGGGTGCATTTCTTTTCATGGTTTGTCTTTTAAATTGTGACCACACACATATGTATGATGAGGACAATGGCAGGAGGCTATACATATAAATCCAATTATTTTCCATAAATGATGTTTACATTGCTTGTAAGCTGGAAAAATAACTAATGACAATGAAACGACGAGTCTCTATTAGAACTGAAATATATATTTTAACTGGATTTCCGACAACAAGACACTTAAAGGAATCATGTTCTGTTTATTATTTTCATTTAACAGGTAAGAGGTTGAGAACATGCATACATGCTATCAAGCGTGAGGTCAGAAGAATATATATTTACACAAATATAAAAAAGTACAAATGTATAGTATGAGTCGAAACAGGAAGTCGGTGCTGTTAGTCTAATGGAATTAGAGTCTCGTGCAACGCTATAGAAGTTATCTTTAGACTATCGTTGGGATTCGGAGAGGAAAGGCTAAGGCAGGGCTGAGATAATCCCCCAGATTGACGTTGAAAGTAGTCACAGACTATTGCATGACTATTCCAGATATTGAGTGATGTAGACTGGGTTTGTTGGAAAGGCTTTAAATTGAGAATGTACACACGGTGAAGGAGCATGGACAGTGAAGTGAAAAGAGACTCTGCTTCGCAAAAATGTAGAAAACACAGACAGCAGAATATCCTTGAGAGCAGCAACTGGAACCTGGATTAAGATGGACTTCATCTGTTTGTTTGTGTCCTAGTTTTCTTGATTGTTTATAACTTGACTGTTTATAATTTGAATTCAGACACCAATGTAAAGTTTTAAATGTGTTACATTAGACCTAAAATAAATTAAATCAAATGAGGAAAATAATATTAATCAGAAAGTGGTCAATAAATCAGGTTTATGTAAAGGAGTACAGCATGTTAATGCTGTAGAAAGCCTTTAAGTCATCCTTCAGGTTGTTTACTTCTGCAAATAATAATTTAATGCCATAAGTATACAGTCTTTTTTATAGTCAGGGAAAACAATAAAATGCTCTCCTTAATGTCTGGTATTCTTCATATATAACAAAGTTATAATGACATTATGGAGAATTATTTTAGCTAATCTATTACTGCTCCAAAGAAAACAAAGAACATTTGAAGATAAAAATGTCTCAAACCATGACATTTTACAACCCTCTATTATACATTTTGTGACCTCTTTCGTGTTCTAAAGATGTTGCATACCAAATAAGGGCCGTTGTGATACTTAATATGTGATCAGAGACTTTCTGATCCTTGTCATACGTCTGTTTTTGGGTTCTGACCGTGTTTTCTCCCCAATGTTGTCGTCTGCAGAGCGAGCAAGATGAGAACATGATCGAGATGGCCGGGGACGACGTGGACGTACCCGAGGAGCTGCTCAAGATGGTGGACGAGGACGCCACGGAGGAAGAGGGCAAGGACTCCATCATGGGCCAGTTTCAAAACTTGCAGAACATGGACATGGACCAGCTGAAGGAGAAGGCCTCGGCCACCGTCACCGAGCTGAAGAGCAAAGCAGAGGAGAAGTGCTCCGTCATGTGAATGGCCAGAGGTGATGGTCTGGGTTTCAATAATGAAGAAGAAAAAAGGGAGAAGAGAAGAACATGTGAAACACGCTTTCTGGCAATCTGCAGACTGAGCTGTGTTAATAAGTTTGGGATTCAGTTACTCCGTAAACCGCCTATAAAGTATTCATTAAAACTATAAGCACTAAAAGGGCAATTTGTCTTTCTGTGATCAAAAATCTAAGCCTGGCCACCCCTACCGGTCTGCATCTACTGGAGGATGGGTGGTAATTTACTTATTTAATTTAACTTTTCATTGCAATAAACTGGGAATACTTAAATACTAAAAACCAGGGTGCCCCATCTCTACCCCATGACATTTTCTTTAGATCATGTATTTAGAAAGTGATTTTATTGCTTTTTACATCACATCACAGGCCACAATACATAAAAAAAGATGATTCTTTGTGATATAAACTTTTTTCTCTGTTTGTTGTGAAATGAGAGAGTTGCGTGATTTTAAGTCAAATAAATAACAATATACTAAGACAAAAAAAAATAATATTTACGTTAAAATTCAACCCTGTCCAAGTGTTTCAACTTTCCTTTTGGTTTACTGGTATTTCTAGATTATTTTTTGTATGTGGTGTTTGAATTAAGTATGATATTTAGATTTTCTTTCGATGTTAAAGCAGACAGTCTTCATAAGTCTTGACATGTTGATTTACTTTGAATCTGTCTACACATTGTAATAAAAACGGTCAAGCCTGAAACATTTGCAGAGACATTTGCAGATTTGCACAAATCATCATTTGAAAATGCAGAATGATTTATTCCATAAACACAAAAACAATGTACATAAACACTGATGAAATATATGGAGGTACTTCAAACTGAGAAAACAAATGTATTGTTCAAATAAAGATGTATATTGAAAAGGTGAAATATGTCTGTGTGTGCTGGATATTTGTCAGTCAAATTCATGTCTCTACTAAGCTCCGTGAGATTCAATTATTATTAATTCAAACTTTTCACAGACTTGATTTTAGGAAAAGACACCTTGTTAAATGTATTAAGTTTATCATTTCAAATCCTCAGTTGTTTTTACAATGGTCAGTCGCACAGATATTCTGTTATACAACCATGAAACATTTAAAATTATGCAACTACAATTAATCACATCTACCTAAATCAGGGCTAATGCAATGAATAAAGAATAAAGGTCTTAATTTAATTGGGCATTATCCAAACACTTGTTCGGGATGATTAGGCAGAACAGGGGGGAGGAAGGAATCCCCAACATTTAGAGTTTCACATGAACCTAAGTTTAAACGGCTGTGGATTTATAAAGTCTGGAGATTACCATCTAATAGGATCAGCATAGCCAAGGTTGTCAGCCCATGCCCCCGCTCTCTCTCTCTTTATCTCTCTCCCTCTCTCTCTTTATCTCTTTCCATCTCTCTCTCTAAATGAGAACAGGATAAACTGAAGTCTTGCAATACCAGAACTTGAGCTAAGAGACAGGCAATTTATAAAAATGTGAAACTGGAGGTAAAGCACAGACTGGGGGTACTCGTACCACGGGGGGCACCCTACTTCTGCAGTTGTAAATGGTTAAAATAGTTTAAAAGTAATCGATATATGATTGAAATAGAGACATTAACATTACCTTTTCATGCACATCCTGGCTGAACTGATGACTGAAGTATTATTATTCCAATATTTTTATTGATTTTCACATTATATAACTCACAGCAGTACTCAATACCCCATAAAAAATGATAATATACACACATAACTGCATATGCTATAGCCTCAGCCTGGTGTCTTGTTATTGGTGTCTCGTGAGGGACGAACCCAAATAATGCAGTTAATGGGTTGGGACTAATAACTTTATTACACATATATGAAAATGTATCAAATATACCCTGCCAAAAATAGAGTCAGTTTCGGGCATAATCAAAACATGTGACTGAGGCTAGCCTGGTCCTGCCTGCATCTAATGCAAGTCGGGTCTAAACCAGGGTAGAGATTGGCTAGCTTACTTGCAGATAGATATAATCTGTGCAGAACCTTAAACTGCAGCAACCCATGTCGAATACATATTGATGAGGAGTGTACCCATGTAATTGCTGCCTGCCAGTTTACATCTGATATGGTGGTTCTTAATTCTTCCTCCCATAGCCTTACTAGACGATTAAGTGGTATGATGGAAATTCTCTGGATATTATCATATAACACAGACACCAGACCTCTGTCAACTGGATCCATGTTCAAACAATCATCTATCCATGTACTCTGAGGGTTTGTTAAAGAGGAAGTGGTTTTACATAACCCGTACCTGCAGGTATCTAAAGAAATCTGACTGAGGGATACTGAAGTCTTTCTTTAACTGTTCAAAAGAAATTAAGTACCCTTCCTTAAAAAGGTCCTTCACACATTTAATCGCTCTCCTATGCCACAACTGGAAAGATGGGTCTGTGAGAGATGGGGCAAAATTGATGTTTGCTAGAATAGGGGAGGTGATAAGAGCTTGTTTATGCTTAAAATGAATCTTAAACTGCGACCATATCTTCAGACAGCCAGAAATGATTGGGTTGTTTGTCCAACAATGTTTACTGAGGGGTAGTGGGGAACAAATTAAAGAGCGAAGCAAAACAGGATTACTTGAAAACTGTTCCATTTGGCACCAGACCGGAGATGACGTGACGTATAAAGACCTTTTTCACAGCAGCCATTTTTGGGTTAAAGTTGGTTATGGTTGAGTAAAGTAAAGACGACCCAGATGGTTTACTAGTTGGATAGAAACACATCCGTTTCAGTATTTATTATCCAACCTGGCTTTAAGTCTCAGTAGCCAGTTACAACGGCTCCTCCAAGAGGGAACCACTTTCTTTTCATCTTGTTTAAAGATCAGATCTGTTAATATTGTTGTATTATTTTACAGTAACTCTTCCATATTATTATTACTGTGTTGTTCAAATTAGACAATATATGTTGGGCTTTTTGTATAGTATAGTATACCTTTCGCTTATTTTACATCAGCAGCTAAATAACAGTGTTTTATTGTATAAATACACTGTAGGTTAGACAATAGCACTGTAAAATAAATTACAGTAACATTTCCTACACAGTATAATAATGTGCTGCCAAAAATATCAGTATAATACTGTACTTCATTTTACAGTATATGATAATAATATATGGTCAGGGCCATGATCTATCTCAGATTTGGAAAGGCTTTTTGCACTGAAAGGACAAAGAATTTCAAATTAATTTTGAGTTGACATCATTTTACAAGACACTGTCTGTCTGCCATCAAAGTGTGACATTATTGGTATTGTGAACACTGCAGGTCATTATACTAGTGATACAGAAGCTTTGTTCCGCCTGTGTGAATGCGATTTTCAAGGCTAACTGGCAGCTGAGCATTGAGCTAACGATAAAGAAACTGAATGTTTGTCTTTTTCCACAGGTCAAAACATAATTGACATTTTAACAATTAAATTGAATCAAATCAATCTCAATGAAACGTTTCCAACATACATCTGAAGAACCTATTTCTTCATGTGTACCATAAAACATTGTCAGAGCTCTTATCAAACAAGAGATCACGTTTAAAAAACTTTTGCTGTATAAATAAAGTTTTGCATGCCTCACAACCTTTTGGAGCCAATTAAAAGAGTTCTCAGTTAGCATCTCTCTCCCTGTGACCCCCCTCCACTGCATGCAAACAAAGGATAAGGTCACCTTCTGTAATTAGGAAAAGCTAAATAGTTTTAGGGGTTTTAACTCTTTTGAGTAATATAATGTAATCCCCTTAAGAAGGATTACCACACTGCTGTCAATCTTTGTTTGCTGTTAAGTGGTTATAGCCCAAATTTGTTATTGTTTGGGCTTTGTTACCTTCTTTGACTCAACACCTACAGGAAACTGGTTAAAAAAACTCCTCATAGTCTGGTTTATGACTCATTAATACAGGATTTAACTGAGTTTAATTAGCCGGTAAAGGTATTTAAGTTTCTTTTATTCAACATGTGTCAGGAGGTGCCAGATTCTTCCTCTAGGTCAATAAAACAAACAATTCTTCTACACAACTAAATAAATGTCTATTTGGTTTGGCAACAATATCTTGACGCTTTGATTAAATATTAAGCTGTCATCTTGCAATCCGTGTCCTGACCAGAAATCTTGTAATTATGATTTTGTTGTACCTTAATCTGTGGGCCTAATCTTCCTCTTTTTTTTCTACAGACTGACATGAACATGACATCTGGAGGAGTGGAAAGATGGTTTTAAGATTTATGTAAGTAGGTTTAGAGCCAGCACTGACTGATGCACTTGAGATGGGGAGGAGTTAGGGAGGGGAGTGCGCTGGTGCCTTCATGGGCGCAGTTACCCCTAAATCAGGGGCAAATCCAACAGGACGTCCCCTCTCTGACGTGCAGCAGGGGTGCCGCATGAGCAGGGGGTCTTTACTTACTTTAAAAGCCCCCTCTGAAGATGCTGCTATCCACTGAGCAAGTCTGGTCTTACTGGTGCCTATCTTGTGCGCAAGTTTTCCAACAGCCCTCAGCTCTGGTTTGAAATTTGCAACTTTAACTTAAACACAAAGAACAGTGAAGATACATTTGAAAACAAGTTGGAGTGTGAGTAATTTTTATTTTTTTACCATCTTTTTGGACTTCACCGACAAATGTGGCTTCTTGGATCAACTTCCCAAGTGATGATGATGGATGAGCGCTTGTCTCCCTCCGCTCGCTCCGTCCAGAGCCCTGGGGAAAACCCGTCTACCATCCACAGCATAGAGGCGATACTGGGATTTAAAGAGGACACCATTTTCCACAAATCATCAGCATCCTACAGCATGACAGAAAAAGTGCTGGTCAAAGATGCTGAGCGGAATGTAATTGTGACCCCAATGAAGAAAAGTCATTCCTCAGAAAGTTTTGACAGTAAGTAGATTTAGTTTTATTTCAAAATGTCAGTATCAAGTCAGTTTAAGTGCAAAAAAACTAACTTAAAACATGGCATGTATCATCTGTAATATTAAGTCTTTGGGTTTCTGAAGTTTTTAAACCTCTAGATAACGTTACAAATCATCCAGTATACTAATCATTTTCCTACATCAGGTGTCATTTTGTGGGATTTTGCGTTTCAGCAGATTCAACTATAAATAAATCCCCCAAAACGAACAAATTAATAAATAAACACATTAATGAGCTACTTTGGAGGGGACAAGTAGAGTTGGAACTTAATTGAAACTGTCAGAATTTGATTTTAGGAAGCATATTTAAACTTTGCCAAAACTTTCAGGCTTTTCCTCACACGGTTGTTTCTCCGCAGGTGTGTGTTGCGCCAGCAGCGCCGCAGAAGCGTCGGTCTGCCCGGACTCACCGGACAGAGACGGCAAACTGTCCGATGATGAAAACCCCAAGAAGAAGCACCGTCGGAACCGGACAACTTTCACCACCTTCCAGCTTCACGAGCTGGAGAGAGCTTTCGAAAAGTCCCATTACCCGGACGTGTACAGCAGGGAGGAGCTGGCGCTGAAGGTCAACCTGCCGGAGGTCCGAGTGCAGGTACGGGTCCCCAAAACAGAATCGCCCTTTTTTCTTCATTGTGCACCTGTATATTCGGCCTAATGGTTACTGAATAACCAAATGTGGTTACAATCCTGTGGCCATATATGCATTATATCCTAAACACAAGAAAACATCTGTAATATAGTCAATTTAATAAACACAGTAACAGAGGAAAAACAGGGAATCTTTCCAAAATAAAATTCTGATACATTCAGTAAATTTATTTTGGGTACATCTACCATTATCATATCAAATTAAAAAAGCTACATTATAAATTTAGAGAAACTATTTGTGACATGTTAGTTTAATTTTCTCACATTATTTGTTATTTTCTTCCTTGCACCTATTATTCCCACAACAACCTTATGTGCAGAGTAACTTAAATTGTTTAGATCAGTGAAGAAAAGTTTTAAGTTTGAGGAACTGCTGCTGGAGAAAAAAAAAGCTATTTTCATATCTGGCTGAGTTAAGACTTAGACATTATCTATTTTTAAATGTTTAACTTGCTTCAGGTGAGGCTCTTATAGATTCAACACTGAAAGAAACTGAAAAGCTGGAAGTTGAATCAATTTCTTTAAAAAGTTTTGTCACTAGTGATTGATTAGCTTTATAATTTTATGCAAAAAAGAGCTTAATTTAATCTCTTCACTTCATATATGTTTTATATAGTACATTAAAAAGAATACAGCCTTTTATTTTATGCATTGAGTTGAAGTGAAAATTAAAATCCTCCTCTTTTTTTGCAGGTGTGGTTCCAAAACCGGCGGGCCAAGTGGCGTCGGCAGGAGAAGCTGGAGGTGAGTTCCATCAAGCTCCAGGACACCTCCTCCTCTTCCTTGCTCTCCTTCCGCCGCTCTCCCACCAGCTCCTTGGGCTCCAGTCTGCAGCTAGACCCCTGGCTCTCCACCCCGATCACCACCTCCACCTCCCTGCAGTCACTCCCGGGCTTCATCACAGGCTCGCAGGGCCTCCCAGGCACTTACACCCCTTCTCCTCCCCCTTCCATGCCCTCTTCCTTGCCGGCCTCCTTCCTCAACTCCCAGGCCCTGGGACACAGCCCTCACTTGCCCCACATGGGCTCCATGTGCCCCCCACCGCCAGTGTACCAGTGCTCAGCTGATCCAAGGAACTCCAGTATTGCCTCACTGAGGATGAAGGCCAAGGAACATATTCAGTCTATTGGAAAGACGTGGTGATGCTGCTGGAGGTTAAACCATGGACATGAGAACCTAGAATACGTCATGCTGCATCTTTTGAAAAACTGACTTCATCTTCATGCTGATGGGATTTTTATTTTGGAAGTTTTAAACATTTAAATCTTCAGTTGGCATCCTGGAACAGAGACATCCTCATCACTTATAAGGGTAACGCTTTAAGCAGTATATAAAAATGTAATAAATGGTATAATGAAGGTGTAAGTAGATATAAGTGTTTATGAATGTATTTGTCAACAAGTACAAAAGATTATGAATGACAACATCATAAAACACAGTTGTAATAATATAAAATATGTCTTCATAATAGAAGTTGTCAACAAACAAACCCTTTAAAATGTCCTTATAGCTCATTACAACTACATTCTAAAGTGGTATAACTCATTTAATTTAATATAAGTAAAGTGTTACCCTTATAAGCAACTATCTGAAAATCTGTGCCACTAACTGTGACATTCCTGTAATATATGAAGCTAATGAACACTGATGTGCTGGTGTTTTCCTTCCTCCTTTTTTTCTCTGCAAGCTGTGTTTACTGTAAGGTTGTACATTCATTCAGCCCCGTGTCATTCTTATTCAGTGTTATATTGCCGATGTAACTAATACAGAGTTCATTAGTATCAGTATTTATTCCTCTTTTGTACATGGAGCCCTCCTCATTTAAATTCATTATCCCCTGCTGGTTTTTGATCTTCATCATGAAAGATTTAACAAATGTGAATATTTTATGTATACAATAAACTTTATATGTAAAACCCATGAACAAAATAGTGGCTGATCAAGTTTTCCCAGACAATTTGTCACATTTGAGAAATGCAGATTTGTTAGACAACAAAAAAATGTGCGTGCATCAGAAATGACTGTGATACAAAAGGAAACAGCAGGAAAAAAACATTCATTACCTGTGGTTGATTTGCACATTGATGTAAAGATATTTAAAGCAAATAATCATGCTGCAGAGAAGTACATGAAAGATCGACCCACACTAATGGGGGAAATATTGAAAACAGCACCTCTCAGTGGTGAAATCCTCTATCAGGTTGGGGAAATAGCGTTTTTCAGAAAGAGCAATAAAACTTTAACACTAAAGCAAAGCTAGTGATTCTTTTTCAAGAATAATTAGGTTATTCAATACTGGATTGAATCCTCAAATTCTCTCTAAAACCCCTTATAGCCTCAAATAAAGCCACACATCTTACTGCAAATGCAACTTTGGATCAACAGAATTCATTTAATCTCTATCGTATCAGGTTTCAAACCACTTTAACAAAATAATTTGATTTAAAGCAGCATTAACAAGAATAGAGAGTGTTATTCAGAGACAGCTTAAACTCCCAGACTTCCTCCCTCTGTTTTACAGAATGAGTTTGTCAACCCACTTATTTCCTCCTCATTAACTCCTGTAAACTTCATCCCATTCGCTCCTGGGATTAGACTCATAATGATGGGGTGAAAGTGGCTTGTACCTCTATTGTTCGCCAATCATCCGTGACAAATGAGGGAAGAGGACAGAAGAGAAAACTTTCCTTTGGCTTTAAAAGAAAAACTATGTGTGTAACCAAATTGTTTCAATTAGCATTTCCTATTGTCTGCAACCCCTGAGGGCTAATAATAGTCCCCATCATCATCATCTATCCTACTGTCCTAAATAGACACTGGGGTGTGTTTGTGTTTATTTGTTCTGATGAGAAAAAGCAGCATCAGAGCTCAATTAATGGGCCTTAAACTGCTTTCGGTGATCTGTTGTCATCTCTAATTATGATCATGTTAACTGGTAAGTTACTCAATATGTAACACAGAAACCACAGATGCTGTCAAAATGAATATTGTGCGCCATCTGGTGACATAAACTGCTTTACTGTATAGGTGGAGCATTACATATTTTGAAAAGTAGAAGGCTACTCGTGTTGTGCAAAGCATGATCAGACATTCACAATGCAGTTATCACAACTTAGATTTATCACAACAAGTTAGATTTATTGAGCATTCTCAGCTTTTATAACATAACCTTCTCATGTCAGTCTGCAATCAAACTGCTGCATGACATGCAAATTAGAAATTACTGATAAAATAAACTTTTATTGGGTTTCCAGCGTGTTCTTACAGCAGACAAAATTTACAGTGTGGATATATGATTACAGGGTTTAGAAGATAATGATGACAGAATTTGTCTTGCGTTCAGGTGGAATCATTGTCTTGCAGTTTCAAAGCCAGAAGAAGCAGATCTGACATCTATAATGTAGTGATGAAATGGGGGAAAAAAACATATGTAAACATCTTATTTCCAAAATGGTAACACTGACAAGTTAGAGTAGAAGGTACAATCCACAAACTGACCTCTCTGAGATATTTGTCTCGGTCCTCTTCTCTCCAGCCGCTGCGCAGCCGAAGCAGCCTGTCTGCAGTTTGTGGCATCATCTGTTTTTGGTTCTTTTGTTGCATCAGAGCCTCCATCAGACGCTCATATGGGTCCAGCTCTGTGACCCCAGCTGTTTCTGAGGGTGTGAGGTAGTCACTGTTGGTCTCCTGTAGTTCAGGCAGGCTCTCGATGCTCTTCTTCCCCATCAAATGACCTGGGAAGTTGGACACAATGGGATGCATCAACTAGTCTGGAATAGATCTGTTTGATGTTTAAACAACACCATGATAATAGCCTAATAGCCTATGTAATTAAACTGTATATAAAATCCACACTCTTACCACATTGCAAGCATGGATGGTTAGAAAACAATCTATTGCAATGTATTCAGTATGTGTCTCCCATTAAACAGCTTTATAAGAGAGGTACGTTTGTTTAATGTACTTTAATTCAATTTACTGTAATTTACAATTTTGTCCTGTCCACCAGAAGCTAAGAAAAACCTGTCTGTCTATTACTGTACATGAATAGGTAACATATGAGTTATTGCTGGCACACATATGTGGCAGATCACTGCATTATTCTAATTATTATAAATTATTAAACATTATTATTTTTTACAAGTGAGCAAATATATGTTCTTAAGAGCAACTGTCTAAGGGAGTTCTAAATGTGCTTAAAATATTGGCTGATCCTAAGAGATATTAGGCTATATAATTTTCTCTAAATATAACCACCAAATATGGTGCATATTTACCAAATAAATCAACCAAACTAATATTAAATAATAATAATACAATTCAATATTACTTTTGCTTATCATATTGAAAATGTGAAGTTTCTCTTACCTACTGCCCAGTGGTTGCCGCGTGGATACATTTTGCCAACAACTGCCGCAGGACTCTCCGAGCAGTACAACATACAAGGTATTGTAGCCAGAATAATAAAAACTGGCCACACTGGTCTGCAAGTCCATGAATAAAATATGCACACTCCGCCCATGTTATCAGAGGAAACTGTGAGATCTAAACAGTGGTATATTAATCCTTAGTTGCAGTTAATCAGCTTGATCTAACTTAGAAAATCTCCACCATAGTCGCTTTTTATTGCTGTGAACAGATATCGCAGAGAGGGGAAAAGGTCTCCAGCTGCAGACTTCTTGTAGTTACACTCCCGATGCCTTTGTTAGAAGTGACTAATGATGAAAGTTAAATGCCCCTCCTGATACATCTGTGCGTCAGCGGGTGTTTTTAAAAGTAGCACGGTGCCAGAGCCAGGATGAGAAAGTGAGGATGACAAATGATCATAGGCTGTAATTATTATTGCTCGCTATTGTTTGTCCAGAGATTGCAGGGTGACTGCAGGGGGTGGCAACGTCATTTCGCGATGATGGACGCAACTTCTCAATAATTGCTTCCTCTCTCCAAATAAGTGGTGGAAAGGTTGGCAATGGCCAGATCCTTGACTTGAGAAAAAGTGATAATACCAAAGTAATATATCCTAATATTGTTAGTATGCTACTATCAGCAAAAGTCGGCTACCAGGAGTAAAAAATACTCCTTTAATCCTAACCAATAAAAGATTTTTCATTATTAAGTGAATTATTATTTCTGAACTTGCATGTAAGAGGGGTTTTAATGTTGAAGCTGGTTGTGGTGGAGCAAATGTTACTGTTGGGCAGTGTAATCAATAGTATATTATATTTTAAAAAGTGATCAAATGCTTTACAATGTTAAATCTTAATCTAAAAAGGAGCTGATAAACACCTGTCATATTAATATAGTGAAGTAATGTTGAATATCTCATTCTGAAATGAAATTTAATTGTACAAAATGCACTAAAGTACATAAAAACAATTGTACTAGAGTATGCCACCCATTTAGCATTACACTCCTATAACATTGCTGGACTCATAGTAGGGTACAGTTTTTATTAAAGGCTCAAAATCATTGCAGCTGAAACAGAAATATTGTCTTTTTTATGCCACACATTTCTTCCTTGTCAAAACGTGATGCCTATATAACCCACAATGACAGTCAAGCGCCTACAGTTCAGTCGGACATTCAGATGTGTAATGCTACTAGGCTAATGTAGCCTCGAGCCACTAGCCTCAAACAGAGATGAGGAGCGGGCTACAGCGGTCTGATAACCTCACTTCTTTCTGACCCCACACCTACAGATTTCATTGTCAAACTTGTACTCTTCAGTCCCAACCAACACTGACTCAAGTGACATCACTTGAAGCACTTTATCAGATTTTGCACAGCTCTTTCTGGAGCCACAAAAGGCTTTATACAACTTTTTCTTTTGTTTTTTACATAAGTTGATGATATGTTTACCGATCATGATTAGTAACTCTCAGTCTGTGTGAAAACAGTTGTATAATGTCTTCTGTGTCTGATAAAGCAACTCATGATATTATCAAGGATAACTGCAGAGTCCACTGTTTTTTGAGTTTGGCCTTTTATTATATTAAATCAAAGTAACTGGAAAGTCCAGCCTTCAGAATATTTAATCAGTAAATTACAATAAAAGTACCTCAAAATTGTACAGTTATTGAACATTATTTTCTACCAATGGCTATACATTTAACCAACGTGTGTTTTATTCAAAGGGTGGGGGGAAATCTGCAGATAAAGAGATTAGGAAAGGCAGATTATTCTAAGAACTCAAAAAGTGACACACCAAAGACTTTACCAAGACTTTTATTGTGACATCTGCTGTGCTACTAAAAAAGAAGGTGTACTCACTCACTTATTCCCATTCAGTTTTGTTAAAATCTGTTTTTTTAGATCATTGTTTTCAGAGCAGAGGAGATGACGCGTCAGTTAAAAAAATCAACAGTGAATGTGCGTCAAGACGCCACAAACTACGATGATGAATATTTTTGCTGCAGACAACACCTGTTGTGTGTTACAAGAATTTGACAATGCAGCACAGTATCATTTATCGACACAGTTTATTACAGTATATTTATCCCTCTGGAAAGGTCAACAGTGTGAATTAAGCAGTCCTCAAACACAGTGAGGCCCCCACGCATGAGCCTGTGTGAAATTCTCATACTTGATTGATCCCTTTCATGACAGTGTTGACAGACAGATTGCTGGAGGAAGTGAATAGATGAGGACAGATAAGGGGTCCATGCAGCAAGTAAGGAACATATTGTGTTGAAAAGGTTGAAGGTATTGTCAGGTCACAACTCAACAAACACATCCCAGGATATTAGAGAGAAACTCTTGCTCGTAACATATCATATCCTCATCTAAGGGTGACCTTAACAAAACAGGATGAGTCACCAGTGGTCAGAGGGCAGTATGGAGGTAGGACACACAGTGCAGTGCCATCTGAAATATTTGTTGGTTTATTTTTATGCGAGAGAACAAGATCCTGCATATGATCATGTACCAAGAAAATGTCTTGAGAAATCACAAAAGTCCAAGATTACTGTACGACTGAAATAAAACACTGAATCCCTTCATGAACATACTGATACAGTCTTATTTTATGTTTTATTTAAAACTTTAAAAACCCTTATATGGCGATAATGGGGAATATTATTGAGGTGAAATTACATCTTGCACAACAAATTAACAAAAACAAATGAGAAAGACTTGAAATATGTCAAATGCTGCAAAACAAAGGTATAAACTCTGCATACTGAGAAGCCAAGGAATTTTTAATCATTTATTCCACTCATTCATGAGCTCAGTAACAACCACTTATGTCTGATTGCCAGCCCTTGATCCCCTGCACGAGAGACCGCTGAAATAGTTTTTTCGACCAGACAATTAAACCAAACTCAATTAGTTAGAAAGTCAGAATAAGTGAGACTGCCTGCGTCATTCAGCATTTTGCATGTGTAAGCTGGTAATTACAGTGTCTTGATTGCATAAAGTGAACTAGAAAGGTTTAACAACCTATAGTCATAAAAAAAATATATATATATACTTTTCTCCACACGCTGGTATCTCCTGCTATGTATAACTCATTAAAGTAGTTAAAGTAAGTGAGAGTGCATAATGATATGGTACAATAGCTCCAACTGTTATATCCTGGCATACGCTCATTTGTTGGGAGTAGAAACAGCAGATGGCACTGTGGAGTGAATTTAGGAAGAACTCAGTCAATGTTTTTTAAATGATACTGTCAACTTTATGCTTTATCATCATCTTGATGAAACAATATTGATACTAAAAACATTTATTCTAATGTAGCATGTTTCTTCAGGCTACTTTGATATATTTCATGTACAAAAAAGTCAGTAATAAGTGTTCTCATGCTTAAAATCTCTCTATTTTTTTAGAGCTGTGAAAATAATGCCCTTTCTACTATCTATTCATACTATTCATTCTTTTCAAATGTCATGTGATACATTAAGTGTTCCGCTGGTGGTGTCATGACAGTAATAATACTGGCTTTATGAAAAGTAAAAGCCCTTTCAGCGAGAAAGTGTCAATTAAAATGGACAGTTTGTCATTATGAGGTCTTTGCTGTTTGTCACAGTTTTGACTAAATCACCTGGCAGCTGTCCAATCACAGACCTCGAAGGTAGCCCTGGGATTTAAAGAAACAATTTGCTTTACTTTAAGGTTTGAAATAGCATCTTATTCCACACTGTCTGACAGCATCATATATATTGTATATTACTGTATATATAGCGGCTTGTTCAAACCCAAGACTACCTTTTTATGGCTTCAAATATTCGAGTACACTTGCACATCAATTTATACATTTCCCCCCAAAATAAACCTGACATCTTGGTATGTTTGGAAAATATTGGATCAGTCATTTGAAATAAAATTTTGTATTTGACCCACCAGTGAGACAGTGGGGTTAAAAAGGTTAAAATCAGTTTTCAACCTGGGGGTCTGGATGCCCCCTGCAGGATCTCAGGATAACTCTGTGAGGTAGCAAGAAGAAGAAATTAAAAAAACAAACTTTTTGTTTATTTCTTCAAGCCTTTTTTCTAATCTTTTGCCTTTTTCTTGTAAAATACTGGATACGTTTACCTCTTACCTTTAAAAAAGGACTTCATATGAAACAGTCTAAGAAGATTAAATTCCTCTTTGGTTGAACCACATGTCCATACAAAGGTCATAACTTGTGTTGAGCGGTTGCTTTGTTTCATTTTAAGGTCAGAAGGATATTAGGGAGATAATCCTGGGATTCTGCAGTTTTTATAGAGCAAAAACATCTTACATCTGAAAGATGATACTGATACCTATCAACCATGATATTATATAATCATAGTACAATTATCTTTTAATTTTGTTTACCAAAACCAGACTATCTAAAATAACATTTTCTGCTTCCCTTAAAAGTGTTTAGGTTAAGCAGGAAATTCTGGAAATTGAGGAAAACCAGATGGTAAGCTTACAGCAGCTCCTCTTTGCTGCCTGTAGCCCACATGGAATGGAGACAGCGTGACGTCACGTGACTGTGTCTCTGTTCGGGTGGGGGAGCATAGCAACCTTTCTCCTGCACTGAATCTGTCACACTGTAGAGAGGCGGGAGGCTCCATGAGGGCCTTTTATGATATATATACAGAAAAACCAGCCGCAGTTTATAAAATGCATTTGTGTTTTCTGATGAATAAATCTGGCATGGTCCATCATAATGAAGGCTTAGTAGTTTATGCTGCAGCATTCATGGCTGCCTTTGATAGGTCTGGCAGAGGTATCAAGGACTGGTAGTAGGCCAAAGAGAGACAGCCTTATTCAGCTGAAAGCCTCTCTCTGCAGTCTCCCAGGTAGGTTATGAAATACTTGATTGGATTGTGTTTTGTTTAACAATTTGTGTATTACACGTATTGTTATGCGATGTCATCTTTTTACCTTTTGATTACCTTGTTATTAATGTGTTATTTCTGTATCTGCACATTGGCTAAATGAATAATCAGATAAGGATGATCGTGCTCATGTTTGAATTGGAGATGTTGTATGAGTTACAATTCTTTAAGTGTGTAGGAGAAAATTTACAAAACCAGGCAGCTGTGTTGCCATAAAAGTTTATAGCACTTCAATCTTAAACAGAAAATTTGTCACCAGACTTGTTGACCTTGGCATACAAAGCATGCAAATGGCTAGTTGGGCCTAAACAGAGGCCTCGGCTATTCATACAATACATTATTAATATATAATGTCATTGATCCCTGAAGAAAAACAAACCTGCAAGATCAACACTAGTTTATCAGCACAATCACACACTATTTTCTATTCAATCATATATTGCTAGCCTAAAATATAAACATAGTGTACATATTTAAGCCCTTATTATACTCCTTTCCTGCTCATTTCCCTTTCTTCCTCTCTATCTCCCCCACCTCCCTCTGTCTCCGTCTCCCTCTCTCTCTTCTTTCCCTGCACCAGCTGCTGCTGCTGCTCCAGAGCCAGAGTGAAGAGTCCCCTCACCCCCCTGCACAGACAGAGACAAAAGGCCTGATTTGCCTGCTGAACACTGCCCCCTTTCTCCATCCGTCCCTTCATGCACGGCCGTAGTGGTGGTGGCGGGGGCTTCAGGAGAAAACGAGGCCTGGACTGGGACTAAAATCTAGGGCTGACCCAGTGAAGGAGAGTAGGAAGAGGGGGAGGGGAGGAGGTGGATGGGGCTGGAATGGTTGGGGCTGAGTAAAGGCAGGTGCTGAGGCCTCTGCAGGAAGACTGTTTTTTCCTGAATATCTCTCAGAGTGGAAAAAAATCTGACAAGGGTATGCCACATTTACCTCTATATATGCATGAACGTGCATGTTTATGTGTGTGTTTCTGTGGTGGCATATGTGGGTGTATCTGTGAAGGGGGGTGCATGAATGACCTGTGTTTGCCCATGTCAAATTGTTTTTTTATTAGATTTTTTTTACATTCCTTGTCTTTATATTCCACTAATGTAATGCATTGTGGTGGGCTGCATAAAAGTTTTTAGTTTTCAGAGAGACCACTAGTGTGACAGGGGGTGAAAGCACTGGGTGATCTGGTTGAGAAACAGGCCAAGGTACTGGATTGAGCTTCTACTACCATCATTGTTATCTAAATATGCTTCTTCTTTTCAAGTTGAATATCAACTGCAGTTACAAGTACCTAATTTTTGTTTACATTGTAGGATTTGTCTCCTTTACTTTTTGTTTTTTGTGTAAATGTAACTGTGCATTGTTGCTGTTTGTATTTATGTGGCCTAATTTTATGGCATTGCAAGTGACCACAGTAGTGAATCTCCATTAACTATGTCCATAAAATATTGTTTGCTCTTGTTTCACTAAATCTATTTGACAATATCCATGTAGTTTTGTGAAAAAATGTTGCAGTGTTTCCTGGGAGGTGGGCACACTGCTTCTGCCTGTGTGTTTCTGAGGCCGTATTGCAGCACAGGGCTTTATGTTGGGTGACCGGAACCAGCTGAAACCGGTTTGAGGCAGGCGGAGGGCTGACAGGAACAATACCGTCTCTGTGCTCCACTGAGGAATAGAGATAGCCCAGGCTACTCCATGGCAGCCCTTCACAGCTCAGCCACTGGCTATCATGGCACAGACCCTGCTGGTCGCTGCTGGCTGGATGTCGGCGTGCTACGCAGCGCGGCTCATGGCGAAGGGGGGGCATGGGGATCTGGGAAGGGACGAGGGCAGGGGGACGTGGCTGGCTGGGAGTCTGTGAATCTGCAGCCTAGAGCCTGCCTCACACACACACACACACACACAGACACACACACACACACATACACACACACACACACATACAGGAGCATGATCTATCTGTCTGTCTGTATGTCTGTGTGCTGCTAGTTGTGAAGAGAATGACTAAGGAGGATCCTTACCAGGACCACCACCACTCACCAGATCCCTGGATGTAATCTGACCCTGTATTCTGGGCCTTTGCCTGGTTGGGAAGAAACAGGAATTTTTTTCCCCCCAGGCAGGGTGGGGTGGATGGCTTTTTGTGGGTTAGTAGTGTGACTGTGTTTGTTGCAGGATGGAAGGAAGGAAGGAAAGAAGGTTTGGCTAGTGGCTGGAGAGGGACGGAGGCAAGAGGGTGAGGAGTGGCTGATTCACTTGCATGTTTCCACCATTGTTATTTTACATTCACTTTACTGAGATTGTAGTCTTTTACACAGTGTGTGTGGATTGTGGTATTGATGCATGTGTATTAAACTGCTGTTGTTGAGATGGGTTCTGTGTTGTGTATTTTTCACATTTGTCTGCATTTAACCTTCATTTACTCTCTACGTCAGGCTGCTCTGGCTGTCATGGCTGTGACTAGCTGTTCTTTCCACCAGGCCTTTCTCTCTCTGCTGCAGCCTCACACAGCACAGCAGCCATTTTTTCCCCCTTCACTGCATTTCTCGCCTGCCCTCTCCCTCTATATCATTTCTCCCTCTCTCTGTCATTTTGTTTATGTTTACCTCCTTATTACAATTATCCCATCATCTGGATTGAATTGAGGATTGTTGCTTTTTGAAACCAAAGATACGGCTACAAGATATGGGTCTGTGTGTGTGCAGATGTGTTTACCATGCATTTGGATTAAAGAGCAGTACTGGTTTAACTGCATGTACCGTACAAGCAGAGCAGCTCCATGGCTGTGCCTTTTGTCCCCAACACCCATAATACATACAGACAGTGCATCTCAGTCCCATTGTATTTTATTTGCTCACATAAAAAATAAAGACTGGTTTGTTTCTGAAAAGTTATAACCCACTGAAAGTAAAGTTTTTCTGTTGTTAAATAATACTGTATGAAACATTTGCATGTAAAATTCACAAACAAAAACATGATATATGAACATTGGTTGTTCATATACTTATACCTATACCTATATTTCATTCAGCTAAAGTATTGTTTACTTGTTTTATTAGCACACAAAACCAGCTGACAAGTTCCAGTCTACTACATTAATCCTCTATATTGTATTCATTACTTGGAACAGATCTATTAGTCTGCTGGTCATATATTAGAAAATATATATTTTAAAAACTCTCTGATGTAGTCAGGACGTGATGCTGGTCTTTGCCTTGCTCAACCAGCAGTTTTTCAAGAAAACTAAAACTGATTACATTAGCAGACTGGTTTACTTTTTTTTCTCCCTATTAAAATATTTGATTATAGCAATTCTGACCATATATTGATTGAAGAGGAAAATGTTTTGCTGAGTACAAACATTTAATGTCATCAAAATGTCACATCTACCTCCTGTGTAGACCAGCATGTGGTTCCTTTGTGTTTCTCTCTGAAACTCTTCCATGGAGCTACCCAATGCAAGGATAAATGAGGCAATAGGACTAATTGTACATATTTATATGCACATACTCATACATGTCAGCTAGACCTGTTTGATTTTAAGACGCAGAAGGAGAGAGCACTGCTAATGAATAAATGAAACACCAAGCACCAGAAAGCAGTGACTAAGTCATGGTTAACATGGAATTTCATAGGCTGTACTGTATGAGCACACTGGCACACCATGTGGTGACAAATTAAACTGCAGAAGTGACTGTGTATATTTGCTGTTATTATCCATATGATTTTTTATTTTTGTGGTAGATTTTTCAACTCTAATTATAAATAAATATTATTATTACTATAACCTTTCTTGTCTTTTCCCAGTAATTGTGTGTAGTCCTATAAATTAGTATAAAATTGTCAATAGGGGTGTGTGAAAGCTTTCACTGGGATCATTTACATCTATCTATGCTATAATCTAGAAACTCTTACCTGTAATACAACCTAAATTATACAGACACATATAAAAGATATAATAGAGCTATTGTTCTGTGGCCAAGCTTGGCAATAGTGTCAACAGTATACGAGTATTAGGTACATTATGTTGTAGTGCCTTGTGCTTAAGATTTGTTTTCTTCAAAATCCAACAGTTTCGGGATGAACGCCATCATTATTTTTTTATGAATAGCCTCATGCAATCTGTATGCAATTTTCTCAACTTAAAGAAATGTATTTAACAGCTGTTTGAAGAAATGTCTTGAGCAGTTACATTCAACAGCAAATTTGAGGGGGACTATTAATAAAAAAATTTTATTATGTCCATCCACCCTCCTTCATCATATCATCCCAGAAATTCCATTAAATTTTTACCTTTGAAGAACAATTGTATTTTATTTCCTTTACTGGCTAAGACAGGGTTATTTATACTTTTTTGATCCAAAATATATGATTTTCTCCAGAAATACTGATTTTTACATTGTTGTCACCATGTCCCCACATCACACTATAACTAATAATAATCAAAACTCAAAAGCCACAAATACCCACGAACATGATCATAATAACAGTGGGCTTAGTCATTATTGTGTAGCTCGTGATAAATTCAGTAAAAAGTGTGCTTCCAAATTTGAAGGAATTATATGGAATTGCCATCAAACTATCACCAATTTATCACATTTAAACCTGAGCTGCTCTCAATATGAATTGCCTAGTTATATTAAGATATATTGATAATTTGCGGCTAATGATGGACTGGATGATGATAGTCAGTGTAGTTATCCATTACACCAAATTTTCGATTGTAGAACAAATACTAAGATCTGCAGAGAAGTTTGCAAAATCAATATATTATCCATGGAATATTAACCAGACCATTATGGAAATTATGATCAATGGATATTAGCTTTCTTCCTGCACAACACTAAAACCAAAATACTTGTATCTGTTAAAGAACTCATCATATCATTAGATAAAATATCTGTGGTGTATCTGTTACTCATTATTCTTCCATTTTATCTGTGTTCCTCAGGTGATCTCCTCATCAGAAAAGCAGCAGGACCATGGGAGATATGAAGACGCCAGACTTTGATGACCTACTGGCGGCCTTCGACATCCCCGACATGGTGGATCCTAAAGCTGCTATTGAATCTGGCCATCACGATGACCACGACGGACAGCTCAAGCAACCCAGTGGTGTGGTGACTACAAATGATGAGGCCCACAATCCCTCAACAGGAAATGATATTGGTGTTAGTGTCATTGTCAAGAACATCCGAAACACAGATACTAGTGAGCATGGTGGAACCATATCCGAGAAGGATGGGCATTTCCACTGCCATCCCCAACTCCAGTCTGTTGGCACTGGCAATGGACTTCATAATGGCCTAATGCCCGCAATAACTCCAGGTAGTCATTACAGCAAGAATGGATGGAAAGCTCCCAGGGAGGACGGACAGACCAACCAATTATCTACCTTCAATCAGTTTAGCCCCATCTCTAGTGCTGAAGAATTCGATGATGATGATAAAATTGTGGTAGATGACCCTGTAGACAAGCAGGGAAGTCAGTCATTCTTGAGGTCCACTACTATGAGAGAGGACCAGAATCCCAAATCTTCAAAGGACAATGTTTCTAAGCCCAGAGGAAACAGAGACCAAAAACCTGATCAAAATAAGAACAACAATGGCACTCTGGGAGGTTATAAGTCTAACAACCCCCCTCAATCAAGTTTACCAGAGGGGGAATACAAGGAAGCTGTTCTCAAGTCTGAAGGTCAGGAGGCAGGAGAGCCATCAGGGCTTGTTAATGTGTCCAGTTTGTGTCAAGTCAAAGCCAAATCCTCTGCAAAACTTTCATCTTGTATAGCAGCTATTGCAGCCCTCAGTGCCAAAAAGGCTAGTGTTACAGATTTGGGTGTTGTGGATTCTCCTACAACAGAGAAAGAACCCATCCAGGACAATGAAATTGCCAGAGCTCCAGAGAAGCCACACGAGCAAGAGTCAGCCCTAGAGTTTGCAAAGAGGCTGCTAACAAGACAACCAGACAGCCCCTCTAGTGTCACAAGTGAGGGTAGCAGCAAAGGTTCCCTTGCCTCAAGCACAGACACCGCTCCCGTCATCCCAAAAGTCCGGATCAAAACAATAAAGACCTCATCCGGCCAGATCAAGCGTACTGTCACTCGAGTTCTACCAGAGTTTGATCCTGAGGGTCTGAAGAAAGGAGAGAATAGCCAATCTATCATGGCAACTACTAGTGCAATTTTGCAATCCCCCACGAGGCACTCTTTGCCAACCACAGTAGTAGCCACCGCTGGAGGCCCTTCAATTGAAATAACCAAGCAAATGACAATTAAACCTGTGGCGACAGCTTTCCTGCCAGTCTCAGCCGTCAAGACAGCTGGTTCCCAAGTGATTAACCTGAAACTAGCTAACAACACCACAGTCAAAGCAACAGTCATCCCTGCTGCATCAGTGCAAAGTGCCAGCAGTGCTATCTTGAAAGCTGCTAATGCTATCCAGCAACAGACTGTTATGGTACCTGCCTCCAGTCTGGCTAATGCCAAACTTGTGCCAAAGACAGTCCATCTTAGTAACCTCAATCTTCTGCCTCAGACAGTATCCTCTGCTGTCTGTGATCTCCAACAGGCCCTGTCCTCCTCCAAACAATCACAGCATCAACAAGTGAAACAGAAGACAATTCTCGCTGGCCGGGCCTCAAAGAAAGTCTCTAGGGTTCAAGTGTTCGCCAGCTCTCAAAGCTCCGTAGTGGACGCCTTCAATAAAGTCCTAAGTAGCATAAATCCTGTCCCTGTGTACATCCCAAACCTCTCTCCACCAACCCTAGCTTGTATCTCTCTACCCTCACGTGGCTACAAGTGCCTTGAGTGTGGAGATTCATTTGCCCTTGAGAAGAGCCTGACACAGCACTATGAACGTCGTAGTGTGCGGATTGAGGTCACCTGCAACCACTGTTCCAAAAGTTTAGTGTTCTACAACAAATGCAGCCTCTTGTCTCATGCCAGGGGCCACAAGGACAAAGGGGTTGTCATGCAGTGCTCACATCTAATCCTAAAACCCATCCCTGCAGATCAGATGATAACCACATCTCCGTCATCAGGCCCACCCAATACCACTGGCACCACTTGCACCTCCCAAGCACAAGTAACCGCTAGTCAAATCCCAGGGAGAGTTGTTGGTGGTGGGTCCCAAACTGCAGTGATTTCAGCTCCATGCAGTACTCCCCTTGTTGCAGCCATGCCCTTGGAAGATGATGCATCGAAGCTCTGCAGGCACAGCCTAAAGTGTTTGGAGTGTAACGAAATGTTCCAGGATGACAGCTCTCTAGCTATGCACTATCAGCAGGCACCGGAGTCCAGTGGACAGGTGTGTATGTTTTGTGTGAACTGTGACATAATATGGTTCAATTTTCTGAATATGAAAGAGTTCTGACTTCTAATTGATAAACACAGTACAGTGGGCTATAGAGTTGCAAAGGTGCCATGCCATGCCAGCACAATGGCATGGCACCATTTGTCCAACAGCCCATCAAAAACAAGGCCATTGCTCTGAAGGCTCTTCTGATTGTTCTGATAATACACACTGGGAGTTATTTTGGGAGACGTGCTTCACTAACAGCAGGTGAAAGCTAAAAATAGTATGACAAAAACAGTGATTTTACAATCTGTAGCCTAAATGAATGAATTTAACTTTTGTTTTAAATTTTGGATGCCATGATAAAAATGCAATTGATACATTTCTTTATCTCCTCTTTTCTATGCCTATAGAAAACATGCACCATCTGCCAAATGCTTCTGCCAAATCAGTGCAGCTTTCTGTCACACCAGCGAATCCACCAGCACAAGTCTCCTTACATCTGCCCTGAGTGTGGTGCCAGCTGTCGTTCTGTCCACTTCCAGTCACATGTCACCAAGAACTGCCTGCATTACACCCGTAGAGTTGGCTACCGGTCAGTCTACCTTAACTAAAATCATAACATTAATTTTTATTGTGTGCTGAGATATGGTTCCAAAAGTTTGAGAGCAAATTAATTCAACTTTAATTTTTTCAAACTATTTCTTTTCTTAAGACCCTGATTTTTTGGATAGTCAAATCTGATATAAAACAAATTCATGGTAATTAACATTGTGCAGTGTTCTTCTTTGCCAGTCTCCTTTTACAACTCCTTTGTAAGTGGCTATACTCAGACTTAAATGTCTCTTGTTCTTCTTTCAAAATGTCACTGACAATATTATTTCTAATTATAGTTATTATTACATCCTGTTTGCCCCAGATTGACAATCCCATATCATTGAAAGTGATGTATGGGGAAAAAACTGGACACCACCATTTTTTTGTGGAGTCACCCAAGATACAAGTAAATAAAACTGAAAACTCAGTGTCTGACTAATTATGCTTTCAATTATGAGTCAGGTCTGCAAAATGTTAGGAAATTAAGATCTTGTGCCAAAGTTAAAATCTGCAGTGGTATAATATATATGGTTACCGTGTTCTGGCTGTAATTTGATATTTAATGGACATACACATCAATGGTGCCAATCTAACTCTCGATAAGAAAGTTAATATATATATTTCAGAAAAGTCTCTTAAACTTTTGATCCCATGAGTCCTGTGCTGACCAGCATGCTAGACTCACCAATCAAGCAAATTAAAAAAGACAAACTTAAGTTAGAACACAGAAGCGCTTCTGTCTACGGAATAAGTTAAATTGACTTTCACTCAATTCAAACCTTTTTTCAATCTGACTTTGGCAAACTCTTTCTCTTTCCTTTTCCTTCCAGCTGTATCCATTGTAGTGTGATCTTCGCTGATGTTGCAACTGTAAAATCCCACATCCAGAGTACTCACTGTGAGGTCTTCTATAAATGTCCTCTCTGCCCCATGGCCTTCAAGTCTGCGCCTGGAACGCACTCTCATGCACACACACAGCATCCAGGAATGAAAGCAGGAGAGCCCAAGTAGGTCTTCACATGCTGTATATACAATCAGAAACTTTTCTTCCTTTATTTTAGTGTAATCAAAATGTTTTGTATTGTAATGTTTTATATTTCGTTAAAGACAGATTTCAGCAGAAGTGTATGGCAATTGTTAAGTACACAAAATTAAATCATGCAAAATTAAATCTAATATATGTGTATTTAAATAAAAATAGTATGCAGTGCACACATAATACATAAGCTTTTTCCTCAAAGAATTGTCAACACACAACATCCATCTACACACAGGCACACACCAATATAACCTAATACCCATGTCCGATTAATCTTTCAAAGAAAAATCATCCTTGCTGCTTCATCAGTCGCAGGATTTGTGTTTTAGACATGGTGGCTTATCTTGGGTTTTTTTTTTCCACGTGGCAACCTTTCACTGACTTATATACTATCCTTCAGCAGTACTGATGATACAGGTGCTCAGGAGCAGGTGTGCTTGTACCATTGGGTGGGTTTCTCTCTGGTTGTGCCGCAGGCTTAAAGCTCAACAAACACATAAACCAATATTAAATGTACTGAACCATCTATTTAACTATGATTAGGTTTGTTTAGAGATACAAACATTAGGGGCAAGAACATAACTGCATCTACAACTGACTTTCTAATAGCTTCATGTGACACATACAAGATAACCAGATAACATTTGCTATGTAACAGCTGAGACTCTAAGTACGTTTTTCTTTGTGTATAAATTGTAAAAGTCTCTTACATTTTACAATAAACACATAGTCATTTGTTAAGACAGTTTTTTTCTGTCTTTCAGGTTGATCTATAAGTGTTCCATGTGTGATACCGTGTTCACTTTGCAGTCCCTGCTCTACACGCACTTCGACCAGCACGTCATCAATCATAAAGTCTCAGTTTTCAAATGCCCCGACTGCTCGATGCACTACGCACAGAAACAGCTCATGTTGGATCACATCAAGGTGGGCATAAAAAGCCACAGTATTATCATCTTTATTTCAAATTTTAAAGGCAAATATATGGATACTACTACTAAGTTTAGTCTATAAATGTTTCACACACCAGTACTTTATAACTTCTCAGTTATGATTCACTCTGCATGTGCGGATCTTTTCCAGGCAATCCATGGAACCCTGAAGACCATCGAGGGTCCACCAAACTTAGGCATCAACCTCCCTCTCAGCACCAAGCCCACTAACTCTAACAGTGCCAACAGCAACAGCCTCAGTAACAATAATAACAAAGATGGAGGAAATGTCCATGGTCAAGACAAGGGAGAAAAGAAGCCTTCCCCTTCACTGCTAAAGAAAACAAACAGTAACTGCTCAGCAGACCTCAAGAACCCTTCCGGCTCAGGATACATGTGTGGAGACTGCAATAACCTCTTCAGTTCCAGGGAGGTCTATGTGGCTCACATGAGGCGCGAACATGGCAAGGTGAATGTTTGAAACCATTCTCATAAGGAAGTTTTGATTACTCAATTACAAATTAAAGTCCTAAATTAAATTATGTATTGATTGTAATCAGGAAAACGTACGTAAAGTATCAAAAGTACACGGTGCTGAAAACTGGACCCTGTGACTTTTAAAGTGTATTAAATTACAAGATTATTACTACTGGTGCATTTAGGTGTAATCAGCATTTCACTGTTTATTTGGCTGAGGAGAAGCTATTTTTGAATTATTTCATATAAAAGACTGCAATTAATGATTATTTAAATTTTAAATTAATTCAATTTAAATTAATCTGCTGATTATTTTCTTCAGTAACCTCTTTACATTACTTGTTTTGTATGTTTGTATGTTTTGATTATTAGACACACTTAAACAATAAAATACAATAATTATTATGATTACAAGGAAAAGAGCAAATCCTCATCACATTTGACAAGGAATTGCAGTGCAGTAAAAAGTACAATTTATCCCTCAAAAATGTGGCACGAGCGTTAATACTCAAGTACAATAACCTAAATTTGTACTTAAGTAGAGCACTTGAGTAGGTCTCTGTTACCGGAAGTGATAGAAACATGATCCATAACTACCTATATTTTAAGGTAGCATGTACTCCCTTTATATTGCAGATACTGAAGAAACACCCATGCCGACAGTGCGACAAGTCCTTCAGCTCCTCCCACAGTCTTTGCCGACACAACCGTCTCAAACACAAGGGACTGCGAAAGGTCTATACCTGCCCGTGAGTACACACATCCATTGTGTTTTTGACAACAAGTCCTCTAAATTCAACGACAAAATACGACAAATACGAACTGTTTTCTGATGTTACACCACCATGGTTAAGGTTTGGTTAGGTTTAGGCACAAAAACAACATGGTTTGGTTGGGAAAAGTTTGAGTTGTAATAACTACTTGGTTACAGTTAGCATACAACCGCTGTAATGAGTCAAAGTCCAACGTTTTGTTGACCCATCCATCTACCCTGACCTCCACCCTCTTTGTGGACTTTATGGCTCTATAGTAAAGTAACACTGCATTCCTCTTTTACTCCCAACAAACAAACAAGGCTTTGCTACTTAAACCAACACATAGGTTGTTTTTGGTCATCAGCTCAAAATGACTGATGGTCTCGCATTTGAAGGAGGTTGAAGAGAAGGTGACTGGCTCGGAGGTACCAATGAGCCAATTAACAATAATCCATGCAGCAGCCCCAATTATGTTTGGAGGTGCAAGTTTGTGAAGTCTGTCATCAGAACTTCCATTACATAGCTTACATACAATGCAATTTAAAAGGGGAAATCTAATACTCTTTACTGAAAATAAAAAATTAAAGCAAAATATATGTATGCAAATACTAGAAGACAGAATCAGCTTGCATAGGGTTGTAACTGTTATTTGAATGTACTTCGACAGGCACTGTCCAGCTCACAGTCAGCCGTTCACTAAAAGAGTGCTGCTGGATCAGCACATTCAGCTGATGCATGGAGTCAAAGACCCAGAGGGGAAGACTGTCAACTCTGATAATACAGACGCTTTACCTGACAAGAAAACGGTACCGTGAACATACATTTATCATAAGGAAGTGCTACTTGTGTATCTTTTTACCTTACAAGTGATCTTCATGCTTCTCCTGTCATTCCTAACTGGTCATTTTAATCTCCACTACAGACCCTCAGCTCCAAAAGGAAGCCAGAAGAGGATGAGGGGCCTCCAGGCTTGAACTCCAGGGGCTCTGACTCACAACCATTGAAAAGGCTCAAGGTGAACATCCTTAAAGTTCACAAGTGTGCCGTCTGCGGCTTCACCACTGAGGACATCACAGCTTTCCATGAGCACATTCCCCAGCACAAGTCTGATGGTTCATCCTTCCAGTGTCAGGAGTGTGGCCTGTGCTACACCTCGCACCGCTCGCTGGCCAGACACCTCTTTATCGTCCATCGGCTGAAGGAGCCGCAGGGTCTCGCCCGATACAATGGACGGGGCAAGGACGACGACGAGAGTCAGAGAGAGAACCAGCTGGATGTTACAGATGAGAACAATGACGGGACACCAAATACCAAATGCAAAGTGTGTGGGAAGATGTTTGAAACGGAGGGAAACCTGAATACTCACATGAGGACACATGGGATGGCATTCATAAAGTCAAAGAGACTGAGCACAACTGAGAAGTGAGAGGAAAACACTTTTAAACCATTCCATCTAAAGCAAACACTGTTGTTTTAAACTTATACAGTTTGTTATATTGCCGCACACAACTTACAGTAAGTTGGCTGAGGTTATGCTGCATGTACATAATGTACATGTGTACTACAATATGTATACCGTATACACACAGAAATAAGTAATATATGTCAAAGTCACTTCATGAGTCTTTAAATGGAACAAGATAGTTTTTTGTACACACGTTTCTATAGGCTTTAAATAGATCTTTTTTATAGAAGAGCTTTTTATTTTAAACAGTTTTCATTGTTGTCTTCTCACTAGGACTATATAATGTATGAGTATATTGTTGTAACGGGATTAATCCTCATACAGTCAGCAGTGTTCTGAATGTTCAATGCTGCTAACGTCCAGCGAATGTCTGAAAGACAAAATATACATATATAAAACTTTTGGGAGCTTCAGGTTTCCCCAGTACATGTTACCCCTAGTTGAGGTCTTCAGTTTCTACTTAAAAGCTGAGTAGGAGATTGGCATCAAACATTCTTTGTATTTTAGTTTTTTTTTTATTTCACAGATAACTAATATTTCTCTCTGAGCTCTTCTTAGCTTCCACAATAAACCCTGGCTCTGTTTTCATAATACATCCTGAAACTACTGATCCTAAAACAAAATCTCTGCAATTTTGAGCTGAAATTACATTAAATTTCACAAGATTTCAGCCAATCAGACAAAGATAAAGCCTATTTTCATCTCCATCTCCATACCACATTGTCAGGTTATTATCATTTACATATTAAATGCATACAAAACAAAACAGTGATTAATGGATGAATTTAAAATGTGTATAGCTCCCAGCTCTGTGGATGATTATGTCAAACACTTAACATCACAAACAGTCTAATATATGGGCCAAATTTGTTTTTAAAAATATATTTTGTAAAAGATTGTCAAACTTCTTTCATTCCTGTCTTAATATATACTGTATATGGCAGCTCTTTGTGATTACAACTCATGGAAAAAAATGTTTATTTACCTTATTATTAGCATTAGCACTTATTTAAAAGCAGTCTTCTTCACAGCATAGTTCATCTGTTGTTACAGCCCAATAAAAAATAAAGCTGTAACCCTGTATTTTATAACTATGTACAATCTTAACATTATCATTTCTTTTTTTTGTCCTGTTTCTTCAGTTTAAAGTGAAATCATAATGAATGTTCATCGAAAGGAATTACACTGGGAAAAACATCTAAAAAGACAAACCTCTATGAATGTAAACTTGGCTGTGAAACTAAATTATTCATAAAAAAGACAACCAGTTCAATTACCTGAACAATAACTGACAGTTGTGAGATTGTTTCCCCTTGCTTTGTTTGTTCCACACATTTCCAAAAAATATCATTCAGTTTTGGACAGTAGTTTTTCTACTCCGACAATAAGACTTTAAGTGTCTCGCGCTGTAAAACTGCATGTAAGAAGCAGTCTGTGAATTGTTTGTTGATTAGAATGTGTCTTGCTGCTTCTGCTGCTGTTTTTAGACATTTCTGATGCTTGTGTACAAAGCTGTTCTTTATGTCAATAAACGATGAAACCTGCCAGGGGCAAGATCTGATGTCGACTGCACATGAGACATCAGCTCTTCTCTACGGTAATATCAGAAATCCTACCGTGATCATTCATACTCGTGCTTGTATAGTGCAGTTTGTGGCATGGATCATTATTACTATGAAGGCTGGGTGTTGATAACAGGTGTTTGCCGTCTAAATGTCCTGCAATTTTAATTAATTTTAGTTCCACCTCAGTGGCAGTGTTGTTACGACCCGGTAACAGTATTATAAGTGATATTAAATGATAATTACTTCTCAATTATACCTAACTTTACCCAAATCCTAAATGCCAACTCTGTCTCCTAAACATTTTGTTTTGATACTACTAAATTAAACTTCTTATCAATAAGAAAATGTTTTTAATGAATGCCTCTGCAAAGTTGCATAATCACTATGATATCCACTAAGTAACTTAATTCAAGGCGCTTTATTAAAGTAAAAAAAAAAAAGTACATGCTTGCTTTTCCTGTACCTAACACAAATCACACTAAATCCCTTCTTTGCTAGTCTTAAAGCTGCTCTATGGAGTGTTTTTAGCATCTTTCAGCTCATTGTTTTGGTGTTACAGACACATCCGCAGGCAGTTTTGTCAGTGTGGCTGCTGTGGAACGATGTTAGCGCACACCTGTGTGAGTTTTGGGAAGGTGGTGGAAAAATTAGTTTCCAGCCCTGTACTATAACTCTTATGCATCTTGCTGTAAAATGTCCTTAATCACCATCATCTTTTTGAAATGTTAACAGCACAGAAAATGTAATCTAAAGTCTAAAGTGATGTTGCTCAGTGTTTACTATGTGTAAACAGAATAATAACACTGTTTGCCATATGAACTTTGTAATATCAACCTTATAAGGTGATGCAAAGTCAGTGTTGTGTTTACAGCTTGTTGTGTGCCCCAAAGTGACCTCAACCACCTTCCCACTACTTCTGTGTGGTAGAAGAATGCAACACTTCCTGGACAGCAAAGTGGACATAATATAAACATACATGATGCTTCCCTCACAACAACATAATTTGGCACATTAATGTAATTTCTAGGAGAGAGCCATTTAGTCAGTGAGTCAGAAGAATATATGCAGTTAGAGTACCAGTTACTTTTTAGCATGGTTTCACCCGACCAACTGGAAAATAAAAAAAGTTCCAACAATGATAAAACTTCTAATCCTTTCCTTCCTCTCTAATATGATGCTACTCTGTAAGGAGATAAAATGTGCAAAAATTCATTCACACTATAGAAAAAAAATTAGATCAAACTACTTTTAATAAGATGGACATAGGCTTCTGCGTGACTAAATTATTATCTCCTCTCTCTAGCACAAAAACTACAATTGATCAGAACGTATATGCGCCGTGTGTATAGATTGTGTGTCCCTCACTGCTGCCTGATAATATCCTGGCACAGGTTTTTCAGGACAAGCTCACCCTCTAGTGGCCATTGTTGATTTATTTCCATTACTAGGTTGGCTAGAGTTGTGCTTTTTTTCCCTTTTTTTTTTTTAGCTTGAGTCAAATGGTGTCCAGTAATAACAAACTCAAAATCGAATGTAATGGTTGTAAATGTGTAGCTGAGGTTTTGCAATTATTCTTATCTGGAACAAATTACCAACAATTTGTGATCACACCAGACCAGGAAAAAACAGCATCTGGGGGCTATTTACAGCTAAGTATACAAAATCAGACTGATACTACTACTGTAAAACATCTCTTGTCCAGTGGTAGTGATGGGACTACAACCCGACACTGACCTGTAGCCATCATTATTAGACTTGCACTCTAATTATGGTGATGCTGTTCAGTGACATAATCACAGCCTGGATCTTTTTTGTTAGCCTCTCATCCTCATGTAACCAAATCTTGTTCACACCTGATATAGAAAACCAGGTGGGAGACCACCTACATTTACCAAAGCAGTTTTTCTAATCCATCCCATGGAAGACGAATTTCACGCTACCTTCCTGGTGATGATGTGTCCCCTCCTATGTTATTTAAACACCTTCTCCACTAAAAAGATGCAGTCAGTCCTAAAAAATGGCCCTGTGTTGGGTGGCATTCCTTCTGTTTGCAGGTTGCAGTGTAGCACTGGAAAATACGCAGGCCTTGATGGTGTCTCAAAGATGTACGGAGGACACCGACACTTTCCTTTGGGAAATTAACCAGGACAGGCCAAAGGAATATGCTGTTCTCAGTAAGTGCTGCTGACTTTTGAAAGGTTTTTTTTCTGACTGTATCTTAAGTTGAAGAGTCACTTGAGCATTTGCAATGAGTATGGGGCAGTGGAGGTTCAGGCCCATTGAAACTAGAGAGGTCAGACCCGGGCCAGCTGTTATTTTAGATGGACTGCTTACATTAACTTTGAAAATAAGGGCTTTTTAGCCATGAAGTGCATCAGAAGCAAAGTTTGATAAGCCAAAAATTTATTAAACAGAGATTTTTAGTACTGTTTCACTGTGGTGTAATGCAACAAACCACATAGCAATTAGTAAACTTTCAGACAACACACTAATAGTATATATAGTTTCAGTACAAATATTTAAAAGTTTAACTAAGAGGTGTAGGTCTACAAAGAAATCATACAGTATTGTAGTTATACTAACTATGCCTGAGATATTTAAATAATGTATTACTGTTTTTTATTTTCTATTTCCTTTTATTACATTGTTTTTAACTGTTTTTAAAACTGTTTGTAATTTGTATGTTCTTTCTCCATTTAAAATGTATTTTAAATTCTAACTGTTGTTTAAAAGGTCTGCTCTTGTGGGGTTTTTTAAATTTATTTCATTTAATGAAATATACAAATAAAGAATTATTATTATTATTATTATTATTATTATTATTATCATTATCAACATGTGAATGAATGAACAACCTTCCTCACCTAAAATTGGAGACGTTACATATTATTTACAGCCCTAAAAGCTCTCTCCCTGTGAGTGTGTCTATGTAGATACAACACTACAGTAACACTACAGCTTCTGTGTGCGAGCAAACAGGGTAATGCACATAGAATGATCTCCATAATAACTACACAAGTAGTAACAGGCAACCATAGAGAGACATTTAACCATTAGAAACAGCTAGTAAAGACACAGTTAGATATAGACAGACTGACTCACGATATTTAGGATGAAGATGAAGAAGAAGTAGTCCATATCCATGTCCTTACAAACTCCTCTCTAACGAGCTTCAAGCTAACTAGTCTCACAAAAAATACTAACTAACTCTTGTTTAATTTAAATAATAACTCTCTTTCTTTTCTCTTTGTTGTGAGGAGAGAGCAGGACTGGCTTCAACTTTTATGTTTGAGTTTCTTTACCACAGACATGTTCATTCACAGTATTAAAGTGGCGTCAAACTGACCGTATCTGATCGTTTGATACTTGGTAATCAAAATATGTACCTGTCTTCCCTTCCGGAAGGCTGCAATGCCGTTTTTGACCACACAGACTCGGTGTCTTTGAAAAGCCGTTATAACCCAGCGGGGCGCTGTTTCACTCAGTTAAGGTCAACTACATGAAAAATGGAGGAGACAACTAAACAAAATGTTTATTAGTTTTGTGACAAAGAAAATCAGCTTAGCTTTTTATTTTTTTTTAATTATTATTATTTATAGTCTGGATAGATCCATAAAAAGAGTCCTAGATTTCTCTTTTCGTCAGAAAAGTAAAAAATAAGATGTATTTCAAAGCTCTATTTACTCTATTTGTATTATTAAAATTTTTCTTAAGAAAAAATATGAAAAACTAATTTCAGTTTTTGAGATTTATTTTATCTTTACCCATTTCATCTTTAACATTGTATGGAAAAGTTATGTGCAGTAACTGGCTCTTGATTATAGTGCAACATCACCACTAAATCACTATGTTACAGACTAAAATAGCCAGCCATGCCCCACTTTTAGGCTTACACAGAAAACAGAAACAGTTTAAAATTGTTTTTTCAACAGTTATTCTTGAATCAAGTAGGCAGATACTATACTTATTGTGCAATCATAATCATCAATATCACATATTACATGTTTTATTATAAGAATTCAGTGTCTTTATCATTTTTTAATTCCTTTTTGTGTATGTGTGTGTTGTGTGTCAGTGTATGATGCATTTGGAAAGATGGGTAGCAATGTCGAAGGAGGTAATACCAACCAGCCTGGCTTGTTGCAGCAGTGTTGCTCTGCCCATGGTCCCACCTTCTCTGGACAGTACTGCCAGGTGTTCCTTAGGCAGGTAACAACAACAAAATATGATTATAAATATAAAATGTCATCCTGACAGACAAAAATTTGATTTTGAAAAGAGTTTTTTTTCCTACCGTAGGGATCAGTCCAGTACTTTGTGGGTATTTGTGTTCCTGACTCCTGCGTGGAAGAGGAAGTGCAGATGCTAGTTCTGTACGGTCAGTAATTTCGAAATCTGTTTTCACTGGACTCACTGCAGTGACACTTGTTTGGTTTTACAAAGTTTCACCTTTTTAACAGGGAGACTTCAGTTTGGTCAGACGTCCCTTATTCCTCCGTTACCTCCCATCCTGGTCAATCAGTCCACTCAGGAGATGATCATGACCCACTGTTTGTCCAACACCATTGCCCCTGATGCATCTGATGTCACCTGCCTGTCAGTATATGATTGGATGTGAATTTCTTTTATCCTCTTTGTTGTCTTATCTGCATGTGTGGTTATAATTTTAAAGGTTCAGTGTGTGACAATTAGGAGGATCTATTCTTAGTGTATTAGTGTATAATCATCTGAAAATAAGGAATGAGCCATTTTTATCTACAGAGGGAGCAGGTCCTCTTCCATGGAGGCCACCATAATTTCTCCTACACCAATGTTTCTCAAACTTTATGTTATATCAATTTAGTTAATTAAAAAATTATTTCAGAGTACCAAAGTTTGAGAACCAGTGTCTTACATGCTTGGAAAGGGAGATTGAGATGAGGGTGTTGTCTGCAACTACACTGCTTGAGGCCACTAAATCCTACACACTGGTCCTTTAAACAGAACTTTACATGCACCACACTTCAATTTGTCTTAACTCTTAACCTGACACCGATACCTTTTCTCCTGCAGATTTGTGTGTTGTGTAATGGTAGCAATTCCTCTTGCGGCCACCCTGTATACAGCTATAATCAGGTGGCAACGCAACAGAGAGGTCAATCCAGCAGCAGAGTCTTCCTGTTTAAACACTGGCCTCAACCTTTATGGGACCCTGAAGACCAATGGCTCCTCCAGTAGTGAAATCAATAGCAGCACTTCTGAGGAAAATAGTAATAGTAAGTACAGTGTGTTTTTGTGTGAGTGTATTTTCTTTCCTGCAGAGGTCAAACTTTATTATAAATTGTGTTTATATTCAGAGTTTGCTTTATTGAATATAATCTTTCATAGACAGAACCAGCCACACTCCACTGTGTGTCCCCCAAAGCTGTGTGTACCGGTGCCTGCAGGTGTTCTCTCTACAGACTACCAGCCAGGGTGTCTTTAGCACCTCCTCATCAATCCCAGGAGGAGGGTACTCCTCCCTGAATGGCATCCGTGTTCTCAGCCTGTTATGGATAATATGTGGACACTCTGCACAGTTCCCTGTAATAAACAACCTGGGTATACAACAAGACTTACTACCACTTTCTCATTCAGTCTGCAAATCATTATATTACTTACACATTAATACACTGCATTGTCTCTATTGCAGATAACTACAAGAACTGGAAGACAACAGTTGAAAGCAGCCCTCTGTATGTGCTTACAATCAGTGGCCCTGTTTTTCTGGCTGTGGACACCTTTTTACTGCTAGGGTGAGGCTGAAACAATGTAAAGTTTAAAACAATGGCAGATTTACCAAAGTTTGTGCCTGAAAAACAATTTTATGGTTAGTTTTAAGTTGCTAAATTTAGCAGTTTCTGAAGTAGCTTTTGTGTTGTAGGGGTCTGCTTAGTGCAAGGTCTCTGCTGGGCTCCATCGATAGGGCTGAAGATAAACTGAGCCCCAGTTTGGTGGCTAACTACCTCTTCAAGAGGATTAAAAGGTACTGTTGATGAGTTCACCAAATGAAGTTATTATAATTCAATATATTAAAAGCTCTTGATTATATCTGTGAACTAATGTACATGCTTGCTTTGTCTGTCTTTTGCTCCAGGATTCAACCACTGCATCTGTTTATCATGTGTCTAACCATTGGCCTCATCTCTCTGGTCAAGTGGGGACCCTACTGGTTCCCATTCATAGATACATTAATGGATTGTAAGACTTACTGGTGGGCTAACTTACTGCTGATTAGCAATCTCCTCCCAGTCCACGAGATCGTAAGTTTAAGCAGTAATTCAGATCTACATGCTGTATAGTAGCTTCAGTTATTTTTTGACATACTTCTATACTGACCTACTGCTTAAATGTGTTTTTGTTAATTTTTCCTCAGTGCATTCCTTGGACATGGTACCTGTCTCTGGACTTCCAATGTTATGCCACCACTCCTCTGTTGGTCTATTTTTACAGACTGTATGTCCTCTCATTTGAGTATTTTTTTTTTTTTTGAATGTTTAAATTTAAGTCCTCTACCTAAAAAAAAAACATTTATTATTATTATTACATGATGTCTTTTGTTTATCAGAAACCGAGGTGTGTTTGCAGTCATTGCTGGAGGCCTTCTGCTGATGACCACAGTGACCAGTGGTGTTATAACTGCACTCCTGCAGCTGCCAGTCTTTCAGCCGTCCACACTGTAAGACTTGTGATGGTGATCAAGCACTAATTCAATCATCTTAGGAACCAATTGCATGAAATGTAAGGTTGCTTAGATCTTTTTTTTTTTTTTACTTTGTATAACTTTGTATACAGTGAAATCAAATATAAAAGCAAAAAGGCAAACTAGCCATTCAAATTTAAGCATTCTCAATTTAATACTGATGCCTCTATATAATGTTTAAACAAACAAGACCATCAGCAAGAAGATTGGCTATTTTTCTATAGTTATTCTCAATGCCTGCCACTGGGTTGGATTCCCTCTGAAATTAGGTGGCCATCAAAATCAACACAAAATGAAAGTTCATTATTGCTGCTTTAAAATGAAAGTGTTATATATGTTTGTTTTTTTGTGTTTATTTTGCAGGACATCTGAGAACTATGTCTTGTATTACTATGTGAAACCCTACACAAGATATGGGCCATTTTTAATAGGGATCTTGACTGGTATATACTTGACAACAAAGAAAGATCAGCTGTTAAAGCAAAAGGTGAGAACATCTTTTAACCGTCTGCAATCACTACACATAACTTATTCTTTTAGTAGAAATATGAGCACCTCTTGTGCTCTTTTGTGATATTATCAAGCCAAACAAACTCAGATAAGCTGAGCTAAGCTGCCATCCATCTTGCTTATTGTGTTTTGCTGGCACTCCAGTGGCAGGCAGTACTTGGCTGGTTCTGCTGTCTGTCACTCATGGCTGTGTTGGTTGGATTGGCCTACATCCTCAGGGAGACCCCGGCCCATCTATCTGTGCCACATGCCCTCTACCAGGGACTGCACAGACCGCTCTGGGCTCTGGCTGTGACCTGGATTATACTGGCCTGTGAGGAGGGTTACGGAGGTAAACCAAAAGCAGTGATGTTCCAGACTCCAATACTCAATTACAAAACTCTTGTTGATCAATGATTATAACTACAGACAATGAATACCAATGGCAATATGAGAAAGATATACTGTATAATTTGGGGGACCTTCACTTTTTCAGCAATATTTATACTAATTTTTAACCCTCACCTACCTCTTTAAAACTAAATGAATGATTTGGTAAACAAATATGGGTACAAATCCAATAGTAGTGCGGTATGTCTGCACACTTCCTCTTAAGTGACATCTGAGTAAAAGCTAGATTTTTATACATAAAAGCAGATATATAAAAATCTATGCTACATTTTCTTCACTGTTTCTCCAGGTTTTATCAAGAGCCTCTTGTCATTGGATTTCTGGGTTCCTCTTTCCAACATTAGTTTTGCCTGTTATCTGATACATCCTGTCTTCATCATCCTCTACATCGGCTTGCAGGAGACCCCAATCCACTACACAGACATCAACTTCGTAAGTACATCAGACAGCACATTTCATCAAGCCTTATGCTGAGGCATTTCAGTCTTTATTTAACTTAATGTATTTTATGTCACCCCTCCTCTTCAGATGTACCTGTTTCTTGGCCACCTGGTGCTCACGCTGGTGGTGAGCTATGTGTTTACAGTGCTGATCGAGAAACCCTACCTCCTCCTAAAATGGAGCAGTACATAGAGACAAGACTTATCCTTTTAACATCCCTGATCATATATTCTGTTTGCTTGTGCCTTGTAAGCTATGTGAGTGCTCTTTTTCAATTCCGCGTTTTATAGAGATTGCTGAGTGGTTGCTACATTGTAACAAGCATTGTTCAACAGTTTACTGAGGGTTACTGTAGACAACATCCCGCAGATCACATAAAAATGAGGTGACATCAACAAGTCCATATTTTGTTAAACTAAAATTGGGTTTTGGGTTAATTGTTTCATAGATACAATATTATCATCTGAAAATAAAGACATTTTCGTTGTCTTGGAT
Source organism: Morone saxatilis (assembly GCF_004916995.1). Lineage (NCBI taxonomy): Eukaryota > Metazoa > Chordata > Actinopteri > Moronidae > Morone > Morone saxatilis. The sequence continues at coordinate 15,307,594 of NW_023339774.1, read as the reverse complement.
ATGATATGTCGATTGCCACTGTATCACTGCCTGTTTCAAAGGAACAATTAAAGGGGCAAATAATTGTGGAAACAGTAAATTGTGACACAAGGCCTTCAAAATCGTACAATTTTGTAATTTCTTAACTGTGGAGATGATCTTGTCAAGATTTTGGAAAGACCAAAATTGCAATTATAGATGCTGTTCTTGAAGAAATCCACATAAAATGGTGGTGAAAATGTTGTGTGGCTAAGAGCTGACTCCCATGCCATCCTCTATGTGACAAACTCTGTGACAAAATTTGGTATAACAATAATGTCCTATATTACCTAATCAATTATTTTATGACAATATACAGGAAAGAATCAAGGTCTTCAAGTGTTCCTGCCGTGGAAGATTCATAGCTGATTTACAGTTAATTTAATCACATAGATCAATGAATATATGAGTTTAAAATGATTAATTTCTAGTTATATATAGAAATACAGTATATGCCAACATCACTGGCGTCACATTGGTCTGGAAAAGTTTCCTAATTACTTTAAACCACCATCTTCCTTAATTAAATGTTGGGATTTAGTGAAAGGGACTAAGATAACAAAAAGTACTGCCCTCTTGTGGAGGAT
>NW_023339774.1:15305074-15306980 GCF_004916995.1 Morone saxatilis | reverse complement strand
TTCCTTGTGACCCAAAGTTCATTGTATTCCCTTGCCATCCTTCCCCTCCTATTAATGTTGCTGTTGTAAGACAGCACAAATAACTCACTGCACTTTTCATAGCAATGAGTCAGAATCTGACACTGATTCAGCTGATGAGATCAGCTGAATCGTTTTCAGTTTCTTATGACGCAAAAACACCCAGTTACGTTTCCATACTTGCACTTGAGTTATGCAAGGCATGTGCTCTGTTGTGCATTATTAAGATGAGTAATGGTTGGGGAACAGCCTCAAAGGAATACCTTGATCCTTCTGCCACTGTTTATCTCTGCTGCGTACACAGAAACAAACTCCATATGTGGTGATTTTCACTGGAGTTATGTTGTAAAATCAGCATGATGGAACACTGTTACTGCAAATTGCTGTCAAGGGGTTTTAAAACTGTTGATAATATGTTTGTCTAAATTGTTCAAGCCACCTCCGTGTATCATGTTTGACAGGATGAAGATAAAAACAATATGATTTCTCCTGCAATCTTTGCCACCAGTTACTTTAATCCATTATTTCATTTATTTTGTTTATTAACTATGTTCAATCTCACAGTAATACCAAACATGGTTTGTTATTTCTTTTATAGCACTTTGGTATAGTGAAGATATGTGTCATATCTATCATTTGCCTGCTATGGCACTTCTACCTTAATTGGTTCTGGAAAAATATCCTTTCGCTGACCCTCTCACGCAACCACACAAACAAAACAGAGTTATGACGCACACTTCTAACATGTGCAGCACCATTTTCCACCTGGTCCTGTCCAGGGAGTTTTAAGAAGGAGGCCAGACAGCAGGAAGAGGCAGACTGTGCAACAACATGGTGTAAAAATATATCTTGCTTTGGTAAGATGACACCACCCTCACTATGACTACAAGAGTCCAAGGGGCCGCGTCCAATCCGAAACCCCGCAACAACATGTTTGAGATTGTGTAACATGTCTGAGTCTGTTAGTGCCTTTTCAAATATTATAAACACTGTTTCGACTGCTGTTTTGGAGAAAGAAAAAATGTGGTATGGTTATACATGCATTTAACAGATAAAACATACTGTTGTCCGCATTACTGCAGAATACATAAAGGGGTTATTTTTCAATTTTATGCCGTAAATCTCTGTATTGATTACTTACTTACAACAGTCCACCTGCCAGCTCAACCCACCACCGTTAATGTGTTGCATCTGAGAAGCCACAGAATGATACACACACACACACCCTTTAATAGCTACATCATAACAAATTCTGCCCTATTAATGTCCTGTGACTCTAATCACTAATGTGATGTGACACATTATGTCTAAAGCTTTATTTTAGTAGTTTAACAAGATAATATTAATAAACCTGCCCCGAAATGTACTTTTTTAAATAAAGAAAACACAAGTAGAACCAAAGGCAAATTAATACACAACAACCCCCACACACATGCACATGCACCAACAGTCCAATAATGTTCTTTCTGTTGCTGAGTAAATTTACAGGGCACCACATGAACAGGTGTGCAGACACAAGTGTTACATAGTGGCACGAAGAGAGCAAAAGCAAATTATATCATTAGAATGGTTTGTGTCCTCATCACCCTCTGTTTATTGAACTTGCAAAGAAAACCCCTTTGTAGTGTGTGTGTGTGTGTATGTGTGTGTGTGTGTGTAGGGGGGGGGTCATTCATAAAACTCATCACTGATTTCTCATATACACACACACTAACAATAATGACTTCACTGTTCTTTGCCAAAGTAGCTGGATGGAGTGTTCTCGGGAAAGTATAAACATTCACAGTCATATCTATTTATTTATATTTTTTTTTTCTGTGTGATTTTTGTGTGATTGGAATAATTGTATATTTGTATATTTGTATTTGTATATGTGTATATTTTATGC